>NC_138377.1:88500729-88506767 GCF_054177405.1 Leptonychotes weddellii | reverse complement strand
TCATACCAGGGGCACCTGGGTAGTGCAATCAGTTAGGTGTCCGACTTGTTTTACTTTTTCTTTTTTTTTCCTTTTTTAAGAGCAGAGAGAGAGAGAGCGCACAGGAGCCATGGGGAGGGGCAAAGGGAGAGGGGCAAGTAGCCTGATGTGGGGCTGGATCCCAGGACCCTGGGATCATGACCTGAGCAGAAGGCAAATGCTTAACCGACTAAGCCACCCAGGTGCCCCAGCAGGCTACATTTCAAAGAACTATCTATCCAGAATCATTGATCATGGCTCATTACAGGAAATGGATTTTTTTGCTTTACTTTCATTAAAAAACCATGATTTATCAATCACTTTATACTGGCAAAGATTACCAACAATAGTTTCATCACAGAGAACAATTTTATAAAGTTTATGACTGTCATACTCTTCAGCAACCAGTCATTAAATACAAAAAGGTTGTGTAGTATATTGTGATTAGACATTATAGAGATTTTTTTTTTTTTTTTTTTTTTTAGTGATTTATTGCACAGCCGAATTCTGGTCCTACCTGTGTCTCAACACCACCACTAATCATGAATATGTATGATGCACAGGGCATCACTGAGGCCAGCGGACATGCACACCTAGGTAAAGGTCAAAGGCTTGTATGGGTCAAAACTGGTATTTGTGAAAAGGCTAGAATTCAGTTAGGCCAATAATGTGGTGAGCCCCGCAGGACAGAGAAAGAGTTAGCATTTATCTCAGAGTCAGCAATTCTCAACCGAGGCTTGAAATTCAGTGACGTGTCAAGATCCATTGTGAGGTGTGTCACATGGTGTCACACAGTTCTTCACTAATAAAAAGGTGTCCAAGGATTGACCTGCAAGGAATAGTCCTATGTAGGGACCAGAAAGAGGAAGATGGTTCCCACAAAGCAAACAATGAGGAAAAACCAGAGGAGGGATAGGACCAATGTCAGAGAAGCTGCATGTGGAAAAGTTTAAGGCGACAAGTCCTACAGAAAACCAAGGAAATTTAGTGAATGGAAAGTCACCAGTGACCTCCACAATTATTTTTCCTTATGAGATTGCTGTGGGTTAAGAAAAGATGGACTCGGGGCATCTGGGTGGCTCAGTTGCTAAGCATCTGCCTTCGGCTCAGGTCATAATCCCAGGGTCCTGGGATCGAGCCCCACATCGGGCTCCCTGCTCAGCGGGAAGGCTGCTTCTCCCTCTCCCACTCCCCCTGCTTGTGTTCCCTCTCTCGTTGTGTCTCTCTGTCAAATAAATAAATAAAATCTTTAAAAAAAAAAAAAAAAGGTGGACTGCTGAAGAAATTCGAGAGCAGGGGTGGGTCACTTTTTAGAGTAGTTGGCAGTAGAGGGAAGACGAGAAATACAATCAATAGGTTTCTAGTGCCAAGTGAACATTTTCAAGATAGGAGGAAAAAGTCTCTGCCTTTTATATATGCTGTTGCCGTCATGAAGAAATGTAGAACACAATACATCATTTTGTACTAACTCGATCAATTCTACCATTAGGTTCATCACCACCACCTCCATTTCCTTTTTTTACTTTAAGATTTTATTTTTAAGTAATCTCTGCACTCAACATGGAGCTCGAAGAGATCAAGAATCGCACACTTTACCAACTGAGCCAGTCAGGCACCCATTCCCTTTCTTTTAATGTTTCATCAAATAAGAGGAATCTTACACAGAGCAGAAGTGGTGTTCAGAACTTGGGACTATTTTCTTAATCACCAACTAAAAATATAGGTTAACAATCAGTTAACATGATATATATTATTCTTTATGGCTTTTCTTTGTTGATAATAGTAACATCTTAGAATTAAGGAAATCCCATTTGTACTCTTTTATATGTAAAAATAATGGATTTTTCATATGTTTTAAGTAAACTGTAATTGACTTACTTGTTTTTGCTAATAGTTTCCCTTCAGGTATTGGCTAATTCTCTCAAAAATGACGTTTTGCTTGTGAATTTTTTGGTAAATCAATCTCACAAGGATTTTTAAAAGTAACTATAATTAAGGTACAACCAGCAGAGAAGGCATAAAATTTTGGAAGAGTCTTCTTAGAGGTGTTAACTTAGGAAGTGTTATTTTTTTTTTTTAAGATTTTATTTATTTATTTGAGAGAGAGAGAGTGCAAGCAAGCAGAATGGCAGGGAGGGGGAGGCGGTGGGCAGGAGGGGCAGAGGCAGAGGGAGAGGGAGAAGCAGACTCCCCGCTAAGCAGGGAGCCCGACTGGGGGCGATTGGGGGGGGTTGGGGGGGTAGGCCCAGTCCCAGGATCCTGGGATCATGACCTGAGTAGAAGGCAGATGCTTAACCAACTGAGCCACCCAGGCGCCCCGGAAGTTGCATGCCACAACGGCTCAGCTCAGTATAGTTCAGCAAACATGTTTATTTACCTTGCAGTAGCTAGTCAGGATACCACAGTTCAAACAATGAAGCCCCACATAAGCTGACACTCTTGCTTCAGCTTCCCTGCTCAGTAGTACGTTATGTATGGGACAGCGATCCTCACAGATAAGAGAATTAAAAGACAACCTTCACTTCTGTTCAACAAGAAAGAAACAATACTCACTACGTGACAACATGCACAACATATGTGTTATGGTGTACACTACTACACCAAAGCACAGTGAAGCTAAGCAAAGGAAAAATCAGGATTAGCAATCCTGTCCTTTTTTTTTTAAGATTTATTTATTTTAGAGAGAGAGAGACAGAGAGTGAGCGAGCGAGTGCTCTCTCTCTCTCCCTCTCAAAAAAAAAAAAAGAAAAGAAAAGAAAAAAGAAATTTCATAACTCTAAAGATAAAGAGAGGATCCTAAAATCTTCAAGACTCTAAGAATATCACATACAAAGAATCAGGAGTCAGAATGACATCACACTTCTCAACAGTAATGTGAAATAAGCATCAGTACCTTTAAAATTCTGAGAGAAACTTATTTCCATTGTAGAATTCTACATTCAGCTACACTATCCATCACATCTGAGGGCAAAGGGGCAGAGGGAGAGAGAGTCTCAAGCCGACTCCATGCTTAACTGGGCTTGATCTCACGATCCTGAGATCACAACCTGAGCCGAAACCAAGAGGTGGACGCTTAACCTACTGTACCACCCAGGTGCCCCAGGATTATCAATCCTGTCCTTACAGAATCCTGTCCTTACTGGCCCTGGCCTGGTGGTACAAATAGCCAATGTTTATATGTCAGGCCCTGTACTAAATGCTTTACCTATAGCATTTCATGTCTTCCCTGCAAGAGCCCATAAATAAAACTGAGGCTTAGAGGCATTATATGGCTTGTCCAAGATTCCAAAGCTATTAAGTACTGAAACTGGAATTTGAATATGGGCATCTCAGATGCCACCCTGTACCTTAACCAGGTGCTAGATGGCCTCTCCATGACTACATGAGACTAGAGAGGGAAAAGGCAACACAAACTTAAGTATGTAAAATGTGTGGCACAGTGAGACCTAAATAAGTATTTTTCCTTTTCCCTTTATCTTCCCCCAAGGAAAGCACATATCAAAGAATATGAATAGTACATATTGAAAAATTATTTTGAAAGAGTAAGTTAATTTTAACATTCTATCTGATTTCTTACACATTTATCCCAGGTCTGTACTAGGAAAAGAGTCAAGATTTAGCGTAATTTTCCAAATGAATCTGATAAAAGAATCTTTAGTTTAAAACATACAGAGCCAAAAATGATTTGGGATTTGAGCATCTTCTTAAATAATGGAACTGAAGCAAGTTCTTTATGAGCACATGTTTGCCAGCAAAAGGTATATAGAGCTATATACTTTCCAAAAGTCTTAATTAGTAGACATACATATTCTGCACTTAAAATTAATATCATGCAACTGCTTTTTTTTTTTTTTGCAATTGCTCTTAAAAGAGAAATATCAAGTATAATCCTCTTTGTTTCCCCTCCAATATTTGGATACACTTCAATTATTTTCATGCCCATATAACAGATTTCCCAAGGCAATATAAATGGGTTGTATGATTTTCTATCAGGAGCTGGAGGCCCACATAGTCATGAAATTAAGTTATCATCACTATGGACTCAGGAAATAGCCTTCTCTTCCCCCTTAGAATCATAAATCATAAATCTGACACATTCTTATTTTCCTTAGAAGGCTCCATGCTGTGAGGTTGCTGGAAACTATTGGTATGTGCTTAGGTACATTACTTAACCACTCCTTGACAGTTTCATCATCTGTAAAATGGGGGTAATGTAGTGCCTACCTCACTGGGTTCTAATGGAGATCAAAGGCATCAATTCATGTAAAAAACTTCAAATAACATTTTAGTTACTGTTTTAATATTATTTGTTATATCTAATGTCACTTAAATTTTATTTTTAGTATTTTCTCCTGAGACCCAATCAGAAGAGTGGTGGGTAGTCTAATAAATATTGGCTCAAATATTTTATCTAATATATGGAGACAGAATTTGGTAATTAATCTGGTTGACTCGTTCCTCACACTATTACTCATGTTGCTTGTCTTGCAACAATTCTAATTATCCTTCTGGTGTCAGCCACTCCCCAAAACCATCTCTTTCTTTTGCAGGTAGTTATCAAGGTCCTAGTCAAATGTATGTACAGATCCTAGTATCCTAGATCATTTTTGGCTGCACCTAACATGAATTCCAAAGTCTCTCTTCTCTAAGAACAATGAGTGAGATTGTCACAGTATGTCTTCTGCCTTATTTATCTTACTCCTTCCTGCCCCACCTAAATGATTCAACCAAATTAAGTATCCACCCAGGCCTATAAAAAGGGAAAGAGCCCTCTGTATTTGGTGCCATGGGAAAGATGGAAATAGCATCACTGGTCCATCCTCCTTCCTCCCCCTGACAGTTGAAGTCATTCTCCTCACAATGGACATCTCTGAGGATGAACATAGCTAGCAATGACTGTGAATCAATGGCCCCTGCTACCAACACCACACAATTATCCGGGCCCTGCCTTCAGTTGTTTGATTTATTCCCATGAACTATATTATAAAGTAAGATTTCAAAGAAGCATCATCAGAACAAGAAAGACTTTCACCTCCCTAGTCCCACCATCTGACCCGGGTTTTGCCCTCTATGATTCTTTTCCTTCACCTGCTACCCTGTTCTTGGCGTCAGGAGTGGATGTGGTCCTGTTCCTGACCAGTATCTGTGCCCACATCTCTTACATCAGAAGTTAGGGCTTAGCCTTTCCAGGCTTATTTTCCCTCAGATCCAGTCACTAGAACGACTAATTAATATTGGTTCAATTATTTTATTTTACACATGGAGACAGAATTTGGTAATTCCAGTACTTTACAGTCAGCGGATCTTTTTGGAAAGGTTTCAATGACAAAAACAAAATTACTGCTAATTCAATGAGTTTAAAACCCAAGTATACCCAGTATCTGACCTTACCATAATCAGTTTGACATTGCTTTTTTCAAGGAAGAGTCTACCTTTTTACTGGGGGAGAAAATAATAATATCTGCAGGAAAACCTCCACAAGAGATATCAGCTTTTCTTTTATTCAGTTTAAAAAGAGAAATTATCAAGTCTTTAAAAATCCTCAACACAGACATTTTTTATGAGCAACATTGAAGGATGGGACAACCAATAAGACTGCCATAGTAAGCCCCCTAAAGTTGTAGATATTATACAAAAAAATTATTTTTTTTTTTAAAGATTTTATTTATTTATTTGACAGAGAGACACAGCGAGAGAAGGAACAGAAGCAGTGGGAGTGGGAGAGGGAGAAGCAGGCTTCCTGCGGAGCAGGGAGCCTGATGCGGGGCTCGATCCCA
Organism: Leptonychotes weddellii; assembly: GCF_054177405.1. NCBI lineage: Eukaryota > Metazoa > Chordata > Mammalia > Carnivora > Phocidae > Leptonychotes > Leptonychotes weddellii. The sequence continues at coordinate 88,500,972 of NC_138377.1, read as the reverse complement.
GGACCCTTGGGATCATGACCTGAGCCGAAGGCAGACGCTTAACTACTGAGCCACCCAGGTGCCCCCCCAAAAAAATTCTTATAACTGAAAGACATGAGTATCTAGATTGACTAGAACCACCAATTATCTGGCTGAGTGACTAAAAAAAGACCATACCAAAGTAACTCACGTTGAAATTTCGTAACACGTGGGGCACCTGGGTGGTTCAGTCTGTTAAGCATCCAGCTCTTGGTTTCTGCTCAG
>NC_138377.1:88485599-88500629 GCF_054177405.1 Leptonychotes weddellii | reverse complement strand
AAAAAAGACCATACCAAAGTAACTCACGTTGAAATTTCGTAACACGTGGGGCACCTGGGTGGTTCAGTCTGTTAAGCATCCAGCTCTTGGTTTCTGCTCAGGTCATGATCTCAGGGTTGTAAGATCAAGCCCCACATGGGGCTCTACGCTGGGCATCAGCCTGCTTAAGATTCTCTCCCTCTCCCGCTGCCCCTTCTCTCTTTCTCTCTCTCTCTCTCTCCTCCCCCAAAAAAAAGAAAAGAAAAGAAAAAAGAAATTTCATAACTCTAAAGATAAAGAGAGGATCCTAAAATCTTCAAGACTCTAAGAATATCACATACAAAGAATCAGGAGTCAGAGTGACATCACACTTCTCAACAGTAGCAGTGAAATAAGCATCAGTACCTTAAAAATTCTGAGAGAACCTTATTTCCATTGTAGAACTCTACACTCAGCTAAACTATCCATCACGTCTGAGGGCAAAATAAAGACATTTTCATACATGCTAATTCCCAAAAGTGTACCGTATATACACTCTTTCTCAGGACTCTACTAAAAAAATGTAAACCATTTTACAAAGTAAACTAAAAAGAAAGAAACATCCACTTCAAGATAATAGCAAAAAGAATTCTTGGGAATATGACAAAAGGAATCACAGGACTGATGTCCAGCAGGTCTTATAAAGAGCAACCAGTGTAGACTGAAGCAAAAAGTAGAGCACCACAGGAAGGATATGCCCGAGAAAGAGAGAGAGAAACAGATTACTTAATATGTTTCACCAGAGTGAGGAATTCTAGCTCTGTCAGAATGTTTGTAGATGAATTAGTGGGTGACACAAAAAGAATGAAACCAAAGGCCAAAGAGACAATTGTTAATGCCAGGAATAAAAACCAAAAAGTTGTACGATCATACTTGGCTCACCTGTGAACACTAGATATAATGTAAACATTGACTGTTAGTTTAATCCAAAATTGTTATGTCACTATATTGAGAAGTTTGGGGGAGAAGAAGTGTATATGACAGAAGATAGTTTGAGGCATTTAGGAAAACTAAATCCCCAGGTGCCTGGGTAGCTCAGTCGGTTAAGCGTCTGCCTTCGGCTCAGGTCATGATCCTAGGGTCCTGGGATTGAGTCCCCCATCGGACACCCTGCTCAGAGGAGAGCCTGCTTCTCCCTCCCCTGTTCCCCTTGCTTGTGCTCTCTCTCTCTCTGTCAAATAAATAAATAAAATCTTTAAAAAAAGTTTAAATAAAAAAAAAAAAACAAAAAACTAAATCCCCAAAACAAAACAAACACTAAATCCTCATCTTCATAGTAGGAAGTCAATAATATCTAACAATGAAAGATCAAGAAGTATAAGCATATTTGACTTTATAAATTAAGTACATGGGGAGCCTGGGTGGCTCAGTCGGTTAAGCCGCTGCCTTCGGCCTAGGTCATGATCCCAGGGTCCTGGGATCAAGCCCTGATTCGCGCTCCTTGCTCAGTGGCGAGCCTGCTTCTCCCTTTCCCTCTGCCTGCCGCTCCCCACCCCTTGTGTTCTCTCTGTCTGTGTCAAATAAATAAATAAAATCTTTAAAAAATAAAATAAAATAAGTACATGTATTCATTTGATGCAAATAAGAAATAAAAGAAAATCCGGACTTATGAGAAAAAATCTTGAGAGTATTTTAAAAATACATGTACCTTTTATTTTAAAAGTTCTCAGGTTATTTATTTAAGAGTCTTATTACTGCCTTTCTTCCTAGGACATAATTTCTGTATTTCTATTTAGGGCACATTCAAAATGTGTGGTTAGCAAACCATAATTCTTCCATTTGAGAAGGTATTATGAAACCTTTTTAAGGGGACTTAAGGTACTAATTTAAAAAGAAATTTTATTCAAAAAAACCCACATAAACCCATTGACTGCATAGTAAAATGTTCCAAATATATTTTAATAACTCTCTGACCAAAAAAAAAAATCAATATATGGCTTTTCCCATCAGCCTTAACTCATTAAAAATAAAATAGTTAAGGGTCACCTGGGTGGCTCAGTTGGTTGGGCGTCTGCCTTCTGCTTTGGTCATGATCACAGGGTTCCTGGATCGAGCCCCGTGTTGGGGTCCCTGCTCAACAAGGAGTCTGCTTCTCCCTCTCCCTCTGCCTCTCCCCCAGGCTCATTCTCTCTCTCTCTCTGTCAAATAAATAAAATCTTAAAACAAAATAAAATAGTCAAGGTGAAGCCTATTTTATTAATACAAAAATATTTTCCAGATACATAGAATATTCATTTAAGGTATGATGTGTGTGTGTATGTGCATGCACATGTGAACTATAATAATGTTTTAAAGCAAGAGAAAAGAAAAGAAAAAAAATCATTTTAGTTAGCTTTTTATAAGCATTATAAACAACAAAAAGCCAGGGGATCTTTTTTTTTCATAACTCAGATAATAGAAATAATTTGCCTGCTGAACATAAATTACATGAATTATCATGTAACAGAAGAACTCTAGGATTCAAAATCAAAAGATTTGGGTTTAAATTTTGGTTTCCTCTCTTCTTTTACTAACTGAATGATTTGGGGAAGTCCATTTAATATTTTTGAGCCTCAATTTCCTCATCTGTTGAACTGTAGACTGTGTTAGGCAGTATTTTAGGCCAAGGGGATACATTAGTCATTGTGTAATGTATGGCCTTGTGGAGCTTATATTTTAAATGGGGAAGATAATAAACACACAAGCAAAGCAATTTTATTTTTTATTTTTTAAAGATTATTTATTTGAGAGAGAGCAAATGCACTCAAGCATGGGGAGGGGCAGAGGGAGAGAATTTCCAGCAGATTCTCCACTGAGCACAGAGCCCCATGAGGGGCTGAACTCACAACCCTGAGATCATGACCTGAGACAAATCCAAGAGTCGGTCACTTAACTGACTGAGCCACCCAGGCGCCCCATGAGCAAAGCAATTTTAGATAGAGATGAGGATCATGGAGAAAAGAAAAAAAGCCATAGTGAGCAGCATGGAGCATGGCTACTGTAGAAAGGATGGTTAGCATGGACTTCTCTAAGAAATTGGTATTTGACACATCGAAAGTCAGTTATGTGAAGATTTAGGAGGAGAGAATTGCAGGCAGAAGGAATACCCAGTAAAGAAGGGTCTTGGCATATATGGGCATATATGGGGGTAGGAAGAGGGCTGGTGTGGTCCAAGCTTAGAGAGGAAAGGAGCAGAGTAGTAGATGAATTCAGAAGGCAGTGTGTGCAGGAGCTTGAAAGCCACCGTAAGGAGCTTTGGTTTTATTTGAGATGAGAACCAAAGGGCAGTGTTAAGTAGAGGAGTAACCTGATCTAATTTGCCCTGCTGGCTGTTTTGAGAATGAATTATACAAGGGCACAAGAGAAAGCAGAGAAACTGGTTTCAAGGTTTTTATAGCAGCAAGGTATGATGATGGCTTGGATTACAATGGTTGTAGGGGAGGTGGCGCCTGGGTGGCTCAGTCGTTAAGCGTCTGCCTTCGGCTCAGGTCATGATCCCGGGGTCCTGGGATGGAGTCCCACATGGGGCTCCCTGGTCAGTGAGAAGTCTGCTTCTCTTTCTGCCTCTGCCGCTCCCCCTGCTTGTGTGCTCTCTCTCGCTGTTTATCTCTCCCTGTCAAACAAATAAAAACAAAATCTTTAAAAAAAAAAAACAATGGTTGTAGGGGAGATGGAGACCAACGGTGGTGGACTGATGTTGGATATAATGTAAAGGCAGAGTTAAGCCAACTTGTCATGAATTAGTTAGAGATGGAGAAAAGAGGAATCAAGGTTGTTGTCATTGTTGTTTTTAATCTGAGCCACTGGGTAAATTATGACGCCATTTATGAAATGAAGAACTCTGTGGGAGGAGCAGGTTTAGGCGCAGAAATCAGGAGCTCAGTTTCAGACATATTAAGTATGGGGTGCCTATTAAATCTCTAAGAAGAAATATCAAGGTGGTAGCTGGAAGTATGAGTCTGAAGTTTGGGGGAGAGTTTGATATCATTTGATTAGCATATAGAAGGTACTTAAAGCCACGGGAATGGATGAGATCATCTAGGGAAGACATACAGATGGGGAATTGTGTGGGTCCTGGAACCAAGCCCTGGAACAGAGCAGGAGGAACCAGATGCCCAGAATCAAGAACCAAGAACCGGGAAAGAAGATTGAGAAGAAGGAGCCGGTGTAGTTGGCAGAGGCCCAAGAAAGTCTGGTGACACCAAAGGCAAAAGAAGAGTTTCAAGGAGGGTGTTGACCCAGGGGACACCTGGGTCAAAGGCTGCTGAAAAGTTTCAGAAGTTAAGGTGCAAAAGGAGAGTGATGGATTTGGCAACATGGAAGCCACTGGTGACCTTCAATGAGGGCTGTTTTCAGCGGAGTGTTGGGGACAGACTCTCTATCGGAGCAGGTTGAGGAAAAGATGGGAGATGAATACAAGAAGCAGTGATAGTAGACAGTGCTTTCCAGGAGTTGTGCAGCAAAGGGAAGCAGAAAAATGGTAGCCAAAAAAAAGTAGCAAGAAGTCATGAGATGGGGTCAGTGGAGGTTTTTAGTTTTTTGTTGTTGTTGTTTTGTTTTTAAAATAAGACATTGAAGCAGGTTTCCTTTCTGATGGTAGTGATTCAGTAAAGTGAGAGAAACCAGTGATGCAAGAGAAAGGAAGTAATAGTTATAAATCATGATTTTAAAATCTTAATAGGTGAATAAATACAAGTCCCTGAAATTATATGAAAAAATTTCCAGCAAAAACTTAATTTTGGGGCGCCTGGGTGGCTCAGTCAGTTAAGCATCTGCCTTTGGCTCAGGTCATGATCTCCAGGTCCTGGGATCGAGTCCCGCATCAGGCTCCCAGCTCAATGGGGAGTCTGCTTCTCCCCCTCCCTCTGCTTCTGCCTCTCCTGCTTGTGCTCTGTCTATCTCTCTCTTTCTCTTTCAAATGAATAAATAAAATCTTAAAAAAAAAAAACACTCCTTAAATTTGAACAGTTTTGTGAAGATTTCTGCTGTTTGGTTAGCTTCTTCTCAATCCTTGTTTCAAAGTATTTAATCTTCAGTCTGCATGTATCCAATTTTATGCTTGCTGAAAGTTTAACTATCTCCATAATTCATACTTGTCACAAATAATAAGAGTGTGTTCACATGAGATATTATTTTGTTGTGACTAAAAGATCAAGTCCTAGAGTCAGACTGGCTTGGAAAAGCCTCAGCTCTGCCACTTGATACCTGTGTGGCCTCGGGCAAGTGAATTAAAGTATCTGAGCTTCAGGATTCTTTTCTATCAAAAGTTGATAATACCTTTTCCATTAGGTTGTGAGTCTTAAAGAAGACAATATATGTGAAGTGTCCCGCACATAGTAGGCGTTCCATAAGTAATAGCTGATATTATCACTACTGAATAATAGCAAATCAAAAAACAAAGCGAAAAGATATTCATATAGTTAAAACATTTACAATTGTAAGAGTCAGTAAATTGCCTAGTGAACTCAAGAAGTGAAAGAAATGTCTTAAATTAGCCACATAATCTTTGCTCTCATACAGCTTTCAAAAGGTATGCATTCCAAGACAAATAATACATTATATGTTAATAAAAAAAGGTATACATTAAATATTTTATGAAACTAGATAGAGGTGGTAGTTGCACAACAGAGTGAATGTCCTAAATCCCACTAAGGTGTACACTTTTCAATGGTTAATTTTAATTTTACTTGAATTTTACCTTTAAAAAAAAAAAGTATACATTGAACACATACTATGTGCCTCTACCTTAATTTGTTTATGAAGATATGGCCACAATAAGCTTTCTTTTCCTTTCCTGGCCCGAACATGAAGTTAAAGCAGAGATAGGTAGGTAGGTAGATAGATAGATAGATAGATAGATAGATAGATAGATAGATAGATGACAGATAGATAGATAGATAGACAGACAGACAGACAGACAGGGCTTGCTGGTTTAGACACTCTTTCCCCAGAGAAAGAGCTTAAAGACGTCAATACTTTTTCCCAGGCAGGACCAAAAGCTCCAGGTATAGGCCAACAATCAATATAAGATACAGCCAAGCGTCAAAGACCAAGGAGGGCACATTTACAAGCAAGGATTTAGATTGATGTTTTAGACAAAAGAGCAACAATTCAGGAGAGGATCCCGTGAGGCAAGCAAACGGGGAAAGTTGGATGCAGTACCAGGTAGAGTTCCCAGCCAGGAGGGGTTTCCTACTACGCCCCTAAGAAGCAGCTACCCATTTTCCTTCAGAAATCCAGGTGTCCCCCAGTTTGTCTTGTTTTAAAGCTGGGCTGTCAGGCACCTGGGTGGCTCAGTCGTTTAGCGTCTGCCTTCAGCTCAGGTCATGATCCCAGGGTCCTGGGATGGAGCCCACATTGGGCTCTCTGCTCAGCGGGAGGGCTGCTTCTCCCTCTCCTACTCCCCCTGCTTGTGTTGCCTCTCTCTGTCAAAAAATAAATGAAAATCTTTAAAAAAAAGCTGGGCTGTCTAGGACTTAAGGACCTTTCTGACCTCCAGTGATGGGGACCACATCTGCTCCCACACAATAACTTTGGCCAAGCTCTCAGGGACCTGCCATTCACTGATCCCCAGTTCTCCCTAGAACGCTGCTACCCAAAGTGCGGTCTGTGGACCAGGACCCCGGCACCACTTCTGTGTTAAAATGCATATTCACAGGTCCGGCAACAGATCCATGAAACAGAATCTGCATTTTAACAAGATCCTTAGTAGATCTGTATGCATATTAAAGAAAAAGAAGCATTCACCTAGAGAACATGACCGCACCAGAACCTGGCAAAGAGCCTTCCTTGTGTTCTTCACTGGATAAGAAAGAGTGGCTTAGGAGATAGAAACCCTCAGCATTGGAATCATCGGAAAAAATCTGGAATTTTGTGTTCTAAAAGAATCCCAGGAATGCCTTGCCATTTGGAATTTATAAGGAATATCTATTTGGTTATATAATAAATCATATAAACAACCAGGAAGAAATATGATTAAAAGGAAGAAACAAAAGGGAAAATTCTCTCTAGGCTGGTACTCAGTTTGCAACATATGCAACAGATATTCAGTACGAAACATGTTTATTTTTCCATTAAACTCAGCTGTCCTAATTCAAGAGAGCCTCCAAAAATATCAGTTGCTATTTAGCTTCCCTCAGTTAAGAGTTGTTTAATTTTTTTTAGACAATATGAAGTGAATTCTCATCACTGCAGGAAGGAGAGCAGAGCACCATAAAGCCACAGAAGGATGTCCCCACCTACACATGGTCACAGTGGTATGACTAGCCAACACTGTGACTCTGTGACTAAAGGCATGTCCTGGTCATATAAACTTACAGGGCTATGATGGGGATTGCCAGAATCAGCATTAGAAGCTGCAGAGAAGCAATGGGCTTATATTTGCTTTTTGCATTTCTTTTTTTTTTTTTTTAAAGATTTTATTTATTTGACAGAGAGAGAGACAGCGAGAGAGGGAACACAAGCAGGAGGAGCAGGAGAGGGAGAAGCAGGCTTCTCACCGACCAGGGAGCCCGATGTGGGGGCTCGATGTAGGGGCTCGATCCCAGGACCCCGGGATCATGACCTGAGCCGAAGGCAGATGCTTAATGACTGAGCCACCCAGGCGCCCCTGCTTTTTGCATTTCAATTTCTCAGCAGGAACATTTTTGTCCTCCTTCTTAGATGGCAGTCCCTAAGGAGTAAGTCTCCAATTTTATCCTGCAATGGATTTTCTAGGCCATCATTCTAGGTAAACTCTCTGTGAATCAATCAAGCATACACCCGGCACTAGCTCCGAGTCTGGCTCTGCTCTGCGGAGTGTGAAGAGAAAAGGGGTCTGGGTAGTGAGACCCAAAATATATTGAAGTTGCATGATCCCTGGCCGTGAGAGGTTTCTTGTCTTACTGGGCAGAGTTTAAAAAACAAAAAACAGGAAGTCACTTGGAAGAAATGAAAGACACAGTAATAAACTGGTAAATTATATGGTTGAAACTTTGAGTGCTATAGAAGGTCAGAAAAGAATGAGTTCTTTTTCTCTGAAAAGAGGAGAGGAAAGCTTAAAATGGGCCCTGGTGAATGTGTGGTATTTCAACACATGGAAAAGGGATTAGGGGCAGTTCCTAGAAAGATAAAAGGGAGAGCAAGGGCACAAAGGTGAGAATCACTTAATATCTCTTAATCTTACTGTCCACTTCCCTAAAAGGGAAGAGGAATAATAGTATTTGCTCTGGTTGACTGACAGATTTGTAAGAGAATGAAATAAGATGGTGTCTGTAAAGGTTTGGTCATCTGAAGAGTTAATCAAACTGATGAAAAGGATTTCACTGATTTACAAATCAGAGTATCAGCTTCCAATTTTACAAGTGAAGGTAAAACCATGGGTGGCTTGGTTGGTTAAGGGGCCGTCTCTTGGTTTCAGCTCAGGTCATGATCTCAGGGTCCTGGGATCAAGCCCCGCGTTGGGCTCCACCTCAGCCGGGAGTCTGCTTGGGATTCTCTCTCTCCCTCTATCCCTCCCCCAACTCACAAGCACTCTCTCTCTCTCTCTCAAATAAATCTAAAAACAAACAAACAAACAAACACGAAAGATTTGTATCAGTCTTCTGCATAAGATTCTCCCTACAGTCTATTCCAAAACCAAATTTCAGATCAAAAGGATAATGACAATCACAGTAATCCTGGCCACCATCTATTGTACATGCCAGTGTTCGGGAACATGTGGCCTTGTTCTGTTCTTTGCTCACATGGCCTTGTTGGTTCCTCACAGCAGTCCTGTGAGAAGGAAACATCACCCCCACTGTGCATGAGCCTGGCTTCACAGCTAATAAGTGATGGAGCCTCTATTTAAACTCATGCCTGACTGGTTTCAAAGACCAACCTCTTACTCCTATGTTACCAGGTTTGAAAAAGGAATCAGAGCAAGAAAAATTGTCCAATAAGGGTTTTCCTACCATGCCTAGTATTCACATGAACAACATTTGGAGGTGAGTACATGAACAGAAGTGAACATTGTACCAGCCTTGACAAGCACTTTTGCAACTTTGGTTGAAATAATTCCAACATCCCCTAAGCTCTTCTAAGCTTTCGTAACTCACCATTAGAAGAGACTCAAGAAAGATCATAAAACCAACCTGCTTACCGCTGAAAATTTGAGAGTATCGTTTTCTGAAAGGGGAAAGGTAGGGTCACAGCTAATGATTTTGATGGGTTGTAAAAATCAGTTCAGATAAATTACGTCCAAGGCATCTCTTTTCTCCATACGATAGATTGCCTGCTGCCACTGTTCATTGCTTCACCTCTGCAGCTAGTCTGTCAGCTATGACGTTCAGTTGGTTCCCTAGATGAGGAAAAAAGTGTCCGCTTGCTTGATGCATTCCTGGTAAAATAGAATGAACATTTTGTCTTTTTTTTTTTTTTACATGGCTATATTAATCATAGAGTAAGTTTAACACTTAGAGCTTGAGAAGGCAACATGAAGAAAATCAAGTTAATATAAAAGGGGAGATGACAGGTTGGGATGGTATTCAAGCCACTGACTCAGCATCCCCAGACTCTGGGAAGGAGCAAATCGGGATGCTGGAGAGCACAGCCTGGTTATTCAGCACCCATCCATCTGGACCTTCAGCGAGCTGAACTCATTTTCTATCTATAGAGTCTCTCCTTTTGATTTTCCTTTAAGTTGTTTCCCAGGATTCTTTCCGGGTAACGATGGAAGATCCCCGGCTTCATCACACACTCCCCCACCCCTCATCAGTCTCTTGAATGATTCTGAGCACATCACCTGGGGGAGACCCATCTGCAGAAGTCTAGGACAGCGGTTTCCAAACTCTTTAGCTGCTTACCTGCAGAAAGAATTTTGGAAAACTACACACCCACATGTACATTTTAAAGTTGTTATCTAAAATTTTTCACCAGATGTGCAAATAGTTGGAAAAGACATGATTGCTGGCACAATAATATTGTAAAATTCAACTGTTCCAACACACTTTGGAATGATTCCAATATCTTCTAAGCACTACAGCTATTTGAAATGTACCCAGCAGGGTCATCATGAAGACTCAAGGACTTAACAGATGCAGTGTCCTGCACATGGTACGTGCTATGTATTTGTTGTGTATACGGGTGTATGGAGAGAGAGAGAGAGAGAGAGGGATGGCCAGGGGTGGCAAGATGCTGGCTGTAAGTCCTAGAAGGGATTGTAGCAGATGACGTAGATGCCCCATGCCACATCCCCTCGGCTCAGGTTTGAGTCTGCCCACAGCTGTGGGTCACAGATTCTGCCATGCTGAAGACTTTACACCTCAAATGATGTGTCTCTCTGCTTCCCAGCCAGAGGGCTTTGTGTGGCACAAAGGAATTTGCTACACCGTGTCGCCTAGGCACAACATGGAACTGAGGCAGTTGACTCCCTCAGGAATAAGCCCCAATCTAAGGGGACAGGAAGCATTGGGAAAAAGAGCCCCAGTCCCCCATCCTCTGGTGAGACAACTGCGGAGCTTGTACTATTTCCCAGACCATCCCCAGTAGAACTGAGCCCCTGCGGCCTGCTTCTTAAAGCACACATTATTGCTGTTTTTCCTTTTCCTCTCTTTTTCAAAGTAAATAAGTAGTGTTTTGTTTTGTTTTTTAATGTCTCAGAAAAGCAGCCCCATGGTATAGCCGGGCAGTGTTCCTGGCTGTGTGCTCCAGAGCCTGGTCTGTGGGCCTCCCAGATTCTATAAGCTTCTGAATGTCCCTTTGTAAATCCATTTCTGCTTAAAGACAAATCTTTGGGGGGTGCCTGGGGGCTCAGTCGGTTAAGAGTCTGACTCTTGATTCCTGCTCAGGTCAAGATCTCAGGGTTGCGGGATCGAGCCTCGTGTTGGACTCTGCACTCAGCGGGGAGTCTGCTTGAGATTCTCTCTCCCTCTCCCTTTTCCCCTCTCCCCACTTGCGCTCACGCACTCCCCCTCTCTCTCTTTTTCTCAAATAAATAAACTTTAAAAAAAACCCCAAATCTTTGGCATTGAATGTGTTTAGTACAAGAGATATGAGAGAGGTTCTGATGGGGACAAGCTGCCACTCCAGGACAGCCAAACACTCCTCCGTCTCTCCACTATTACTACTGCTGCCATAAAGCAAGCACCATGAATTTGGTGGCTTATAATGGCACAATTTTATTACCTTACAGTTCTGTGGTTCAGGGGTCCAATATTGGTCTCACGGGGCAAAAAGGAAGGTGTTGGCAGGACTGTGTTTCTCTTTGGAGGCCCCAGAAAAGGCTCCTTTTCCTTTTCTTCTCCAGCTTTCATTTTATTTTATTTTTTTAAAAGATTTTATTTATTTATTTGACAGAGAGAGACACAGCGAGAGAGGGAACACAAGCAGGGGGAGTGGGAGAGGGAGAAGCAGGCTTCCCGCGGAGCAGGGAGACCGATGCGGGGCTCGATCCCAGAACCCTGGGATCATGACCTGAGCCGAAGGCAGACGCTTAACCAACTGAGCCACCCAGGCGCCCTCTTCTCCAGCTTTTAGAGACTGCCTGCAGTCTGGGGCACGTGGCCCCTTCCTCCCTCTGCAAAGCCAGCAACAGTGGGTCAAGTCCTATTCAGATGGCATCTCTCTGATCCTCTCTGCCTTCCTCTGCCACCTCTAAGGACTCCTGTGATTAGACGGGCCCCCTCTCATGATCACCTGTTTGGCAAACTTAATTGCATCTGCACCTGTGACCCCCCTTTGCCATGTGAGGTAACACAGTCACAAGGTCCAGGGTCAGGATGGACATCTTTGGGAAAGCCATTTTTCTACCTGTCAGAGCCTTACAAGTGTTGACCCCCATCTCTCCCTTCTCTCTGTAATAGAAACACCTGGAAAGAAGTTGTTTGCAGGCCATTTCCTGGTGAATGGAGATAACCGCCTACCGATGGCTTAAACAGAACTCTTTTTTTTTTTTTTTAAGATTTTATTCTTTTGACAGAGAGAGAGAGGGAGAGCGCACATAAGCATGGGGAGCAGCAGAGGGAGAGGGAGAAGCAGGCTCCCCGCTGAGCAGGGACTCAATCCCAGGACCCTGGGATCATGAGCTAAGCTGAAGGCAGATGCTTAACCGACTGAACCACCCAGGTGCCCCTTCAGCAGGAACTCTTGCATGCAAATAAAGGACAGCTAGCAATGGCTTAGAACTCTGCCAATTTAGGCTTCAGTGGAGAGACTTTTATCTGTTCCCACATTTATGCCCCCTAAGAAATGACGTATTCATTCCCAGGTTCACGAGTTGTAATAGAGGTCTTTAAAATGCCATCTTGACTCAGTTTTGAGCGCCTGGCTAGAGGCCAGTCGGTTCCCCTTCTTGAACAGACAATTATGTCCACACCCCAACCACCTCCCTTACTGGATTCTCACACTCCCAACCCACTGTCTAGCCTCCTTCATCACCCCAGGGCCAAGGGCCAGACAAGGAGGGAGAACCCCTATGCCCCTGGCCACCTGACATTATCCAAATTAACCAATCCTAAACTTCTTACCCTACCTCACCTGTCCCTTCCAGCGGAAACCACAACAAGGTGCCTGCCTACGTTCCCCTTTCTCTCTCTGCCTCGTGACTGACCCCGGTGCTTCCCCTGAGTGGCCCTGGGAGGCGGGCTGTTTCTCCCTGGGGAGCTGTGTGTGTGACACTCTTTCCGGTTGCTCTCTCTTGGTTTGAGTCTGACCTGACCCAAGGTAATATGGTTTAAACACAGGGTAAGCGTGTTTAGTTGGTTTTTCTCACTTTTAAATTTTTGATTGGTTTTTCTCTCTGCAAAGGGCTCAGGGAAGGACCTTATCAACAGGTTCAAGGCTAATTTTAATGCCAACAGAGGAAGGTACAGAAAGGCCCCAGGTGATTCTGCTGAGGGCACCCCTTGGATGCCCAGAGACCCCCCTGCCGGGCCACTGTGGGGCAGGTGGCAGCAGAGAAAGTTCAGGGAAGGGTAACCCTTAACACTGTGTCTTTGGAACTGTCTCTTGATTGTTCTGGGAACCAGCCTCAGGGATGGGAACCTGAATTCAGACTGGAAGAAACAGCTTCCCTTTCACCTAGGAAAAACACAAAGCACTGTATTCCTCTGGTGGGGGGGAGGTGATCTCCCCTCTGTGAGGGATAGAGGGGAGCAACTTGAGCTCCACCGTGTCTGTCCCCTGTGCTGAAGGCAAAATTGTAGCACAAGAGCACCTGGCTCTGGGGGTCCCAAGCAGATGCGACAAAATCCAGAGGCAGAGAGATGAGCGGTGGCGAAACCAGAAAGGAATTTATTTCACCGAGGCCAGCACCGGGAGGACAGCGGACTAGCGTCTCGAAGACCTTCAAAGTTCCGAAGACACTTGCAGGCTTATGTAAGGAGAGCGTGGGACAGAGGCTGGTGGGTACATGCAGTGGGCAGTACAGGTCAGGTGGAGCCTCATCTCGGGGTCAATCACAGGCTGGCTCAGGGCAGTCCTTCCGGCTCGAGGGGGTAGTTTTGGTTCCCCTCAGGGGATGCTTTGCCTGCGGGGTCTTTTGCCTGAGTTAAGAGAGAAGCCTGAGGGCACCTGGGTGGCTCAGTTGGTTAAGCGACTGCCTTCAGCTCAGGTCATGATCCTGGAGTCCCGGGATCGGGTCCCGCATCGGGCTCCCTGCTCGGCGGGGAGTCTGCTTCTCCCTCTGACCCTCCCCCCTCTCATGCTCTCTCTCTCTCATTCTCTCTGTCTCAAATAAATAAATAAAATCTTTAAAAAAAAAAAAAAGGTAAATAATGTCTACAGAGCATTAACCACCATTAGCAAATGACAGACCAGGGGGAAATACCTGATTTGTACAACAGACAAAAGGCTTATTCTAGTATATTAAGAGTTACAAATAAGAAAAACACTACAAAATTCAGTAGAAAAATGAGCAAAGGATTTGAACAGACAGTTCACTTAGGAAGGAAATACATCTCATAATGATGTCTTAAAATGATATGATGTACAAACTCATGATAAGAAACATTAAAACTACATAAAACACTTTTTCTGGGCACCTGGGTGGCTCAGTTGGTTAAGCGACTGCCTTCGGCTCAGGTCATGATCCTGGAGTCCCTGGATCGAGTCCCGCATCGGGCTCCCTGCTCGGCAGGGAGTCTGCTTCTCCCTCTCCCACTCCCCGTTTGTGTTCCCTCTCTCGCTGTGTCTTTCTCTGTCAAATAAATAAATAAAAAATCTTTAAAAAAAAAAAAGAGAGAAGCTAGAAAGGGCTCCTGGTTGGCTGAGGCAGTGGAGCCTGAGCTGCTTGATCTTGGGATCGTGAGTTCAAGCCCCATGCTGGGCCTAGAGCTACTTTTAAAAAAAAAGGTAAGCAGGAAAGAACGCCCGTCAATGAGTACCTCGTGAGGCCAACATGGCGTAGTTGAAGTCCTCCTCCGAAGTGGCGCAGTTGTGTTGAGTCTGTTGAGTTTGAGGACAGCTGTAGAAACTCTAATTAATACTCTGAGTAATCTCCTTCTGCGGTTGTGCTCCCAGCTGAATTGTTTGCACACTTTTCTTGGTGGGAACCCCACTGGTCTCTGCTGGAAGATGCACACGTGACACTTTGTTTCTGTTGTGAATCGAGGTCCACCCTCTTTCTCCTTCCAGTTCTTGGAGTCCAGCTCTGGGCACCCCACAGCCTCACATGGAAAGAACCTCCCTGCAGTCCCAGCGACTGTGCCCAAAGCAAATCTCAGCCTGTGCTCTGTCCACACTCCTCCCTGACCTGGGTGGACTGAGATCTGAGTTCATTCATTCAGCAAAACCCAAGAATAAAGTAACTGTAAAGCTAATATAATTCACATAACTGTCAAAAGCAAAATGAATATGTATGAATTGAATATAAATATTTGTATGAATATGCTGTAAAATATAATTGTAAAATAAAATGAAGTGTAACATCCACACTCAAGAAATACCTGTTGCTTGAGTTTAAATGCATTATTGCCCCCCCCCCCCCCGCCTTAAGGTGGGGCTTGAACTCCCAACACTGAGATCAAGAGTTGCCTGCTCTACCAACTGAGCCAGCCAGGGGCCCCTCACTCCTAGGTT
>NC_138377.1:88474358-88485099 GCF_054177405.1 Leptonychotes weddellii | reverse complement strand
TTTTTTTTTAAAGATTTTTTATTTATTTATTTGAGACAGAGAGAATGAGAGACAGAGAGCATGAGAGGGAAGAGGGTCAGAGGGAGAAGCAGACTCCCTGCCGAGCAGGGAGCCCGATGCGGGACTCGATCCCGGGACTCCAGGATCATGACCTGAGCCGAAGGCAGTCGCTTAACCAACTGAGCCACCCAGGCGCCCTGTTCTCTGTATTTTTCTTAAAATGGAACCATTCCAATAAGTCACAGGATGAAAATTAATTAATTAATTAATTAATTAATTAAATTAAAGTCCTTCTGGGAAGCCTGACTGGCACAGTTGGTTAAGCAGCTGACTCTTGATTTCAGCTCACGTCATGATCTCAGGGTCTTGGGATGGAGCCCTGCAACGGGCTCTGGGCTCAGTGGGAGTCTGCTTGAGGATTCTTTCTCTCCCTCTACCCCCGCCCCCTGCTCATTCTCATGCTCGCTCGCTCTCTCTCTCAAATAAATAAATAAATCTAAAAAAAAAAAGAAAAGAAAAATGGAGTCCTTCCTGCAACTATTTGGACTAGAAGCCCATGAATTAAGATGAAATATTTCACGTTTTAAGAAGTAAAAGAACAGAAAAATCCCTGACCTTGATTCTTCACTTCCAGACTGGCCATGCCCAGGTCTGTGTCCTCAGAAGCCGGGAATAGTGAACTCACAAACAAACAAATTTCCCTCCAGGCCTCTTGCAGAAGTGGAGGTATAACTTCAGTCTTCTGTTCTCCAGAACCTGGGAACTGAATGTTGAGGACTGAGCTAAAGTCTTCACAAAACAAAATGCAACTTTTCACAAGAGAAAAGATAATGCAGGATGCTTTCATTTATAGAGGCAGAAAATAGATCAGCAGTTGCCTAGGACTGAGGGTAGGAGTGGGGATTAACTGCAAATGGGCATGAGGAAACATTTTGGGGTAGTGGAAAGGTTCTAAAACTGGATTGTGGTGATAGTTGCCCAACTCTACAAGTGTACTAAAATCACTGCATTACCTACTTAGCGTCAGCGGGTTTTACCGTATGTAAATTATGCCTCAATAAGGCTGTTTTTGAAAAAAAAAAAAAAGGTAGTGTGGGTGATTGGTTTAAATTGGTGTGCCAGGGGCACCTGGGTGGCTCAGTTGTTAAGCATCTGCCTTCTGCTCAGGTCAAGATCCCAGGGTCCTGGGATCCAGCCCCGCATTGGGCTCCCTGCTCCGTGGGAAGCCTGCTTCTCCCTCCCATTCCCCCTGCTTGTGTTCCCTCTCTCCCTGTGTCTCTGTCAAATAAATAAAATCTTTTTAAAAAAATAAAAAAAATAAACTGGTGTGCCAAACAACATAGTGGTTAGTACCTACATTATAGCCCTGACCACTTGCAAACGATGTGAATTGGAGAAATTCACTTCGCATTCCTCACCCCCTTTATCAAGTGGGAGATGATAACGCATATCTCTAAAGCAGAATGCCAGTTCAATGAGATAACTGGTACAAAGCCATGCTTCTTCAGGTACTATACTTTATCCTCGAGCTAGGAATGTGGGGATGCCCTGCAGGGAGATGTGAGTGTTGATCATTCTTGACTTGGAAAGTTCATTCTCAATTTTTCAGTGAAGATGAACATGCTGTAGCATTGTTTCCCACCTCTCAGGCTCACGAATATCCCTGTGTCCAGTGGTTCCACAGTTCTACCCTCCCTTTCCAGGGGTCTCTGGACATTGACTTTTACCTCCCCATGGGTCAAGTTTGTGAGAATCTAAGGAGTGAAATTTGTTACCAAGCACATGAGAAGAGCAGATGGCTGCAGGTGCTCCAGGGGCCCCTTGGTGACTATCCCAGGCTGGCTGCCCTAGGAGATGCTCTAAGGTAGATATGATCTGGGTAACTAGATGTGTACACAGGTTTCTGTCTCCTGAGAGATGTCCAGATGAGCCCAGAAAAGTAAAGTCCGACTATGGGAGCAAAATGGGATAACTGGAATTTCCTCTGGAAAGAGGTCATGTGGGAGGAAGGGGCTGGTCCCAAGACCCCTTGAGAGGGCTTCTTCTCTCCTTGTGTGTGGAAGACACTTTATTCTGAACTTTTTAGAAACCAGGGATGGACAGAATGAAGTAGCAGTCATCCTAGGAGGAAAGAGGCATACAGTTGCATACTTCACACCCTCACAAACGCCATTTCCACCCTGTCCTTGGCAGGCTGACCTACGCATTCATTCATCCAACATACATCTATGGAACTCCTGCCATATTGCAAGGCTGTTCTAGACAAGCTCTTTGCCCTCAGAGAGCTTATATTCTAGTGGGAGACACAGACAATGAGCAAGGAAGGAAATGAATCTATCTCTAAATTAATGAGGGCAGGGTATGCAGGAGGCAGGGTGGCTCATTTAGATTGGGTGGTCAGGGAAGACCTCTCTGAGGAAGTGACAATTTTGCAAAGTCTTGAGGGATCAAAAGAAGCAAAGGTCTAGGGGTGCCTGGGTGGCTCAGTCGTTAAGCGTCTGCCTTCGGCTCAGGTCATGATCCCGAGATCCTGGGATCGAGCCCGCATCTGGCTCCCTGCTCAGCCGGGAGCCTGCTTCTCCCTCTCCCACTCCCCCGGGTTGTGTTCCCCTCTCTCGCTGTGTCTCTCTCTGTCAAATAAATAAAATCTTTAAAAAAAAAAAAAAGAAGCAGAGGTCTAGAAGAGGGCATTCCTGGCAGAGGGAAGAGAATGTGCAAAGGCCCTGTGCTAGGTGTGAGATCTGCGTGTTCAAGGAGCAGAAAGAAACCAGTGTAGCTGGAGCACTGACTAAAATTCCTTTGTTACATTTGACATCACAGACCTTAAAGACAAAACTGGAGGCCAGAGACCTGCCAGAGGAACATGGGGCCCTGATACCTGGACCCACCCCCGAGAATAGTGCTCCATTGGCCCACGAGACCCAGCACAGAAGCCTTCGTTGTGTGGCTAGAATTAGGGGTGGAGACGTGTCTTTCTTTTTTTTTTTAAAGATTTTATTTATTTATTTGACAGAGAGAGACACAGCGAGAGAGGGAACACAGGCAGGGGGAGTGGGAGAGGGAGAAGCAGGCTTCCCGCTGTGCAGGCAGCCCGATGCGGGGCTGGATCCCAGGACCCTGGGATCATGACCTGAGCCAAAGGCAGACGCTTAACGACTGAGCCACCCAGGCGCCCCAGAGATGTGTCTTTCTTAAAAGCAGCAGACTTCATTAGGTTTTTGAGGTCCATCTCTGTCTTTCAAATATTCAATTCCCACTAGTGCCTCCCAAGTATTTCCATTTTTCATTATGGATACAAATCACGACATAAGAAACTCCTTAAGGAAAAAGGAAATGAGGAGCAATATTCCCCGATTTTAGGGTTTCATAATAAAAGGAACCGGATACTTTATCACATTATACTTGACCAGTAGCACAGAGCACAGTAATGAGTCCTGCTCTCCTTGTCCTGAGAGTATGCTTGTGCTTCTGGTTCTCTACAGAGCACGGGGAACCTGTGGACCCCATGGGTGACCCAGCCAGGGAGACGTTAATCAGCGACCGTGAATTTGCAAGGCAGCATGTGCACTAAAGGAAAGAACCACGGGAAACGTGTGCGAGGAGGATTCCTAGCCCGCTGAGAGTCTCCGAACAACCTCCCCCGGACAGCGGTGGGAGCTGAGAGCAGAAAGATGACCAGCACTCACGGGGAGAAGCGAGGAGCATTGCAGCCTACAGGAGAGCCCTGGGTCAAGGGAGTGCAGAGTGTTGGCGGAGCTGAAAGTTGACCAGAGTGGCTGGATTGGAGGCAGAATGACGCCTGATGAAGCAGAAGCATGGACCTAACAGAATGACGCCTGATGAAGCAGAAGCATGGACCTAACAGCTCAGCACTGTACTGGCACAGAAAGAAAGTCCCTATGGGGTTGTAAGTGCTGAGGGAGGGGGATCACAATCATCTGGTGCTGGGAAAAGAGGCTGTGGCATGATCAGACCAGTGGAGGGGTCTGAGTGGGTGCAAGGCAGCTGGACTGACAACCACTGCCTTGAGACAGGAGAGACAGTAGTAGCTTGGGGACCGTGGAGATGGCACAGAGGAGGCAGATGTGAGAGCTACCGAGGAGGTACAATCACTAGAGGTATGAGGGGTACCTTACGAGGGAGTGGGAGATGCTCAGCTAGCCCTTGGTCTTCTCATTCGAGCATTGGGATGGGTGGTGGTGCATTCAGGAGACAGGGAACACTGGAAGAGGAATGCATTGTAGGTAAGAGCATGAGTCAGTCTTGGCCAAGTTGACTTGGAGGTGCCTTTGCATCTCCAGGTGACCCCCAGTCTCCCAGTTCACAGATTCCCACCTATAAAGGTCGCCATAGTAATGGAAAGAGGGTATCTCCCAGGTACAGGGGGGAGATGGTGATGCTCTCCCTCCACCCCCTACCCACCCTGGACCCTCTCCAAAAAGTCCACTGCAGATGCTTTGTTTTTCCTTCTGGTTGAAAACAAAACAAAACAAAATGTCCATTCTCCTATTCTAAGAAAAAAGTAGGGGGCCTTCTTAAAAAGGATATGGCTGTTCTACCTGTTCTTCCCATTCCTGGAGGGAATGGCCACTCACTTTAAACTTGGAGAATCGGATAAAACAAGAGACAAGGGAGAAAGAGCGCCAGGCCCCCGAGAACATCACTGGACATTGAGAACTGGCCTGAGCCCTGTATAGGGAGGGAATCCTCCTGCCCCCACTCTATAATTCAGCCAGACGGGCACCTGTCAATTCCTCCAACATGTCTTGCTTCCTCTCCCTTATGGCCTCACATGTGCTGCCCCCTCCCTTGAAGCACTCTTTCCTTCCTCCTCTCCTACACCCCTTTCATCCGGACAGGTTCCTAATATTTCACTCTGAGCTCAGACATCACTTCCTTCAGGAGGCCTTCTCTGATGTTCTTGGCTGGGTTCAGTGTCTGTGGCAGGCACCCAACACCCATTCTCTCCTTTCTTTCTTGGTACCAGAACCCCTAATTTTTAGCTGAGCTTATGGTGCTTGCAACAAAGACTACATATCCCAGCATCTTTTACAGTTAGGCATGGCTGTCTGGCTAAGGTCTGGCCGTGATATGAAAATGGAAATGTTTGCAACTTCTGTGATGTGCTCTTCTGAGGGGAGGACATACCTTTCTTCTCCTTCCTCCATTTCAATATGACGGCTGACTCTCTAGCCACCAACTTGAACCATGAAGACACAGGCCAACCTTGGGGATGGTAGAGCCTTGAACCGGAAAGAGATTCCTAATGACCTCATGGAGCTACTATACATTCTGCACTGCCCACGTCCTCCTTCTGTTTATGTAAGAGAGAAATACACCTCCATCCTGTGCAAGGTACTGGTATGCTGGGGTTTGGGACTCACACAGCCAAATCGAATCCTAATTTATCCAGTGTTCTTCCCCCGTGTTTATTCCTATGAAAACGCAGCCTGCATTATCATTGTAGTTACTTATCTGAGTGAAACAAAATCTGTCCTGCCAGGGTTTATACTTTTCTTAAGCGGAGGGCTCCAAAGTTGCCCCCACCAATCACCCACACAACTACCAGTGTAACTGGAAAGCTGGCCCGCTACCCAAAGGTGATGCTGTGGAACCACTCCAAACACAACCTTACAGTCTCAGGGTTTCGAGCCTCTAGGTGATGCCATGGTTAAGGCTGTGTCCACTTCTCCTCTAGCACAATTTCCCTCTCTCACACACACAAATAAGACCACCAGTAAACCCACCGAAAACCACAAGGCAAAAAAAAGAAAAGCACATGCAAAAATATCTTATAACTGGCATTCTCCTAGTCTCCATGCCCTGATGGTGTGGTATTTGGCGAATCATAAGTAATTTTTAAAACTCTGACGGTTTGGCATTTGGAGTATTGAAAGCAATCTGGAAAAGCCTGATGAGCAGCATTTATGTCGCCATCGCCAGCTGCAGAAACAGATTGTCAGGGTGGATTTCAGTAGGATCCGAGGAGTGAGTGTATCCGGGCACATCAGCTCATTTGTAGCAGCATTCATGAGTTTCAGTGATACCCTCTTTAACAGACTCCAGCAGGGAGTCTGTGCTGATCAATTCACCTTTCTTCCCTCAGAGCCTTTCGGAGGCCAAACACTGTGTGATGGGGTTTTATGCCTTTACGCCAACGGTTTCTGCTTTCACTGGCTCACCTGTAATTGACAAAGGCTTCAAAGTCTAAGCAAAAGCAAGAGTGGCCAAGAGATAGATAGATAGAAGCACAAAACCCGGACGATACCTCAGAAGTCTGAAAGGAAAATAATTACACATTATCCATAGAATACTGTCCAAATGTCTGGACAAGTCTGAGAATCATACAGAGTTAAGGTCCCAATCATGCTGGGTTTTTGGACTTTCACGGTCTTAAACCAACAAACGCTGCAATAATAACTCTTACTGGAGGAACAATGTTTAATAATTAAAATGACTGGTTCATTCACCATGTACTATTTCATCTGATTCTCCCTTTCCAGCTCCGAACCCACAGTCACATGCCACAGCTTGGAACAAGAAAGAATCCTTTGTCCAGAGCTGCTGCCAAAGGATTCCGCAAAGTAGTCTCGTTCCCCAGGGTACGTCCACGAGGGTTTGTGCAAGTTAGCCTCCACCACAGAGGTCAGAGGCTCTGACTTGGCAGTATCTATTCATGTGCAGTCATCAGAGAATCCGTGTAAATAAATGAAAGTCAGAATAACAATGCTGCGGGAGCCCAAATGAAATGACTTCTCTCCCTTATGTTACACAAAGGCTTCCCTTCCTCTTGCCACTGATGGTGCACATATTACTCAGATCGACACCCTTCTACCCACCTGGCTCCAGGAATCACACTGTGACCAATGTGGTAGGGCTCTCCTTTCAACACAGACTCCAAGCAGGGAAGGAGGATCCCAGCAAGGACTCATGTCACTCAAGGTCCTCACACAGTCGCTTAATGTCGATCAAATATTTCAGGATGGGTGCTTACCATGTGCCAAGCATTATGGTAGCTACTAGGGATACAATGTGATAAAAAAAAAGGGGGGGGCCCTGCTCTCAGGGAATTGAAGCCCACTAGGTGATAATGGCTAGTGCCCATTGACCAGTGCTGTATGCTTGATATACATTACCTCACTTGATCTTCAGCACTGTAAGGCAGAAGGCCATTATCGTCCCCCATTTTACAGATGAGGAAGTCAAGGCAGAGAGGGGGCTGAGCGCCAAAGTTTAAATGCAAACGTGTCAGAGCTGGGTTTGATCCCAGGCAGCCTGAGGCTGCACCCTTAACTATTATACTCAGCCTCCCCTCCCCTGCCTTCTAATGTGCAGACTCTGGATGCGGAGGGAGAGGGGGCCTGGGCAGTGAATCCACAAGAGAGCCTCAGCCAAGCAGAACTACCTTCCGAAGACAGAGACAAGAATGAGGTGAGAGAAATGTTTCTCTAAGAGAAGTTAACAGAAGACAATGGGCTTCTGAGATGTTGGGAGTTTTATTCCCTTTCTTTGAGGGAAATTACATTGCATAGGCTGATAAGGAGAAAGTGGGAAGGTGAAAGTTTTGTGCTCATCCCTCCGCTTGTCTCTCCAACCTTGAACTTGCACCTGAGGCAATGGGGCAGGCACGGTCTCAAAAAAGGATCTGTGGCATCAGCACGATTGGACAGAAACCAGGTTTGCCATATTGGTGTGAGAGCAGACTTGCTTATGTGACCGGCTGGAAGTTTCTCTAAGATTGTGGTCAGCAAAATCCAAGTGCTTCCTGGTGGTAAGATTGAGAAAGTTTTTGCTGAGGCTGTTTTTCTGGCTATGTGTCAGCTCTTGAGGGTAATTTGCATGAAACTTGTAAGAAGTGTATTTTCAAGGCCTGAAAACACAAAATGTGCCAGATTTAAGGTAAGTGCACTGGTCGACCAGACACCTGCCTGCTAAGGCTTTGCCATGTATCATCTTCCAAGAATCGATAGGCCAGCTCCAAGGTTAACGTTTTAGGAAGCAGCTGGATCTGCAAATGCATTCAGCAACATGCAACAGGAGGAGTGGGAGTGGAATGTCAGGCCCTAGTGGGTGGAGAGGCAAGATCAAAAGCAGCAATGGCTACTAGTAGAGTCAGTGTTTTGGAACCAGCAGACCAAGAGTGAATGAGTTTCCTCATCTTTGAAATGGAGTTGGTGAGGGCGCCTGGGTGGCTCAGTTGGTTGGGCGACTGCCTTCGGCTCAGGTCATGATCCTGGAGTCCCGGGATCGAGTCCCCGCATCGGGCTCCCTGCTCGGCAGGGAGTCTGCTTTGCCCTCTGACCCTATCCCCTCTCATGTGTTCTCTCTCATTCTCTCTCTCTCAAATAAATAAATAAAACCTTTAAAAAAAAAAAAGAAAGAAATGGAGTTGGTGAGAATACCAATCAGAAGAGGCAGTTGAGAGGCACACCTGGGTGGCTCAGTGGGTTGAATGACCAACTTTTGATTTCGGCTCAAGGTCCTGGGATGGAGCCCTGTGTTGGGCTCCCCACTCCGCAGGGAGTCTGCTTGGGGATTCTCTCCCTCTCCCTCTGCCTCTTCTCTTACTCACGCTATCTCTCAAATAAATTAATTAATTAAACAAAACCAACAACAACACCTGAAGCTGAGCATCAGGCTCCCTGCTCAGCCGGGTGTCTGCTCGAGGACTCTCTTCCTCTCTCTCTGCCCCCCTCCCTACCCCAACTTGTGCT
Source organism: Leptonychotes weddellii (assembly GCF_054177405.1). NCBI lineage: Eukaryota > Metazoa > Chordata > Mammalia > Carnivora > Phocidae > Leptonychotes > Leptonychotes weddellii. The sequence continues at coordinate 88,476,385 of NC_138377.1, read as the reverse complement.
CTCTCTCTCTCTTAAATAAATATATAAAATCTTTAAAAAAAAAAGGCAGTTGTGATAACTGAATGACTTAATGAATATAGCTCACTCTGTGCATTGGCTGGCACGTAATATATTCACAACTAATGTTAGCTGCCTTCATAATCACCACCCTTACCATCATGGTCACCACCATCATCTTGGCTTTTCCACTTACCAGGTATGTGACCTGAAACAAGTTATTTTTCTTTTGAAACAAGTTTTTTTAAACATCTCTAGGTTTCAGATTCCTCAGTTTTATACTGAAGATAAAAATTAGTTATTTTCAAGGGTATAGTGAGGATTAAACAAGATGATGCACATAAAGCACCGAACACAATGCTTGGCAAATAGCAGGTGCTCACTGAATGGGTGTTATTACCTGTTGTTGTTGTTGTTGTTTTTAAGATTTTATTTACTGGGCGCCTGGGTGGCTCAGTTGGTTAAGCGACTGCCTTCGGCTCAGGTCACGATCCCGGAGTCCTGGGATCGAGTCCCACATCAGGCTCTCAGCTCAGCGGGGAGCCTGCTTCTCCCTCTGACCCTCTCCCCTCTCATGCTGTTTCTCTCTCTCTCTCTCAAATAAATAGTCTTAAAAAAAAAAAAGATTTTATTTACTTACTTGAGAGAAAGAGAGCGCACGAGCAGGGGGAGGAGGGGCAGAGAGAGAAACAGACTCTCCACTGAGCAGGCTTGATCCCAAGACCCCGAGATCATGACCTGAGCTGAAGGCAGGCCCTTAACGGACTGAGCCACCCAGGGGCCCCTGTAATGTATTTACTTCTAAGTGGTTTGTTGTTGTTGTTGTTGTTTTGTAGTAGACTTTTTTTTATTTTTATTTTTATTTTTTTTTTAAGATTTTATTTATTTATTTGAAAGAGAGAGACACAGCGAGAGAGGGAACACAAGCAGGGGGAGTGGGAGAGGGAGAAGCAGGCTCCCCGCAGAGCAGGGAGCCCGATGGGGGACTCGATCCCAAGACCCTGGGATCATGACCTGAGCCGAAGGCAGTCGCTTAACCGACTGAGCCACCCAGGCGCCCGTAGACTTTTTTTTTAAAGTAGACTTCAGAGAAAGGGCAAGTGTTATGGACTTTCCGTGACATCTCACAAACTACCCTACCCTAAAACATTTTCTTCTGCAAGGTGGGGCTTGATCTAAGGATTGAGGTGCGTGTATATAAACCCCTCTCTGGAATTTTCATGTCCGGTCCTTACTCCATTACTGGCTGAGATCACATGGAGCACACATCTGAGTAGGGGATAGAATTGACTGTAGCAGCACTTGAGGCTGAGTCACACTCAGCTTCTAGGCCTCTCCTACAACCCTTCCCATTCTGATGTTCTGAACTCATGGCCTTCAGGGCTGCCCTGTCTCATGGTTGGGCCCATACCATCGGACAAGAGTCAGAAGGCTTTGGGTGATACCTCCCAACAGAACTGACTGCACCTGAACTACAGGTGCAGAGATAGAATGCCTGGTGGTCCTTCTTCAGTCCTTCATTATCTTTAACTATCTCCTCATATTCCTCCTCTGCCTTCCAGCCTTGGTCTCTGGAAAGGCGATTTATGACCAATTCAGGGAAACTAACCATGCCTGCTGATATACTCTGCCTTTAAAGATCTTCCCCTTTGGTCCTCATGCCCAACAGAGCAGAGAGCTTTGAGGAACAGAGGGCACTTTGCTTCACATCAGAAGCTGGCCAAAGGGCACTGAGGGTTGGGGTATAGACCACGGTTTACTGAGCTCCCCCAATACTCTGTTCAGCAGAGGAGTCTAAGGTGGCATAAATAACCTTTAGAAGTCATGAGATCAACCCTTCTGCCTCCTAGCAGCACTGGCAGTTAGTAAGTAATGACCTTGACCCTGAATTTCTCCAAGCCATCTAGAGGAGGACCCACAGAGATTGAGTTAGGAGTGGACTGTTTGGCATCACTTCTGTTTTTTCCATGGGACCCCAGAATTTTCTGCCCAAACATTGTCAAGCTTGCCTCCAAGCCCAAAGAAGATAT
>NC_138377.1:88457109-88474258 GCF_054177405.1 Leptonychotes weddellii | reverse complement strand
CTGCTCCTTGGGAGCCTGCTTCTCCCTCTGCCTCTCTCTCTCTCTCTCTGTCCCTCATGAATAAGTAAATAAAATCTTTAAAAAAAAAAAAAGGAGTTAATGAAGAGTGAGTTTTGAGGCGGGGGGGGATGGGGGGTGCGGAGTTGGGGGGGGAACTTGGATACACTGGCTGGGGAGTTCATATGCATATGCAAGGGATCTTTGCTGCTGCAGGAAGAGTGGGAAGAGAAAGGGGATACAGGATGAGGGCCAAAGCATAGACTAGCTCTCCCCATGCCGCCATGTTCTGGCAAGGAACTTCAAGGTGTCTAAGAATTCTAAATTTCAAACTTGGAGTGACAGCATGAGGGACCAAGGGTCATGGCGCTTTGGGTTAACCCGTAGAAGGAATCGCGGGCATCCATTCTTCTTTCCCCAGAGCTGACTGTGTGAAGGCAGGCTTCAGGGGCCATGAGAAAGTACCTGACAATGAAGCTAAGGAGTAGCCACAGCAAGTGCCCACGGGGCTTCCTGCCTGATGAACTAAGAGATGAGCTGCACGCTTGGCCTTGGGCCACCAAACTCTCTGCTTTTAAATGTGTGCTTTGGTTGGTTTTCTTTTCTGTTTTTACTATAAAAGTAATTCATGCTCATTAAATCAAATTTGGGAAATACAGAAAAAGTTAAAGGAAAAGAGAAACCATCCATGGTCCTACCATCTGAATCCCATCCATGTAAACATTTGTTAAATTTTCTTCAAGGCTTTTTTTGTTCTCTGTATAAATGGGGTGTGTGTGTGTGTCTCTGTGTGTGTCTGTGTGTGTGTGAGAGAGAAAGAGAGAGAGAGATGGATTTTAACATAATTAGATTCACTTCCCTAAAGCTATGTTTTCAAGGCAACAGGATTATTGTGATTTTAAAGTACTAAAATGAGTCATTTTAGGATTATTGAGCAACTTCACGAGGTTTGGTCAAAACAAATTTGACTTTCCATTATCCTGTCATCAGGAATCACCTACTCTACTATTCAACCGCTTTTCTCATGGTCCATGTTCGGTGGAAAGGATAACCAGATACAAATGGAGAGATGAAATGATGAGAAATACAAGGGAGGCACACGCTTTTATGACTTCAACGTTTAAGGAAATTACTACACAATCTTGAGTCCCTTAGTCACAACAGACCTATTTCTGACTAAAGTTAAAGAGGTTAAAAATCAGGTTTAATTATCTGACTTTTCTGTTAAGTGCTGTCCTAGAAAGGATTAGGATTACAATTTTCATGGCGTAAGTAACTTCACACTTACCCGACGACTTTTCTCAAAGATGAGCAATGGAGGAGATCTGACACCCCTGAGGATGGGGTATCAACAGTATGTCAGCAGCATCGTAGATGGTATTTTACGTGGAGCAAAGACTGAAAAACCAGACTTACTTTGCGACAGCCGCAAAGAGACAAAAGCGCATCTCAGCGCATTGTTTTCTTCGTGACTTTGAGAAAGTGTCCTGGGGAGAAACGTTTCCAAATACTCAATGAGGTTTCATACCCCTGGGCTTTTGTGTATATAGATCCTAACACCTAGAAGATTCTATGCTAATTCTTCACCTTTCTAGATTGATCTCTGAGAACAGCCAGCTCATATGGTACCACTCCAAGAAGTCCTCCTTATGCTTTCAAAATCTTTGCTGACATGATCCCCTATGTGGCCTTTGTATTATTCTGCCCTAACAATGTATTCTGCTGGGTAACAATATCTGCAAATGTTTCTGAACAAAATGTTTACAATGGTTGAAAAATCAAGCATTCTAAACCAGTGTACAGTCTTGCTTCTACCCCTGCTCCCGTGTCTCATACTTACTGTGTTTTTGTGTCTTTTCTAAAGTTTCTTCATGCAAACATAAATACAAACCTATTATTTCCCCAACTCTATGTTCTTACACAAAAGGTACCTTGATATACATACTATTCTTGAAATACATTCTATTGTTTGATATACATACTATCCGGTATTTTGCTCTTTTCATTTTAACTTACTAATACATCTCAGAAATTTAGCTGAGATGTATTTCCATATCGGTTCAGAGAGAAATTCCTTATTCTGTTTTAAAAGTTCTTTAAAATTAAAAAAAAAAATCTAGTATATGTTGTCCTCTAATATATTTAGCCAGTTCCACTAATGATGGGCATTTGGGTTGTTTCCAATCTTCTGCTATGCCCATGATGCTTTGTAGGCATATGTTAATTTGCATTGTGTGTGTACATCTTTGGATAAATTCCCGAAAGCAGAATGGCTGGGTCAGAGACTGCACAATTCTGTAATGTTGCTAGATAGTGTCAAATTGCCATAGGGTTTCTACCTATTTATATTCCCATCTAAAATAGTCACAGCTTTACCAACAGAGAGGTAAGGAGGAAAAGTTTCAGAAGGAATGATTGGTATCACAAGCAACAGGACACCTGGCCAGGACAGGGTCCTGAGGTTCAGCCAGGCTCCCCCAGGGGTGCCTGGGGCCTCTGTTGGCTCCAACTGAACACATCTAACATGGAGCTCACTGAACCTGGAGCCTCCTCTTGGGTTCTCATTTTCTACTAATGGAATCACAATTTTCTCACATTTAAAATCTTGTAGGAGTGAGTGTGGGCAGGTAGACACTCACTTTTCATTTTATAAACTCTAAGTTCGTAGGCTTTATAACAAGAAGCATATATCTCTTTTGCAAGTTAAAGCCAGTGATAATGTACTACAAAAAAATTTGGAAGTCTAGTCATTTTTTGGTGGGTTTTTATTTATTCACTCAATCACTTTTTATTCTGTTACCTGTTATTCTTTTTCTTTTTTTTCTGCCAGGTGCCCAGGGAATGGTTTTAAATCACTTAACTTTGTAGGGAAATTTATCAAGAAAAAATATTAATTCTCGTACTTTACAAATTATTCCTAAGCATTGCCTCCTGCCACCACTCTCAAGTTTTGAGTTTTATTTTTATTTAAGTAATCTCTGTAACCAATGGTGAGGCTCGAACTCATGACCCCAAGACCAAGAGTTGCACGCTCTTCTAACCGAGCCAGCTAGGTGCCCCCCTACTCCTAGTTTTTAAAGTGAAAAGAAATTAAGAAAAAATTCTTTTTTTATTTATTTTTTATTTTTTTAATTTTTTAAATTTTTTTTTAAGATTTTATTTACTTATTCATGAGAGAGAGAGAGAGAGAGGCAGAGGGAGAAGCAGACTTCCCGCAGAGCGGGGAGCCCGATGCGGGACTCGATCCCAGGACTCCGGGATCATGACCTGAGCCGAAGGCAGACGCTTAACCATCTGAGCCACCCAGGCGCCCAAGAAAAAATTCTTTTTTTAAACAATTTTTTTTTTTTAAAGATTTTATTTATTTGACAGAGAGAGACACAGCGAGAGAGGAAACACAAGCAGGGGGAGTGGGAGAGGGAGAAGCAGGCTTCCCGCTGAGCAGGGAGCCTGATGCAGGGCTTGATCCCAGGACTCTGGGACCATGACCTGAGCCGAAGGCAGTCGCTTCGCAGTCGCTTAATGACTGAGCCACCCAGGCACCCCAAGAAAAAATTCTTAATGAAATGTTTAATTAATAGTTATAGGAGTTGGGATACTATTTTAGGGAAAATTTACATGGTAAAGGGGCATCTGGAGGGTTCAGTCGGTTGAGTGTGTGACTCTTGCTTTCAGCTCAGGTCCTAATCTCAGGGTCATGAGATCGAGCTCTGTGTCTCTCCCTCTCCCTCTGCCCTTCCCCCGCCTCTAAAAAAATAAATAAAATAAAAATTTACATCGTAAGGATTTATGATAGCTGTGTGGTATTTTTAGGTGCTTTAATATACTTTTCAATCCAGAGATCCCTTATAAAAGTGCACATTTATAACCATTTTATACCATTTGGAAAAAATTGTAGTAGAACTGTACTACCTTAAATCATAGAAGCTTGTAACTGTCATAGCTGCTTTTAGAATCACATTCTTGGTCAAATATAGAATCCCATTTCCTACAATGTCTTATCAAAGGCATGCATGCTTGGCTTTGAGATTTCCAGGAATCTAATTATAATAAAGAGAGAAGCCATCTCCTGGTGCCCTTGGTCTTTGTACATTCACTTTCGTACAGATGAGGACATTATACATGAATGCACCTGAGCCATCTTTCCATACGGCACCCGGCAATCACCCAGGTGACAAGAGAACATTTTGATTGATCTCATGAGGGTGCTGTCTGCCAACTCAGCTCACAGTTCAATTCCATCTACGTCACCATCTCTGTCAACCTAGCAGCATTCATTTAATTATGTTTCTACTAGGTTGCGTTTAGCCTTGTTGCTTTATCAAAATTAGTGAAATACGGGAAAATATAAATGCAAACACCAGTAAACAGTAGTGTAGTTCTCATAAACTTAGAACAATTGAGAGAGGAAATCATAAGGTATGCAGAAGGTAGTGAATCTTGAGGCTCAATAATGCAACTCATACTGAGAATTCTCTATGCATTAGTCACTATTCTAATCACTTTATATGACTTATTTTATTGAATTCTCACAGTACTATATAAGAAATAAATGATGGAGGTATTATCTTTATCTGTTTTTATAGATAAGGAAAACGATTCATGATTTGTAGAGATGTAAATAGGCTGACCCAAATTGGAAAGCTGCCTTCCTTTTAGACTTTATATGGTCAATTCTGCTCAGCTGGGATGGAGAAGTCCAAATTTAAAGAACATTTACTGGGACATCTGGCTGGCTCAGTTGGTAGAGCATGTGACTCTTGATCTCAGGGTCACGAGTTCAAGTCCCACGTTGGACAGTAGAGCTTGCTTTAAAAAAAAAAAACAAAACATTTACTAAATTCTGGACTAGAGCCTAAGACTATATCTAAGAGACAAGGCATAATTAGGTATTTTACACTAAATTTTAGCCCTCTGAAAATAGAGCCCTCTCCTTAAAACACACAAATCTGCTTTTGAATTTCATTTATCTGGCATCGGTGTGTATTTTCAGGAACATGTTGCATATGAAAGTAGGAAGCCCTTGTGTTGTTGTATTTTTTTTTTAAGATCTTATTTAGTTAGTTGGTTATTTGTTAGGGAGCACGCACACGTGCACAGGGATGGTGGTGGGGAGGGGCAAAGCAGGAGGGAAAGGGACAAGCAGACTCCATGCTGAGCGCAGAGCCTGATGTGGGACTCGATCTCACGACCCTGAGATCACGACCAGAGCCAAATCAAGAGCCAGATGCTCAACCGACTGAGCCACCCAGGCGCCTCTGTTGTATATGTTTTTGATGTACATGGAAAGATGTGAATCCTTTGGGGACAGGGCATTTGTCTTCTACTTCTCCAGTGCCTACAATAGTGCTCAGCAAATGTTTCTTGTGGTGAGTGAACACAGTAGTGGTTTGGAAACCGTGCTGCCAACCTGCGAAGCACCAACACTAAGAAACACTCTATTTAAAGCAAATCCCCCTATAGATAATGGGAGAGGCTATGCATGTGTGGGAGTGGGAGGCATATAGAAAATCTCTGTATTTTCCCCTCAATTTGCCTGTGACCCTAAAACTGCTCTAAAAAATAGTCTATTAAGAAAAAAAGCAAATTCCCCCAAATGTTTCCAACAATACCTTGAAAAAGGTGTTATCTTAGATACACATTCACATACACATCTCTGTAAATGCACAAATATTTATAACCATATCTCTAAACACATTTATAGGTGCATGATAATAAAGGCAAAACAGATGTCACGTCTTAAATATATAAAAACATTTATAGGTGCATGATGATGAGTTGAAATGATGCTGACTGTTGCAAAGCCATGCTCTTTGGGGGTGTTGAAGAGGTGAATGGAACTGCCCCCATGGCCTCCCCAAGATACTGTGTATAGGTTAAGGCAGCAGACAGATGCAGGAGGCAGACTGCTGCATGCCCCCAGTTTGGAGTGCCTGTTATGTCCCTTCCTCAGAGACTCTGTCCCCATTCACCATCTTTAGGGACACCACCCCTGTGACCACATCTGCTTGGAATGCCACTGTACAGACACCTCATCCACGCAGCGCCTTGCATAAGCTTGCCAAGGCCCTATGACCTGGGTGGTGTGGTTTGACTGTGTGAGTCAGATTCTCTTTCTCTCTCTCTGCTCCCCGCCCCCACTTCTCTCTCTGGAACTCGAATCAAGAGGGACCTGACTCAGGACTATGACAAACTAAGGACAACTTGCAAGCTGAAATTATGGGAAGAGGAGCAATGAGGGGGTTGCTTAAAGGGGGAGAAGCTGAAAGAAACAGAGAAGAACAGCCATCCATGCAGAGAAGCCAGGAAGCCAGAGGACAGACTGCTACACAGGCCCACCTTCCTCTGTGTTCTGCTTCCCCTGGGCTCCTGGACATATATACCGTTAAAATCTTTTTCTCATGAAGCCACTCGTGTGCTTTTTCCATCTCCTCGTTACTAAAGAGACTAAACTAGAACAGCAGATAGCAGGAGAAAAAAAGTCTCTGACGTTGGAGGACATAAACTTAAAAACGAAATCAAGAAACACAAAACAGGGGCACCTGGGTGGCTCGGTCAGTTAAGCACCTGCCTTGGGCTCAGGTCATGATCCCACGGTTGGGCTTCCTGCTCAGCGGGGAGCCTGCTTCTCCCTCTGCCCCTCCCCCCTGCTCTCTCCCTCTCTCAAATAAATAAATAAAATAAATAAAATCTTAAAAGGAGGGCGCCTGGGTGGCTCAGTTGGTTAAGCGACTGCCTTCGGCTCAGGTCATGATCCTGGAGTCCCTGGATCGAGTCCCACATCGGGCTCCCTGCTCGGCAAGGAGCCTGCTTCTCCCTCTGACCCTCTCCCCTCTCATGTGCTCTCTCTCTCTCATTCTCTCTCTCTCAAATAAATAAATAAAATCTTTAAAAAAAAATAAAATAAAATCTTAAAAGGAAGGAAGGGAGAAAGGAAGGGAGGGAGGAAGGGAGGGGGAAAGAAAGACAAAACAAACAAGAAAGAACTGCACAGGTACAGTGATACTGGGCCATGATACCTAGTGGCAAAAAGTCATTCCATTCATCATCCCCAAGGAGCTCCGCTCAGTACAACGCTGCGTGATAATCGGTATTTATAGTGACGACCTTGAGTCTGCAGGCACAAGCTGCTTGCCATGCAGAAGGCAGTGAAGCATGCAGTTTACTACAGAAAAAATTACCTTCAAGTTAAAAAAACGTTTTGGTTCCTTAAAAAGGCAAGGTTCATGCACTTGTTATTTTTTTAGTTTTTAAAATACATATATTTATTTATACATGCCTTGTTTGAGCAAAGACTAAAGATGACTTACAAGAATACACAAAATCCAGTAAGATAGCATAATTGACAGGAAAGAGGAAGAAGAAAGAAAACCAGGGTGTGGACACGAAGTGGATCCAAGGAGATTCAGTTATCTGCAAAGCTCACTTCTGTGAAATACCTCACTCCTTGATAGATCATGGAACATCATAACTAGTATTACTCATTACTGAATCATTTTTAAATCTGGAGGAAGGCCAGAGTTTATATTCTGAATCTAACAGTCAAATTGAAACTAGAAAAGAAAAAGAAAATATTGGCTTAAATCAGAGAAAACATAATAACAAAATGCATTTAATGAGCTGTTAATTTTTTTTTCCCCCTGCGGGGCTTGAACTCAGAACCCTGAGCTCAAGACCCTGAGATCAAGACCTGAGCCAAAATCAAGAATCGGACACTTAACCAACTGAGCCACTCAGGTGCCCCATAAAACTTTTTTAAGTTTTATTAATTTAAGTAATCTCTACACTCAACATGGAGCTCTAACTCATGACTGTGAGATCAAGAGTAGAAAGCTCTTCCAACTGAGGCAGCCAGGCATCCCACAAAACTTTTTTAATATTAATCAGAAGTAGCATCACATTATGTTACCCAACTGTTGAAATTCTCTTCACTATCCTTTGTACAATCAATATTAACATATTAGGAAAAGAACAAAGATGTTTAAAGTTGAGTTAAACTCTCTATACAAATGTAATTTTTTAATATAAATGTGATTTTTAGTTCCCATAAAGCAAGAATTTTTCCAGGAGCCCTGGCTTGGAGAGGCTCCCAGGGTTTTAATAAATGGGTTCGTATTCATATTGGGCCTGCATCAGGGAAAATTCCTTCTGAAATTTGTAGTAGGACATTCCTACTATGGAGTTACTGCTTATAGGGTAAGAGTTGGGGGCTTCAGAGTCAAGCAAATATATAGATTCTATGCAGAAAAACTGAGTGATAGCTTGGGCAAGTTACTTCAAACTCGGTTAGTTTCTTTGTTTCTTCTCTTTTTTTGCAGTTTTATAACTTTATTTGGAATCAGCAGTTCGTTCTCATCCACATTAACTGTCTGTAGATTTTTTTTTTTTTTTTTGTAGATTTTTGAAAGTGGTGACAGGTACACAGGTAACCTGAGTTTGTCTGGTGAATCTTCACTGTCATTGCATTTTCTGGACAACCGCATACCAATATGGGATGAGACATTCCTTATTCTTTTGGCCCTGAGAGCTTTGTTGCATCTGGTATCAATGCACACATCAGAAGTTCCCATTTCCCTCATGGCAAATTTCTGGGTCTCTTTGAATACTCAAGGGGCACACCTCTTGACACTCACTGCATGGATGCACTTGTGAACAGTGATGGTGTATTCTCCGGTCACCTTGTTGGTGGCAGAACGGCCCTTCGTCTTGCCACTCTTCTTTATGGGAGTTGCAAAGCTCAGCTTAGTTTCTTAATTGCAAATGAAGTTAATACGGTTGTGTGGAAGATTAGATAAGATATTATATGGTAAGCACTTAGCTCAGAGCTGATACCTACTGAACCTAATAAATACCTGTTATGGTAGAAATAGTGATTGCCCAGGACATCCCACATCGATGTGATATAAGCATCTTTTTCACTAGTGCTTTGGTAAAGATTTCTGGCCTAATTTTCCCATTAACAAATTTTTCTTTAATTATATTGTTGTGAATGCATTCTGATGTTCTCTTACGGTACTGACATGGAAACTAGTTTCATTGACTTATTTTATCTTCTTACTGATTGTTTTCCAAAATGTATAAGCAGTGGCTGTTTTCACTGCTAGATTCATACAGAATTGTGCTTTGTCTCCATTTGGATTTTTTTCTTTGTTCCTTTTCATTCAAGCCCAGATAAAACTGCATTTTTAATCATGCCCACATATGTGTAGAGTCTCATCTGACTAGCTCCATCATGTGTCTATAATGAGTTTTACAATTTTAAAAGTTGTTTTCATTTCATTGCTACTATGAGCTCAAATAACGAAGAATATAGGGTAATATATCGATATTGATGAGTCCTCTCAAAAATAGGTATAAATAAAAAAATCGGGAAAGCTTTATAAAGCGAGAATTTTGGCGGGGGGGGCCTGCAATTTGGCCAAAAGTCTAAGGTGACCATAATCGATCATGCAAATTATCAGGCTGTTTTGGGAATGCAAGAGGGGTTCTATTAATAATTTCACTGAGATAAAGGCATAAACCAGGACTCTCCCACGTAAACCACAGCATAAAACTGACAATTTATCTTCCTAAGATGGGGAAGGAGCAGGGCAGGGCTTGAAGGGATTTTTTGTGAAATGATAGGCTCTATCACACGCTTATACTCTATATTCTATGTCCAAAGTGTGAATTATGGGTTCTGCTTTGAGAATCCAAGCTCTGCCCTTACAGTATCAGACTCAGTTCTAATCCCTATACCCCAAGAAAAACACAAAGACAAAGATCCAGGAAGGTATAACTAACGTAATGAAGAGCTGTGGGTCTTAATAATGTTTTGGCAATTAACGGCATCTCTGAGAATTTGATAAAAGCTATTAACTCTCCCTGTAGGAAAGGGCACACACAGAAGCCCCCACGACTTGGCATATAATTCAGACGGCCTCAATCTGTCTGATCCTCCCCAGGGACCTAGGTCTGAATCCCTGACCTAGAACATATGGCAGGTGGCAGGAGAAAGGAACCACTATTTGTTGGCCATCTTTACAGATATTTCATTTCATACGCACATCAATGTATTTTACAGATAAAGGAACTGAAGCACAGAAAAATTACAAACTCACAGCTAGTTAAGTGAAAAAGCCAGACTTCAAATTCACCTTTATGTGCCACTAAATCTTATAATCTAAGTACTGCTTAGACACGCAATTTTTTTTTTTTAAGTTGGTTCCACGCCCAGCATGGAGCCCAACGCAGGGCTTGAACTCATGACCCTGAGATCAAGACCCGAGCTGAGATCAAGACTCGGATGGTTAACTGACTATGTTACCCAGGCACTCCACCATACAAATTAATATATATATATATATTTATATTTCAATCTGGAAAAGAATCATATTACAAAATCACGAAAAATGAACACAAGCATAGATCTTCATCAGAGTTCCACCTATTGGAATTACCTCTTAAAACTAGAAAGAGATTATTAGGGCAGTTAGGGATGCCTGGGTGGCTCAGTCGGTTAAGCATTGGACTCTTGATCTCAGGTCAGGTGTTGATCTCAGGGTTGTGAGTTCAAGCTCTGTGTTGGGCTCCAAGCTGGGTGTGGAGCCTACTTAAAAAAAAAAAAAAAAGCATTTAAAAAAACCCCTCAAATGTTAATAAAAACAACATTTAGTGTCAAGATAGTTTTAGATCAATCCAAGATTGATAAATTGTTGTTGGATTATTGAAAGATTTTTCAGTGTCTCATTGTATCCCTGGTTTACCAGGGAAAACCACCAAATCTTTGCCTGTCTCCCTCTAAGCCCATGTCAATCCAACTACTAATCAGGGTTGACTGTGGATGGGATGGTGGCTTAGGTAACATGTCATTTCCAACATAAGCAGTGCTTCTTATATAACTGGTAAACTCCAATATTCCTTTTGGTAACCTCTGTTCATTAGTTCCTAAGATACCTGATCATATTTGGGCATGCCCCTGAAACGTGGAATCAGTTTCCCTGGGAATTTGGTGGGTCCTGTCTGTTTGTACCTCCCCAGTGCCTAGTACAGAGTGAGTGCTCGGCAGATGTCTCCTGTTTCCTGTCCAGTTCATGCTACAGATTGCTGCCAGATGAATTCTCTAACCTAAACTGTAGCTCCCAGTACAGCAGTTCCTTGCACAAAACCCCTGTCACTTCTCATTATATTTGTACCTTTCCTATAGTTATTTATTGTTTTTTAAAATTATCTTCTGGGGCGCCTGGGCAGCTCAATCGGTTAAGCATCTGCCTTCAGGTCGGGTCATGGTCTCAGGGTCCTGGGATCGAGTCCCGTGTCGGGCTCTCTGCTCAGTGGCGAGTCTGCTTCCCCATCTCTCTCGCTTTCGTGCTCTCTCAAATAAATAAATAAAATCTTAAAAAAAAAATTATCTTCTGTCTTGCTCCTTCTAAAATTGTAAGCTTGGTGAGGCAAGAAACCATTGTACTCACAGCTGCTGTGCTGACCTATAGTAGGCGTTCAATTATATCTATTGCCTGACTGTGTGGATGATTACGAGAAGAATTTAGTCAACGTGATTGTGTCTTTCAATTTTTAAAATGGAGGTACAATTTACATACCCTTCTAAAATGTATAAGTCAGTGGCTTTCAGTATATTCACAAAGTTGTACAGCCATCAACACTATCTAATTCCAGAATATTTTCATCACCCCAATAAGAAAACGCATACTCATTAGTAATTACTCCCATCCTCCTCTCCTCCCAGGCCCCGGCAATCACTAATTTACTTTCCCCTATAGATTTCCCTATTCTTTACTCTTATGTAAATGGAATCATATAATATATGTGGTCTTTGTGCCTGGCTTCTTTCATTTAACATAATGTGTCCAAGGTCTGTCCATGTTGTGGTCCACGTGAGCACTTCTTTCCTTTTTAAAGGCTGAATAGTATTCCATTTTGTTTACCCATTCCAAGCAAGATGATTTTTAACATGCATACCAACTCTAGGAGCCTACATCAAGTGAAAGTCTACCACCAAAGTTCATAAAGTAAATCACAATAAATCATTATGCTTCATACTTTCTCTAGGCCAGAAGTTTTCAACTCTTACCTACCATAGATCCTGGGAGGACGGTCCTGTTGTAACCCACCAAGGTTACCTTCTGAACTCTTTTTTTTTTTTTTAAAGTTTTTATTTATTTATTTGACAGAGAGAGACACAGTGAGAGAGGGAACACAAGCAGGGGGAGTAGAAGAGGGAGAAGCAGGTTTCCTGCAGAGCAGGGAGCCCGATGCGGGGCTCGATCCCAGGACCCCGGGATCATGACCCGAGCCGAAGGCAGACGCTCAACGACTGAGCCACCCAGGCGCCCCAACCTTCTGAACTCTTAAAACAATAAAACCAGACTCTCTACCTTATTTCAGGATTCTTCCCCCACCTCCAATCTCCTCACTGCCCACCCGATGTCTGAAAACTCCACATTCTGGAATAACTCACCTTTGCAGTTACGGTTGTACTGCTAATTATTCGAAACAGATAGGGTTGACTAAGGTTGGATGGTGCTTCTCCGCCCCGCCCCCCCCTTATCTTTCCTCTGTCCCTCTGCTCACTGCACTGCAACTTCTCCACCATTCAAAAGTCCAAAAGAGAGACAGAGGGGAAAAAAAAAAAAAAAGCCTTCCTTTGTTTTCTAAGGAAGTTCAGGTAAAAGGAGGGGTAGGGGAAATGATATTTTTGACTTTTCTCACAATCCAGACGTTGGAAAGAAAAAGGATTTCCTTTGGGCGGCTGCCACGACTCTGATCTTTTATGCTGATAAAATATTTCCTTCTTAAAAAAAAAAGTTATGGGAAAACCAAACCACTTCAGCTTGGAAGCCACACCTACTGTAATTTTCGCGTTAAAAAAAAAAAGAGAGAGAGAGAGAGAGGCTTACCTCTCTTTCACGGAGGGTTTTGCTCCTAACTGTTGAGGTCTTGCACCCGGGAGCGAGCCGGGTCAGCAGCGCTCTTTGGAAGCTAGCGTGGAGGACTACAGGATCCAGAGGTCTTTGGAAACTCCAGCAGCCCCAAGCTTGTTGGCTACCACGGTTTCCCTGAGGAGTGACGCTGTGAAAACAAACCCTGATTGGTCAGGCCTGAGCTGAATTCTCCATTTATGGACAGATTGCCCAGCCCGAGCCGAGGCTCTGCCGGAGGAGTACAGAGTAAGTGGCCGAAGAAAGGAGCGAGCTTGGGCAGCTAGGCAGACGCGCCGAGAGCATCGGACTCACCTAGGCGGGCGGCGAGCGCCTGGTCCGAGGGGACCCCTGCCTTCGGCAGCATGTGCCCCGCCTGCTAAGTCGCCTCCTTCTCGCCCTCACCTAGTGTCGCCGATCCCGCCTGGATGGAGTCCCTCCAGGGTTCCCATTGGCTCCTGTGAGTGCTTGGGTGTCGAGAGCCTGTTTTTGGCGAAGGGGACCAACTTTTGAAGTTCGCCCAGGAGCCTGCGTTCCAGCCCCAGCTCCCCGGCAGCCGGACCCGGCAGAGGCGCGACCGCGGCGCGAGTCACCATGGTGAGTTGGCCGCGCGGCGTCCCGGGACGCCTGAGCCTGGGATGGGGCAGGAAGCGCCGGCGCGGGGCACCCACCTTGGGCGCGCAGCCGAGGCCAGGGGTGGAGAAGGTGGACGCGGGAGTCGGCACGTCGCGAGCTCTGATTGCCCGCCGCTTTCCGTAAACCCTGGCTGGGGGAGAGGGAGTGAGGGGCCAAGGAAAACTTTCTTTCAAGTCGCTCTGGGCGCCGCGAAACTTTTTGTGGCCGGGTTGCTATGGCTGCCAGCTGTCGGAAGCCAGCGTGTGGGCAGCTCTGCGCTCGGGGGCGCGGCCCTCGGAGGGGACCCCTCTCTTCCTGCCGGGACGGTGGGGCAGCGCCGGTGCCCCTGCGGTCCGGCCCGCCGCGGCGGAGATCGCGGCTCCGCGGCGCAGCAGCCGGCTCGCCGCGCCCCCTCCCCTGCGCGCCCCGCGCTTCCTTCCCCGCGGGCGGGCACGGGCGCCGGCTGCCTGCCCGCCTCCCCGCCCCCCTGCGCCGCCCGCAGCTGTCCCGCCTGGCAGCCGCACGCGGGCGGGGGCGGAGCGGGCCGCACAAAGGCCGGCGGGGGCGCCAGGTAGGGCGAGCACCTGGCGCTGGGCGGGCGGCTGAGAGCGAAAGTGGCCGGGCGCCGCCGGCAGCCTCGCCGGCCGGGACTTCGCTGGGCGCGGGCCCGTTGAGTCTTTGCGCCGGAGAGGCCGAGTAAACACCCCCACCCCTCGCCCCCCACCGCTTCCCCGAGGGCGAGGTGACTGGCGCTTTTCGGGTGTACAGCGAACGGGTCGCACGGGAGGAAGTCGAGTGTTTTGTTCTTTTTCCTTGGGCTCTTTGGGAATATATGGAAGTGGCTGACTTTTTCTCTGACTCGGTTCTGACTTTTCCTCTACCCGCCCCCCATTAACCTGAACCGCATCCCCCGGGTCTTGGTGTGGTGTGCGTTTCTTCCCGAAGCACAAAAGCAAGGACTCGATTTTGAAGAGATTGATAGTCCATCCGAGAAAGAAAGAAAAAAAAAGTTCTACTACAAGGCTTCATATTTTCCACACTTGCTTCTTTTCAAAGAACCCTGCTTGGGTGGATGACCTGATCCTCTTCTGGTTTGTTTTGTTCCGTTTTAATGACCGTGAATGTGGAGTTAAGTCAAAACGATAACTAGTACAGCACCAATTTAAAAATCTATCCCGCATGACCAGCCTGAGAAATGTAGCAAAGGCCCATCCGAACGTACGTACAAAACTCGAAAGCAGCTCTAGACCCAATGCTGTGTTTATTCAAAAGAATGCTTAAAAACAAAAGGGTCTTTAAAAGGGCATCTTTGACAGAAGCTTTTGCTTTTTACATAGTCCAAAATTGTGTCACCTCTGCGCCTCCCTAAGAGGACATTTTATCTGTAAATAAATTTCCTCTTTAAGTTTCAGGTTATAAGAAGTCAGTCTAACCTACGTTATTTTTGCAACCCCTGTAAGAGAACCATTTACTTACACTGAGTGTGTGGTTGGGTGGAGGAGCTACCTAATTGGGCCACTACCTAATTGGCCACTTGAATTTGAGCAATGTGATAGTCCTAGTACTTTGGAATTGCTATAATTATTTTCCGTGGTTCAATATTTCTAAAAAAAAAAAATCAATGTGTTTATGTCAAGAGCTTAAAGAAACTTAACTGAATTCAAATACTCAAGTGCTACCTTGAGAAAATTAACTTTCCCTTAGTTAATTCGTTTTTCTTGCTGGAGGCACTACCAAGTAGCTACGATGCCTTTTCTGGAGACCTCGGAATCTCCACACTCAGTTCTGCCGCATTGCTTTTGAAGAAGATGGTTGATCAAATGGGTGCAGAGGATGCATGTCCTAAGGAAGAGGTTTCCAGAGCTGTGTAGTGTGTCTATGGGAGGACAGGGTGTGACCTACCTGTTGATGGGTTTCCTGCCAGCAGCAAAGGTGGCCCCAATGTGGGCATCCAGGAGAGACTCTCAGGGCATCAGAAAAAAGTTGAAACACCTGCTGTCCTGAAATCGGAGATGTGCCATCGCTCAATCGACTAGGTGTAGAGTAACCTGCAAAAATGAAATGAATCATTTCTTCACTGGCTTGAGAAATTGTTCATTAGCTCTGTGAGGTCTGAGAACAGAGCATCACCCGTCTTAAATAGTCAGAAACCTCAGTTATAATGTTACTGTTTTTATAAGACGCTTTCAAGCCAGATGAGACTTGATTTTGTGTTTCACATCTGTCTGGGTCTGCCCAGCTGCATCCTTCAGCTGCTTAGAACAGGAAGAGAAGGGGCATTGCCTTCAGTGGGTGTGCCTGAGGGTTAGCGTGGAGAATATAATTCCTCGGGCCCTTGACTGGGCTGTAGGGAGAGCACCTGTTTTGTTGTTTGCGTGCTTATGTGTGTGATCTTTTAGGAAGTCTGGTAGCACATGAGGAAGCCTCTCCAGCCATCCCCACGGCCGCCAAGACTCATTCATTTGTGACTCATAAGGAATATTGTCATTTTCTGATTCATGAGCACAGTATCCAGTTTACAGTTCACCTTCTAGCTTTTTCCTGAAAGTTCACTCTGGAACACTTTTCTCCATCTTTGGGGAAGTAACACCACCACCAGGCGATATTTAATTTGTACCTTTTTCCGTAGGAGACTTGAAGAACTGAAAAAGAAAAAATCTCTGCATGTCTTTTTAATTTAGTGTACCTTGGTTAGGAGGGTACAACAGTCTCCTTTGTCTTTAATTAAGGATCATACCCTACTAAGATTTCCTTTGTCACATCTGGCCTTATCATTTACAAAGGACGTTCTGCTTTGTGGCTGTGACAGTTTGGGCGGTCTAATGGGCTGGAGCCCATGTCTGTGGCTCTGCTATCTACTTTGAATACAGAAATTATTATTCATAGGGCTCCTCTGAACTTAAATATACTAAAATATTTAAGTAAATCTGAATTGGCCATCCCCTCAGACTGTGGTCAGGATACCTCCCTTTTTCCTCACTTACACATATTACTTAGGAGTAAATTGCAGATGTTATTCATAAAAAATACACAGGAATAGATTTAGGAACTTAGGCATCAGTCAGATAGCTGACTACAAGGTAGGTAGGTTCCTTTGGGTGAAGGCAGGGCATGTATTTAGAAAGCCTGGAATCCATTTCAAATATGTTTTCTGGAACGGTAACCTAGTCCATTCCCCCTGATCAGTTTATCAGATTTGCTAATAGTTTCCTGGCCAAAACGACATAATACAAAACCCAAACAAAACAAAAAATTGGGGGCGCCTGGGTGGCTCAGTTGGTTAAGCGACTGCCTTCGGCTCAGGTCATGATCCTGGAGTCCCTGGATCGAGTCCTGCATCAGGCTCCCTGCTCAGCAGGGAGTCTGCTTCTCCCTCTGACCCTCCCGACCCTCCCCCCTCTCATGCTCTCTCTCTGTCTCTCACTCTCAAATAAATAAATAAAATCTTTAAAAAAAAAAAAAATTGGGTTGAAGTACAGAAAAGTTTTTTTTTTTTAAGATTTTATTTTATTTATTTTATTTTATTATTTTTTAAAGATTTTATGTATTTATTTGACAGAGAGAGACACAGCGTGAGAAGGAACACAAGCAGGGGGAGTGGGAGAGGGAGAAGCAGGCTT
>NC_138377.1:88425678-88456609 GCF_054177405.1 Leptonychotes weddellii | reverse complement strand
TCTCAAATAAATAAATAAAATCTTTAAAAAAAAAAAAAATTGGGTTGAAGTACAGAAAAGTTTTTTTTTTTTAAGATTTTATTTTATTTATTTTATTTTATTATTTTTTAAAGATTTTATGTATTTATTTGACAGAGAGAGACACAGCGTGAGAAGGAACACAAGCAGGGGGAGTGGGAGAGGGAGAAGCAGGCTTCCCGCCGAGCAGGGAGTCCGATGCGGGGCTCGATCCCAGGACCCTGGGATTATGACCTGAGCCAAAGGCAGACTCTTAACGACTGACCCACCCAGGCACCCCTAAGATTTTATTTTTAAGTGATCTCTACACCCAGCATAGGGCTCGAATTTATACTCCTGAGATCAAGAGTCGCTGTCTTGATCAGAGCCAGCCAGGGACCACCAGGAAAGTTTTGATGGACGCAGTGGGTTAGAGAAAGATCTGGAGTTCACGACACCATCTAGGGACCAGTGTGAGTTGGCCAGCCTCATGGGAAAAGTTTGGTGGGTGCAGGGCACAAAGGGAAAGCCAGTGGAGAGGGACAAGGAGTGGAAGAAGGAGACGGTTGCCAAAGGTGAAGGCCGCCTCCCCCACACTCTTGCTGGGTATTTCAGCTTTATCAGTGGTTGCAGACTCAAATATCTACAGGATACAATTTTTGATGGGGGAGGCTCGCCCCTAGAGAGTAAATATGCCCCTCTAAAAAGGCACCCTTACTTGACCTTAGGCCATGGTTAGTTGTATCCACTGTATTACCATGGTCACACCGACCATATTATATATTTCTTTTTTTTTTTTAAGATTTTATTTATTTATTTGACAGACAGACATAGCGAGAGAGGGAACACAAGCAGGGGGAGTGGGAGAGGGAGAAGCAGGCTTCCCGCGGAGCAGGGAGCCTGATGCGGGGCTCGATCCCAGGACCCTGGGATCATGACCTGAGCCGAAGGCAGACGCTTAACGACTGAGCCACCCAGGTGCCCCCATATGACATATTTCAAGAGAAGCTAGAAATCCAAATTGTTAACGCCAGACCTGCTGATTTTTAAAGTGTTCTGGTCGTTGCTGAGACACCGAACACCTGCAGGTCAGCTGTTTGCGGCCCCTCTATTGTAGATCTCAGAGTGGTATCCCTGAGAACCACTTCCAGTCACTCACCAGCAGGAATGTCTAAGCTTGAGCTATATACCAGTAATGGTGTTGTATTGATACATCCACACCTTCCCACTGGGTTTCCCTTAAGAGAGGGAGTTGCGTGGTATTTTCAGCACATGGAACCTCCAAGCTATCAACAGGGAAAATCTGCATCCAGATTCAGAGCTACCTAAAACACCAGTGTAGGTATGTAAGTTGTGTGAGTGGTGAGGCTGTAAGTTGAATTTCTGTTTCTTAACCCATCACCCCCCTCTTTGGGTGAAAATGCCCCCCTCTACTGCATGCTGGACCTCTGTTATTACCCCTTTCCCAGTTGAATCTCATGAATTTGAGGTCTGTCTCAGGGGTTTTTATTGGGGCTAGATAATGAGCATTTTGGTAAATATGACTTGGAATCTGACTTTTTGCTCCTGTACTCAGTGTTAATGTCATGAGCTCATGTGAGACTAAATAAAAGAGAGAACATGCAGTACTTTGCATCTCCTGATGAGAAGGGATTGGGCCTCATTACCTGGTAAGAACTTGTGAAAGCTTTCTTCATCAGTTTCAAAAAGCAGAAATTTTGAACCCTGTATACAAATGCAAAGTTTTATGAGCTTCATTATGGACTATGTAGAAATTATGTACAGTCATGATGTTCAAGTATGAGTCATCTATTATTTTTTTTTACAAAGATGCAGCAATTATGTTTTCATCAGTATGTGATTAAAGTGGTGAGTTTTTAATTTTTTTTTTTTTTTTTTTTTTACCTTGCTGGGACTTAATATTTACAGAGCAATAAGGGGTTAAAGGTTAAATGCCAAAGGTATTAAAAATAAACATCTTGGCCTTGCAAGCACATTCTGTAATAATGGTAAACAAATTGTGTTTTGAATTTCAACCTCACAATTTATTTTGGCAGAGACCAAAGGTTTTGGGGGCATCCTAGCAAAGTATTTTTTTTTTTTTTAACCTGTCTTTATGATAGCCACACTTGAGAGAAGCAGAACTAATCAAGAGTGCTCCCTAAAATAGAAGTATTGGTTTTGACAAGCCTTGGAACCTGCAACTGTACCTCCCAGTGAAGTCAGCGCCCCCCTTTGGAGTTGTCACCAGGGAACAATGTCATTAATGTACATACAGAGCACTTCTGAATGTCCGTTTAAGAAAATCTATTTTTCTTACTCCCTTTATGACTTAAAATGTTAGTGTTCAGCCTGATCACCTGTATTACTCACCAGATTTCATACCAAGGCCCTCTCAGCTGTTTCTGGAAGTTACATTCTGCCTCAAAGGAGAAGAAAATGGGCCTGACTGAAGACGTGAAATATCATATAGAACAGGCTTTGGAGGACAAAGAGGAGGTGGCTCTTTGCAGGAATAAATAGAAGAACTGCCCTGAAGGGGGCCACATGTCTCTCCCATGTTTTGAGTTCTGATATGTTTGGTAAAAGTTCATTCATGGGACTTTATAATGATACACTACATGTAAAAAGTAGGACCGACTACATTGTAACCCAGGAGAGTGTTTAAGAATTCTGTCCTAGGGGCATCTGGTTGGCTCAGTAGGTGGACCATGAGACCCTTGATCTTGGGTTTGTGAGTTTGAGCCCCACGTTGGGTGTGGAAATTACCTTAAAAAATAAAATCTTAAAAAAAGAATTCTATCCTAAATCCTTTTGCTGGATTTCAGAGAGGTTTAGGTTAAATGACTTCTGAAACCTTAGAGAGAGGATTTGGCTGAGCCAGTGCCAAGATCCAGGTTTTCTGATCCCAATCTAAGAAGGCTTTTCCCTCCAAACCGTAGCGGTGGATTAGGGTCTATTTCCTTAGAGTCTAGACATGACCATTTCTTTCTTTCCTTCAAAAAAGCCTGCTTGGAGATGGAAGGTCATTTATTTTTGATTCATTACTGTATCAACTTTAAAAGATTCTAAGAAATAAATTTAGAAGAATTCACCCATGATACCGCTACCCTAACAGTAATTATTTTCGTGTCTTTGGGTTTCCTTTCAGCCTATCCAAATGCACATCATTTTTCTGTAGTTGTCATTGTGGGGCAAATGTACAATTTGGGCTCGGTATTTTCCCACCTATTTTATAAATTCTTTTCCTTGGTAAGCATGTTTATCATATTTAGGTGGTAGTATGATAATTTCCATGTAGCCTGATTATCCAACCTGTCATAACTGTGTAGAGACTTTTGCCTCCAGAGCTATGTCCTGGGGAGACCCTCTCTGAACCCCCTGGGACCACTCGGGTCAGTAATGAACCGCGCAGCCTCCTGTTGCTCCTGAGACATGTAGCCCCCTCTCTGGTGCAGAGTTGGAAGCAGGACACGCAGGCTTGGGCAACACTCCACATCCACACTCCCAAGTCCTGGCTCACAGGTGGGTGCTATTGGTGTTCTCCATAGATTATGGTGTTGGCACTCAAATGTGTGACACCAGTGGGTGCTCAGGCCTCTGGCCAACTTAACAAGTATGAGTGGTCTTATCAGAGAACGCAAGTAGTTGGAGAGCTTTGAACCCAAAGTGGAAAAGACAACAGTAGTTGCAAAAGAGGTTATACCATATATGCTTAATATGTAGGAATCCTTACCAAATATGGTGGCAGCCACTGGGAAATCACAGATGAATTAAGCACCGCCTTGTTTGTGAGGAGCTCACAGTCTAATGGAGGAATGATAACAAAGAGCTTTCATTTTGTGATGAGTTCATTTCGCCCTTGCATCGATGATGGTTTTTCTTGCCATTTTATAGCTAAGAAACCGAAGTGTAGCAAGGGAAAGAGAACTGTTCAGGGACCTACAACTTGTATGTAATGAACCAGGTCTGTTAATTTTATGCTCTTTCACAAGCAATTGCGTAAATTATTTCTAATTTGAAATTTCTGAATCCAGGTATCTGTATCACGCTTAATCATTTCACATACTTATGAGGGAAGGCAAGGTTGATTAAAAAATAATCTATCTTAGTTAATTTTACTCAGTAGTACCAAAGTGGGATAATTTAGACCCAAGAACATTGCCTATTATGAGCAGTAAGGGTCTGGGCTTTAATTTCCTTGTCTTGGGACTTTGCATATCACAAAGTTTGGGTACTGGATGATATCACACAGGGAATAAGTGGAAAAGTAAAAGTCCTGCTAGAAAGCTCTCTGACCTCAATTAGATTAAAAGGTAGAAAATAAAGAAAACAAGATAACCACAAAAAAATCTAGCGTGTTAGTCCTTGTACATGACAGAAAACAAATAAAAATTAGGATACCATATCATTAGTCTCTTAGTGATTTAATTGGTATGACCAGCATTTGATGTTGACAGCAACTTAGCATAACATTTCTTGGCAATAGAATGATTTGGATAGTATCATTGTCTAATTGTAGGACTTTTCAGCACCAACAAAAGTGTCCCAAGTAGATGTAGACCTTTGTTAGAAATGTAGAAGCATCTATTGAGCTATTTTAGAGTCTAAATAAAGATGACTTCCTCCGAGACTTGCGAACGCTCAAATGCAGAAATATGTCTACAAAACGATAGCAATTCACCTTTCCCCCATCAGATTGTCAGAGATTGCTAATATTTGGGAGTGTCCTGAGGTCCTCTGAAAATATGTTGTAAGCTATTGACCTGTCCCAACAGTGTTTGTAATAGTAAAACCAAAAACAAACAAGAATAATCTAAATGTCCATTAGTAGGGAGATGCCTAACTACATGCAACTTATTGATAATAGGTATCAATAGGGATAGATCTCACAAAAATAGTGTTTGGTGAAGAGGCAAGTTGTAGAAAGATACTTATAATAAAAATCATTTAAGAAAAATTAAATCCCACAAAATTATATACATTGGGGATATATATTCATACATACATATATATATTTATGTATATATTCTTTTACAATACAAATCAATGGACTGGAAAGATCAAATTCAAGCTGCTAAAGAGGGAAGGAGAGGGCCTTCCTGGCTTGGCTCAGTTGGTAGAGAGTCTGACTCTTGATCCTAGGGCTGTGAGTTCAAGCCTCAGCTTTGGTGTAGAGATTAATTAAAAAAAAAAAGGATGGAGAAAAGGGAGAAGAATGGGGTCAATTGACTAACACTATTGGTAATGTTTCATTTGCTTTATATATTAGCGAATACAATAAAATAGTATCGTTAATTCTGACCATTGTGTGTATAGATACTTACGTTATTCTCCGTATTTTTAACATCTTTTTCCAATTAAGACACATAAACATACAATTCTTC
This sequence comes from Leptonychotes weddellii, assembly GCF_054177405.1. Classification (NCBI taxonomy): domain Eukaryota; kingdom Metazoa; phylum Chordata; class Mammalia; order Carnivora; family Phocidae; genus Leptonychotes; species Leptonychotes weddellii. Next base: position 88,451,225 of record NC_138377.1, on the reverse strand, counting down.
ATATAATTTTAGGAGGTTTATAAACCTCTGAAGCCCATACGATTTCATTCCAAGAGTTGTAGCAAACATTGTGTTGAGATGAATATTAGGGAGTATGGTCAATTGTGGATCTATGTCAGATTACTTTAATGACAGTTGACATACAATCAAATCATTATTAAGTTCCACTGAGTGTTATGTAAAGGGTCATTAGGGGTTGCATCCCAGGATGTTCAGTACATTAGTCACCTTTTCTTGCCCTGTTGTGTCAGCTGGCTTTTGGTACAATAAACCACCCCAAACTTGGTAGTTTAAGTAATAAACATTTATTCTAGTTCTCATGATTTGTGCATGGGCTGGACAGTTGTGGGCTGGACTGGCTCCTCAGATCCCTGTGGTCAGCTGATAGCCTGGCTAGGGATGGATGATCTAGGATGCCCTCACTCCCACATCAGATCGCTGGCACAGTTTCAGTTGGGGCAGTGGAGATGACTTGGCCATGTATCCGTTCTCACAACTGACCAGTCCTGGCTTGTTTACATAGCAGTGGACACCGGGTTCCCAAGGACAGTGAAAGAGAAAGCAAGCCCCAGCACACACTTTTTTTTTAAACCTCAGCTTGCATCGTGCTTGCTGTTGTCCCATTGGCCAAAGCAAGCCCCATGGCCAAGCCCAGAGTCAATGTGGGAGAGGACCACCTGAGGGCTCAGTGACAGTTCTCACCCTCAACCTTTTCTTTCAGCTTGCCTTAACTGGGTGGATACGCAGAGGCAGGAATAGACTCAGTGGCAGCTTCTGTTTTTCCCTGGCTGACCCTCTCTGAACCTCTGTGTAAGGCCGAAGCCCCCATGGCTCCTGATAGATCCATTGCTATTTTCCCAAAGCACGAGGAATTGGAACTGCGGTTCTTTTGCGTTATGGAGACTCGGTATGATCTTCAATTGCTATTTTTGTTGGAGAAAACAAGTAAAAGCAGAAGCTAACAACCAGAAGAAAAATAGTTTTCTATCTGTTAAAGGGAGCTTTGTGAAAATAACAAGTATTTTACAAGGAAGTCCGAACTGAGAGTGCAGTGAATCATGCCAAACCAGACGGGGCTGGACGGCTTGTTGGACAGAAGGGTAGAATACTGTTTGGAACAGGTGGGGACAGTAACTGCTTGCTGCCTAATTCTGCCTTCTCAGCCAGCATATGAGCTTTGCCGTGGACAAAGACTTGCTTCAGACACACAAAAATACTTTTTTGTCTTGGTTGAAAGTCATGTCTTTTGGACTGTAAGATGGTGCCCCAAATAACCCCATGTCAAGTCCATATTCTGTGAGCCACAGACTGTGCTGTCTGTGGGCTCCCCAACAAGATGTGAATCGAGGATTAACTTAGCTTTGGACACGGTTCTCAAAAATCCATTAACCCATGGATCTTTCACTTTGACGTTCTCTCCTTCTCCCTCTCGTTTTAAATGGAAAAAATTAAACTACACAAATGGAGAGAAAACTCATCCCCCAACGTCAACAAACTTCACAACTCATGGCTGATCTTGTTTTCTTCATTTTGTTAATGGGGTGTATCACATTGATTGACTTTTGGATGTTGAGCCATCCCTGAATCTGTGGAGTAAATCCCACTTGATCTTGGTGTGTGATCATTTTACTGTATTGTTGAATTTGGTTTGCTAGGATTTTGTTGAGGATTTTTGCATCTATGTTCATCAGGGATATTGGCCTGTAATTTTCTTGTGGTGTTCTTGTCTGGTTTTGGTATCAGGGTAATTCTGGTATTGTAAAATGAGTTTGGAAGTGTTCCTTCCTCCTTCATTTTTGAGTTTGAGAGGGGCATTAATGCTTCTTTAAATATTTGGTAGAATTTATCAGTGAAGCTATCTGGTCCTGGACTTTTCTTTGTTTGGCTGTTTTTGATTACTGATTCAATCTCCTTACTAATAGTTTAGATTTTTCTATTTCTTCATAATTTGGTGTTGGTTAAGTTGTGTGTTTCTAGGAATATATCCATTTCTTCTAGGTTGTCTAATTTATTGGCATATAATTATTCCAATCGTGTTTTCTGTATTCTCACCTTCCCTTGGTTTATGTTGGAGCAAATTTTAGATATCATTTTATCCTATCTCTGTATTAGGTTGGCTTTTAAATAAGCAAAACTCAGCTCTTGGCACCAATTACTCTTTGGTAATTCCCTTTGACTTCTAACAGTAGGGGCTTTGTTTTATAGAATAATGTAGATATCTCCAGTCTTTGGGCAGTCTTCCTGATACTTGTCTCCATTTCATCTGCAGGAGTATGGAGAAATGATTTCTCAGCATACTTTGTCTTGGGTTGCAGGACAGGGGTGGCTCCCTACCCTACAGTCCTAGCTCTACTCAGGTACTATATGATTAGGTAGGATTGGTAGAACCAGTTCGTGGTTATTGGTCTCTTCATTCCTTCTTCCACATGCCTGCATCATGGTGATGACTTTACAAATACTTGTTTCTTTCAACTCTCCGAGGCCTTTAAATGTAGACTGTCAGGATAGGAAATATCCTGGAGATTTCTTGGGGGTTCCATGAAATTGTTCGCTTAAGTTTGTGTCCATGTTCATATGTGCATTTTTTCCTGGGAAGAAGAGTCATAAATCCCCAAAGTGGTCCATGGCCTCCTCAGAGGACCCTCTAAGGTCCAAAGAATTTAAATAGCCTGACCAAGGTCACCTGGCAAATTAATAGAAGAGGTGGCCTTAGAGTTATAAGTCTCTTTCTCTTGAGCCACAATCCAGGGATCTTGGTCCTAAACCTGCTTTTACTTGAAAAGTTTGAAAAGCAAACATAATAAAGCATTAGAGAAAAGGGAGGTGGAAAGTGGTAAGTTAGATTTTTTGGTAAGATTCCCATAGACCCTAAACCAATGTAAGTTACAGTGAGGTAATGGTAGGTATTATTTGTTGGCAACTAACTTGATTTTTCAGAATAAAAATAAAGCATAAAGGGACGTCTGGGTGGCTCAGTTAGTTAAGCGTCTGCCTTGGGCTCAGGTCATGATCCCAGGGTCCTGGGATCCAGTCCTGCATCAGGCTCCTTGCTCAGCGGGGAACCTGCTTCTCCCTCTGCCTGCCGCTCCCCCTGCTTGTGCACTCTCTCTGTCTCTGACAAATAAATAAAATCTTTTTAAAAAATTAAAAAATAAAAATAAAGCATAAAAACAGAGTCACAGCATTGGTCTTATATTTTTAATGCTTTTAAATTCTCCAGGGATCACAAAGAGAAGTCTCTACCTCCAATATAGACTTCAAATGTAAATCAAGGGCATAAGGTTTCAACTTGATGTAAATCATTGAAAGCTCCTTATTTTCCTGGTAAGGATTTATTATTAATTATAAAATTAATATTAATTGAGGGTACATAATGAGAAGGAAATTGCTGGGTTCCAGTGACTGGATGGTTGAGCAGATTTCTGTGCTCTGTTTCTATTATCTAGGACTAGGACTTGGGGTGTAGGGGAAAAAAAAAAATTGGAGCTCGGATAGCCTCTTCCTTCTAGCTCTTTCTCTCCCCTGACTCAAGCCCTGACCACATCCTCTGTCTATCTGGTGTCCTGTTCTTTCCTCATGAGGTTCTTGCCTTTCTAGATGCAAAAGGGTTGGAGAAGGCAGGAAACATAGTTTGTACTTGCCCAGAAGTGAGACACATAATTAAGGTCGCCACAAGAAGGGCAGCTTTCTCCTCCCACCTTGGTCGCAGCCCTCTTTCCTGTTCTCGGTGGAAGCTTGCTTAGCACCTCTCCAGGGACTGTGGAGCGCCAGCATGTCAAACGTTATCTGGTCTACAGAGACAATAGGCACTGTCATCTTTGTTTGGGGCGATGTCAGTCTTCAGTTTTTGCAGCAGTTGTATGTCAGCGTCAGGTGGCAAAGGTGTATTTTATGTACTCTAAATAATAAGATGTTGTGAATGAAAGAGTCCACCAGTTGCTGAGTCCTATGGATTCGACCTCTGCAGTGTTGCTTCAGTTTACCTTTTTGTTTCACCTGTTACCTGGATTGCCTGGCCAGGTCCAACTACTTGCTGTGTCCCTTGTATGTTCTCAGTTTGGCTGATGTTTAGCCACAATTAATTCCCCATCCCAATGGTCTAACGCTCCTTTTAGGCCAGTCCCAATTCCACCTTCTTGAGTCTCAGAGTTGGAAGTTATCTTCAAAATCCCATGGCTGTCTATCTCAAAGATTTCATGATTGTTTATGTGCCATTTATCTTCTCTTCCACTCAGTTACTTTTCAAGTAGAGCCCTTATTCATCTTTGTATCCTACTACCTCATTTTGTGATTTGTCTTACTAGGTGTACAGTGCTTTTTTTTTTTTTTTAAGAAGGTTTGAGATAAGCCTAAGTGCTATATGACTTTCTCAATACTTGCACTTTTTTTTTGTTTTTAAGATTTTATTTATTTATTTGTGAGAGAGAGGGAAAGAGCACGAGCTCGAGCAGGGGTAAAGGGAGAGGGAGAAGCAGGCTCCCCACTGAGCACAGTGCCCACGTGGGGCTTGATCCTAGGACTTGGAGATCATGACCTGAGCTGAAGTCATAGGCCTAACCAGGTGAGCCACCCAGGCGCCCCCAGTGCTATTTTTAAACGTACTGGGGGAAAATGCTTGCATTTCCTTTTGCTGTGTGTGGGTAGGTCTTTAAAACCGCCACTTTGGTCTTTATTTTGAGTAGAGAGAGGGAAGAACTGCCTATCTACTGTAGCGCTTGTTAAATCCACACCAATAAACTCCTGCTCTTGGTTACTCAGCTCATGGAGTGAAACAGGGAGGGGTGAGGCAGTGAAAGTCACCCTGTGATTCAAATGTCACCGGAGCCTTTGATTTTAGTGGGAACGATGAAGTTGTCTGATGCCTGTATCACTCCTCACTTCATTCAGCTTGCCTCTGGAGAGATGGAATGGTGAGGACAGAGGGAGGAGGATAAAGATGCTTAAAAGGGCACCTGAAAGCGGAGCCGTTCATTCACTGAAGGCAGGAGAATCAGTCTGCTCATCGTACCTGTCTTCACTCACCAGCCAACTATAAAACCAGGGCAAACACCCCCCCACCCCCACCCCCCAGCTGTTTCGGAATCTGGGAAGAAAGATAGTTCTCCCAGAAAATGGAATCTATTGTATCTGTTGCCAGTGACCTTCACAAGTGTGATGTTTCAGGAACCAGGCAGAGACACAGATGGAAGAGGGGATTGAAGGAATTGAAATGGGATTTTGAAGCAGACAATATGCTTTCTTTTTTAGTTGCTTGTGGTTTTGGAGGACAGGTTGAATTCAGATGTTTAAAATTCACAGGTAATCCAAATACTGGTAAATTCAAACTTTCCTCATGAAATCTTTGGGCTGGAACTCATCAACTAACAGAATGGGCAGACTTGGACTTTTTGAGCTTTCTGGAGTATGTTTTCCACACTTGGCTCCAGGTAGATGGGGTGAGGTATTCTAAGCTCTCCAGAGAATTAAAAAAAATGGCCTCCAAGGTAAGGCAGGAAGAAAGGGGAGAAGTCTGCATAACTGGTGGGGTCTGGAAAGATACGTAGGATCACCAGTTAGAACATTCTGAGTAAGATTTTTGAGTGGCTTAGAGACCAGGAGTAGCAGAGTCAAGACAGGCAAGGTCAGTTGGGGCCCTCCTACCAATGGGAGGTTTGGAGTGATATTAACTTATTAAATACTTGTTTATTGTCCTGTCCTAGTCCTACTGATGTAGGAAACATGTTAGTGTTCAAATCCGACTGCCAAGAAAGAATTCTTGAGATGTCTTTGGTGCAAAAAGGTGGTTTTATTAAAGCACGGGGACAAGACCCATGGGCATTTGAAAGAGCTGCTCTGGGGTCGTGAGGATTGGCCCATTATGTACCTTCAAGTTGGGAGGGGTTAGGAATAGCGTTAAGTCTCTAAGGAATTTTGGAAGCAAGGTTTCCAGGACCTTGAGGGGCTAGTTATTGTTAGGAAAAGGTCTTTTATTACTGTCTAATAAAACCTTTAGTCACGAGGCCCTTCAGATGTATATCAGTGGGCCATATGCTTGGGGGATGATTGCCAACATTTATCTTGGGGGGTAGAGACAAAGGGAGTTTCCAAAGGCATTTTTACATGTTAAAGTAGATTTACAGAATCCAGGGGGTCAGGCTAAGATCGCCTTTTGCCCTTAGCAAAGCATTAACATCGAAGCAGCCGGAGTTCCTGGAAGAATGTCACTGCCTGTTTTAAGGACTTGTGAACGGGCTCTAAGTAGTAAGGAAATTAGTTTTTCTTTTGCCTTTGTTTCCCACATCATGACTAGGCTATAAACTCCTTAAGGGGACACCGTGTCACACTCATTTTTGTGTTTCCATCACCTGGCAAAATGCCTGGCACATGGTAGAATCAGCAGCTTTGCTGAATGGAACCACGCTGTTGTTCCCCACTAGACCAAAAATTCAGGGAGAGCTGAAAGCCGTCCAGGGCAACTTGGCCATGGCCTTGCAGCCTCCAATGAGTGAGTGATTTGATGAGAGCCGGTGGATTAAAGTAGACAATTAACTAATTGTAAACTGGAAATGTTTTTCAAAGATAAAAATAGCCCCCCTCAGATAAAACCTTTTGAGTTTTAAGCTTCCTTTTGAGTTTTCTTTTAATAGAACAGGATATTAGCAACTTCAGCTCAGCTCCTGGAAGGCAGAGACGGCAGAGGGAAGCTGGTGGGCTGGAGCGGCTTCTGTATCTGACTCTCACTCTCTTTATTACAACCCTCCTTCAACTGGGACCCAAGGAGGTTACGGGTTTGCCCGAGGCCACACAACCAGTCCCAACTTGCCCCTCTAAGGGGTAGTGCTGCTCTTTCCAAGCAGACATAGAAGCAAAATTCACCCAGGCTCTTTGAGGCGAAGTTTCCAACTCTAAAGGGAACCATTCCAAATCAGGTGTGACCTGTGACCTCACTTTTGGGCTTTTTCTTCGCTGTTGCAGGGTGGTGGTTAGGCTGCTTTTGGTGATATAAAAAGATCACTACCAGAGAGGATAAGAAGGTTTTCCTTGTTCAGCTATGTGGACCATCAGAATGTAAAATTATTACCTGACCAAGTTTCTAACTGTTCAGGTTTAAAGAGGAGAATTTACTGCCTTTTTTTTTTCTTTCCTTAGTGGACTAACCACTCACCTGCCCGAGTGGGATCTGGTTCTGCCCTCCTCCAAAGGCCAGTTGGTCTCCAAGGAGACATGCTAATGGCTTAATTGTTTTGTTTATTCTGCTCCCCACCAATTCCGGTAGCTTCATTTGCATTGAGAGTAGAACTTTTTTTTTGAGTGTCTTGGCATTTCCTTTGGTTTTGAATGGCTCTTAACGTTTGCTCCTAATGTTTTTTTGAAATGTTGGTTAGCTTTTAGTGATAGGTGTGGCTTTCTTTAATAGTTTTTCTGGGTACGGGATAGAGAAAGTGAAAGGGAGAGATTTAAACAAGAAATCAAATGCACTATGTCTATACAACATGCAGTAGATTATTTTGGAGCCTGATATTTATGCAGTTATGTTCACTTGGCTCACATACTTGAGTTTTGGGGGTTAAAAGATTAATGCATGCAAAGGAATGTTGATATTTAGCCTGACAAAAACTGTGCATTTACAGAGCTGCGGTTTGATTTTCAAAATGTGGAAATGTAGAGAAGGTTTATTTCTTCACCCATGACAAAGAATTCTAAATATGAGACTATTCTGGTTCATGTAGTAAATGCATTTTTTAAAGTTTCATGTAAATGACACATTTGGGATCAAAAAACTTTATAATGTACTAGGACAATAATTCTCAGTGCTGGGCGAAATCTGACTTTGGGAAAGGGAAGAGTCTTGCAAGGGAAGGTTGAAGAAGCTCAAATACACTGAGGTTGGTTAAATCAGGTATCCAGGCCTCTTGAAATGCTTTCTTCCCGAGACACCTGGGGAGCTCAGTCAGTTAAATGTCTGCCTTCGGTTCAGGTCATGATCTCAGGGTCCTGGGATTGAGCGCCCCGCATCGGGCTCCACGTTCAGCGAGGAGTCTGCTTCTCCCTCTCCCTCTGCCCTTCTCCCCCTCCCCCAGCACTCCTACTCTCTCCCTCTCTCTTAAGTAAATAAATAAAATCTTAAAAAAAAATGCTTTCTTTCCTACAAACTGGAGGTTGGAAATTCAGAGCTGGGAAATCATGTAGGAGATCTTGATGTTATAAATCACTCAGACAAATACAGGATCATGCTATTTTTGGATGTGTTTGTAATTATGCAGGGTTACATGATGATAAAAGTTTTCAGTGGCTTTTCTAGTTTCTGAAGGTATTTGGTGTGTTGGCATTCTCAGTAACTCCCTCCGGAGACCTTCCCTTTTGTTGTGGGAGTATGCCTCTGTAAATTTAACAGTTTTTCACAGCATCCAAGAGAGGAGAAGAGAAATCTGTTATTGGAATGAACGATTACCGAGGACCCAGTCTGTATTGTCCTGCATTTGTACCTCCTTTGAGGTAGGTGTTAGTTTTCTTCCTACAGACGGGGAAACAGAATACACGGATTAGGTAACCTGCTCAGGCTCACCCATCTGAAAAGTGGCAGAGGAGGGCTTTAAATGCAGGGTCACCTGAATCGAAGGTCTGCTGTGGAGAGGAGTTGTCTACTCCTGTACACATGCACGTTCAAGTTGTGCATCCTTGGGCCAGCAGCATAGGGTACACCTGGGATGTTACGAGAACTACAGACCTTCAGTGTCCCGTCCCCACCCCCCCCCTCCAGTCTACGGATTCTGAATCTGCATTTTATTTTTATTTTTTTTTTCATTTATTCATTTGACAGAGACAGACACAGCGAGAGAGGGAACACAAGCAGGGGGAGTGGGAGAGGGAGAGGCAGGCTTCCAGCCGAGCAGGGAGCCCGACGTGGGGCTCGATCCCAGGACCCTGAGATCACGACCCGAGCTGAAGGCAGATGCCCAACGACTGAGCCACCCAGGTGCCCCCTGAATCTGCATTTTAAAGAGCTCCCCAGGAACTCTATGGCCCAAGCCAAGGTAACACACCATGAAACATGTCCCCAGAGAAAGTCTGGTGGTTGTCCTCCAAGATACCATCTTACAAGGACAAGGACAGGGATGAAACCAATCAATTCGCTCTAATTATCTCGCTGAAGCAGAAATGATAGGGCAATGTTCAGGAGTGGGACGGATGGAAAGTTTTGTCCAAGGCCGTTCTGGAGTCAGATGTGTGGAGTCGGTGGCTGTCTCCACCATGCTTGGAAAGCCCTCTGCCCGGAACGGCTCCTCCATGGCTACGGTCAATGCCAAGCTTTACCATTACTGGTCACTCTGAGCTGCTGCATTGTTCCGGATAAAATGTTGGTCGGTTAATATAGCACCTCACTGTGAACTACTCTATCAAACCTTCTACAGCCACCCGAGAACAGATTTTGTCAGGCTGGAGAGAGAGAAAGAGATCCAGAGTGGGAATATCAATAGCACATAAATAGAGAAGGTCGTTGAAGAGAGCCTGGCCTCCAGAACATTCCAATACCAGGGCTAGAGAAAGTGTCCCCTTTACCTTGTCTTACTCACTGGTTTTCCTTTTAGTATTTCCTCAGACATCTAGACTGGAGATGTCTGGGTCCTTGTCTGTCCTCCTCCCTTCCAGACTCGTGCTGGTTCCCAAGCCCTGTGAGTGGGTCCTGCTTTTCCCAGCTGGTTTGAATCTGCATTGTCTTACGCTGGGACTGTCACAAGAGTTTCCTAAGTGATCTTCACTGTCTTGCCCCTGTCATTCACAGAAACAGCATTGCCAGAATCATTTTCCTGGTAATACAGTTTGCACCTGTCACTCTTACTCAAAAACTCTGCGCTCTTACAGAAAATAGGCTAAAGGCCAAAATGTGGTACTGTCTCAAATCTCTTCCAGGCTGTCCCTGTCCAACTCTTATTTTATAGTAGTCCTTCTGAAATATATAAATTCCCGTGGGGCAGCCTGAATGCCTTGTCCCTGCTGATGGCTCCTAGCACAGTGCCTGCACACAATAGGTTCTCTCTCTCTCTCTCTCTTTTTAAAGATTTTATTTATTTGACAGAGAGGGAGAGCACAAGCAGGGGGAGCCGCAGGCAGAGGGAGAGGGAGAAGCAGGCTCCCCACTGAGCAGGGAGCCCAACTTCAGGGCTCCATCCCAGGACCCTGAGATCATGACCTGAGCCAAAAGCAGACGCTTAACCGACTGAGCCACCCAGGTGCGCCAGCACACAATAGGTTCTCAATAAATACTGATTGATTGAACAAATGAATGAACTGATTCTCATGTCCATGCTTTATAGTCGGGCTAGAATTCACTCCTTGGTCAGGCCATTCTTCATGACTGGCCTCCCTTCCCTTTTTGCCATTTATCAGAATCCTCTGAGGCCCACATAAAGGCTCATTTCCTGGAAGCTTTTGATTTAGCTCACTGAATTCGTTCCTTCTTCAAATCGTAGCCCTTGTCAATGGAGTTATTTATTTGGTACCCAATTATACGTACTCTTGCCATGCGATCTGTCTGTGTGTGAGTTGTACTGTATAGATAGATTATAAGCCCCTCAAGGTCAGAAAGGATTTACATTTCTTTATCCTCTTCAGAATTTACCATCTTTCCCTTTGGCCTTTGCACATTTCCCTGCCTGCCTTCCTTGTTCCCAGGTCATTGGCAGCTCTTCTAAGGGCACCTGGGTTGGGTACAATGCTTGCTTGTGGGTGAGGCACCCCTCCCCTCAGGAATGCATGCGTCCCCAGGGCACGGACTGCATCATCTGGTTTCTCTTTGCATCATCTACAGTTTGTTGAAATGATGGATGCTATAAGCTTTGTCCTTCTGAATTTTATGTCCCTCCTTCTCATTCTGCTCCATCCACGGAACTCGCATTTCTCCAGTAATTACAGGTACAATCATAGTGAGTAAAAGTCAATGCCATTGTGGCTCAGTGTATCCTCCTTGTCTGAAGGTGCATCAGGAGCCATGGGACGCAGCAAGAGTGGGTCTGTTCCACTCTGAGTGGGAGGCAGGAGCCTGCCTGGTGATCAGGAAAGAGGTTTTCTCCCCCTTTGTTTCCTGAAACCAAGTAGAACAAATTATTTAACTCTGTACTTCAATTTCTTTTTTTTTAAAAAGGAAGTAAGAATAGTCTGCATTCTCTTTTCTAGTGGTGCTGCATTGAGTATTAATAAGAATATTAAAATGCTTTGAATACAGTCATGGTGACATGCAAAGTATCACAACCCTATCACAGTTGAAGCTCTGTACTATATGTCCCTCCTTTCTGGCTCTCTGGCCTCCCCCCCCCACCCACCAAAGCTGGAGGCAACTCTTCTTGATACAGTTATTACATAAAGATTCTTCCAACAACCTTGTGTTACCTGTTAAGAGAAAGCCATCAAAATTGGAATCAATTGAGTAGGGTTAGAAATGTTTCAAGAAAACAGACACATCTCTGCTTGACCTGCTCAGCTTCAAATGTTCACATCTTACTAGTTTGGAGAGGGATGAATGGCAGAGAAGAGAAATCGCAGAATGAAATGAATTAGTAGTGAATTCATTGAATTTGGGCAGGGTGGCTTGCCTATTTGAAAAATTCTTGGCAAAATTTCTCATCACCCTCCTCCATAATTGGCTGGGTAATTTAAAGAAGGCTTATTGCATTAGAATTTTCTGAGTAGAGCGAGTTCAATTCAGCCTTTTGAATATGGTAGATTGTTTGAAGTGCATTACTTCGAAGTGGGGAAAGACACCCTTTTCTGCCTTCTTCCTGGGCTGGAGGAAGGACAGCCTTGTCTAGAAGCATGCTAAACCCATGATTATATCCTTTTCATAAACAAGACAAAATACTCTGTTAGAAAATGACAGTTGCAAGTAGAAATAATAAATGAGGCATACTTAGATGTTCACCATAATAATTAATTACTAACCAACTAAGGTTTCTAATGATCCTTTTTTCTCCCTCCTTTGCCTGAGTGCCCCCCCGCCCAAGGCTTATCTAGGCTCAACAAGATCCCATCCCCTCCAACAAGGCTTCCCAGACCCCTTCCTCTTCTATATGTCCATGGCACCTGTTTAAAATGTCCTCCCCTCACGCATCCTGGTCTCCCTGGTTGTAGAACACTCAGGATTCCATGTCTCACTAAGATGTGGACCTCTGAAGGGCAGGGCTTGTTTCGGACACTAGCCAGTGGTCTCTATCTTGTTTAGAAGCACCCGTGGACCTTTTAAAAATGTCAGTCTCTGGACTCCATCCACGACCATTTGAAAATCAGAGTTCCTGGGGTGAGATTCAACTGTATTACCTTTCAGAATTTCCTGCGTGATTCCTAAAAACAGCCAGGGTTGAGGTTCGGGGTTAGGAGTAGATATTTAAGAATGGTTGGCTATGCCATAGGTTGGTGCAGCATCAAATGCAAATCAGTCAGGAAATATATTTGCGGTGCTGCAGCGAGCTACTGAACTTAGGAGATTTGGGGTTTTTTTTTTTTTTTGCGAGGGAATGGGGGAGGGACAGGGAGTATATTTGCATCTGAGTTCTTCTGTAAAAGGGAAACTAGCTCCCAGGGGACGTTATAAAAGAGGAACCTCTGGGTGAACATCACTTGGGTCCTTTAGCCATGGCAAGGCTCTAGCAGCCTTCAGCCTCCTCCCCGCTGTGGCGTTGTGCCCTAGAGCAGAGGCCTCCAAAACATGGCGGGGTCTCAGTCCACCTGGGGAGGTGGTTTTCAGGAGGTTTGGGGTGAGGTTTAGGCATCTGGTTTTCACAAGCGTTCTGGGTGATTCCTGAGAGCTTGAGAACCACTATGCTACAGGTCTGTGGAACTGCAAACAGTGTGGGTGTTGTATCCTAAGCACTGGGTCTTTTTTGGGGGGGGGGGCGGGGGTCTTTCCTAGATTGTTTTTCTTACCCCCAAATTATACAATCATACACATATTTTCCCTAGAACTTTTATGTAGTTTTAAAGTTTAGCTCATTATATCCTCTAAAATTTACTTTTCTGGTGCGAGAGACCACACCCCCTGGAACTTTTTCCAAATGGATATTTAAATAATGGTTCTAAAAGCAAATTTGTTAAAGAATGCGTTCTTCATCCTCTGCTCTGAAGTGCCGCCTTTATCCTCTATTAGATTCTCATCTGTATTCTGTTTCTGGCCTCTTCTAGTCCACTGATCCTTTTCTCTAATCTTGAGCCAGACCCCCAATACCATACTGTGCAGTTCCTCTAGTTTTAGAATATGTTTTTTTTTATTAGGCAGGACCTGCCTAATTGTATTTCTTCTTAAATGAGTTCTTGGTGGTTCACCTTCATTCACTATTGCAGATAAAATTTAGGATCATCATGTCAAAGTTTCAAAACAAAATCTCTCTAGAACTGAAATTGCAGGGGCACCTGGGTGGCTCAGTCGGTTGGGCATCTGCGTTCGGCTCAGGTCATGGTCCCAGGGTGCTGGGATTGAGCCCCACATCGAACTTCCTGCTCTGTGGGAAGCCTGCTTCTCCCTCTCCCACTCCCCCTGCTTGTGTTCCCTCTCTCGCTGTGTCTCTTTCTGTCAAATAAATAAATAAATCTTTTATAAAAAAAAAAAAAAAAAGAACTGAAATTGCAGTGCGTGGCCTCTCTGGAACAGTTTGAGAAGGTGAGTATTTCTATAACTGAGTCTTTTTATCCACAAACATGGTGTCTGTCTTCATCAGCTCTTCTTGTAGGACCTTCAATAAATCTTTGTGCTTTTCTTACACAGCTCTTTTACGTTTGTTATTAAGTTTATTACTGGCATTTTATAACTTTTGTTCCTAGTTTAAATGGGATCTTTTCTATAACATTGTCTTTTGAAAATGTTAATCATTCTTCCCCCATATTTTATTCTGATAGTATAATGGATATCATGTCACTACCCACAGAATTAAGCTAAGAATCTCATTTATCTGAATATGAAGGGATTGTGGTATTCTGGTTCATTCCATCTTTACTATTTATTTATTTATATATATATATATGTATATATATATGTGTATATATATGTATATATATATGCACATATATATACATACATGTATATATGTATATATATATGTATATATATGTGCATATATATATATGTATATATATGTAGGCTCCATGCCCAGTGTGGAGCACAACACAGGGCTTGATCGGTTCTGAGATCAAGACCTGTGCTGAGATCAAGAGTTGGACACTAAACCGACTGAGCCATCCACAGGCGCCCCTGGTTCATTCCATTTTTTTTTTTTAAGATTTTATTTATTTATTTGAGAGAGAGAGAATGAGAGAGAGAAAGCACATGAGAGGGGGGAGGGTCAGAGGGAGAAGCAGACTCCCCGCCGAGCAGGGAGCCCGATGTGGGACTCGATTCAGGGGCTCCAGGATCATGACCTGAGCCGAAGGCAGTCGCTTAAGCAACTGAGCCACCCAGGCGCCCTACATTCCATTTTTTAAATGAGTGTATGTTTTCTTTTCTTGATTAAAAAGAGAAAACCAAACCATCTCCCCTCCAGTGTCCTAGCATCCTCTGCCTAGTTCTGTTTCTTCATTACTAGAGCAGTTTGGACCAGCAGGTCATCATTCTAAAAGACTCATGGTGGCTGCGTGCCCCATGACTTGCAGAAGGGGCAAAAGGTGGACCAAATGAATGGTAGCAGTACACACCCTGCATGGTGCTTCTGAGTAGAACCCTGATAGTGGCCAGATATTCAGTGATGTGTCTCCTCTTCCTAAAGGTCAAGAAAGCACAGTTAAAAGTGAAAAGAAGAGAAAAATGTTTTAATTGTACATAGCAGAATGAGGGATTCAGAAGTGGGAATCAGACTTCTTTGGTTTAGAATCTCAGTAGGAGGGGCGCCTGGGTGGCTCAGTCGGTTAAGCCGCTGTCTTCGGCTCAGATCATGATCTCAGGGTCCTGGGATTGAGTCCCGCATTGGGCTCCCTGCTCAGGGGAGAGCCTGCTTCTCCCTCTCTCTCTGTCTGCCGCTCTGCCTACTTGCGCGCTCTCTCTCTCTATCAGATAAATAAATAAAATCTTAAAAAAAAAAAAAAAAGAATCTCAGTAGGAAAGGGGCATCAGGGTGGCTCAGTCAGTTAAGCATCCGACTTTAGCTCAGGTCATGATCTCGGAGTCCTGGATCGAGCCCTGTGTCGGGCTCTGCTCAGTGGGGAGTCAGCTTGAGATTCTCTCTCCCCCTTCCCCTGTGCCCCTCCTCTCTCTCTCTCTGTTTCTCAAATAAATAAACAAATCTTAAAAAAAAGAAAAAAAGAATCCCAGTAGGAAAAAAGAATGATTCTAGGAATCAAATAATTCTGAGGACTAATTATATAAAAATGTTTTGCAAATTATAAAGTGATATTCAAATGCATCATGAAGTACTAACTCCATGTGTTTTAGCTACATTTGAAAGACTTCCAGAAAATAAACAATGCCATTGCTGGGTAAAACTTGGTCTATCTGCCTCAGGATTCTTGTCATGGCTTTAAAGGAAGTTTTATGTGAAAGCAGAGGAACCTGTAAAATAACACCTTAATTTAGGTACACATCTGTACCATGAATAACACCTAGAAAGCCTTGGGGGTTCTGGTAATCGGTGAATGTGCTATCTATTCTAAGTCCACAGGCTAAATACCTAATTCATTCCCCAAGCGAATCATGTCTCATTATTAACAATTAATAATATCCTATTCCTGGTACCTGTCTCTTTGCATTTCCCTGTCTTTCCCCAGTCATCCTGTATCACAGGGAATATAAAAAATCGTTAGCCAATCCTGTCTTCTGGCATGAAGATAAAAGCCAAAGTTAAAGATAGATGTTTAACCCTTGGGTTCTGACAGCTAGTGAATCAAGAGTTTCCTCTGCAAAAGGATGAAGAGTCTGTATACCCAAGACATTAAATTACTCTACTCATCTTCCTATTTTCATATTATATTCTGCTGCTGAAATAAGTAGGTGTGAGGTTTTTTTTTTTGAATGTTGTAGTGGTTACAGGTTAGAGAAGGTTGAGGCTCCCTACTGTCTTCTGGGTGGTCACCAGCCCCAACCCTCCTGAGAGCCCATGGCAATGGTCCTGGCTGGGAGTGGGGTTCGACTTGAGGAGCAGAGTTGGATCAGGCTTAGCGGGAGGTGTTCAGAAACCACGGAGGAAACAACTCTTTGTGTACAACTTTCCACTTCGTAATTCAGCCGATGATGTGCCTTCATGGATTCATAGTATAATCCTCTCTGACCAGCAGGTTGAAACAGAAAGTTTGCTTGGCACCAGTCTGAGAGTTAAGAACGGACCGTGTGCCGAGTAAGACATTTCAGCTCCTCTTTGAAGTAAAAGGGAAGTTTTAACACTGACCTAGTTTGAGTGGCTACTGTTATTTAAAGGGGGGGGGGGGATCCTGTTGATGCAAATAGAAATTTGGATAGAAATGAAAGAGACTACCAAATTCCTAAGCCATCTATTAAATTTTTTTTTCCCAAACTTAATTGCATTTTCTTTGCCTCACAGTGCAATTGTTGCCATGGACCCACTTTAGTTACACCTAGTAGCTGAATCTGCAAATACCACAAAGCTTTACTTCCTTCACAAGGATTTAGTTTGATTAATTTACACTGTTGGGTGACATTTCTCAGTTGAGTAGGAGGGAAAAAACTGGCTTAATTTAACCACATTAGCCACATCACAGAGGGGGAAATGTAGGGAGTGCGTGTAAGTGATTTATTTGCCTTATTACTTACATGAAGATGTTTCTGGCTTAGGTTTTACCTTGTCCTTTAAGAACTTTATGAGCGGGCGCCTGGGTGGCTCAGTTGGTTAAGGGACTGCCTTTGGCTCAGGTCATGATCCTGGAGTCCCGGGATCGAGTCCCGCATCGGGCTCCCTGCTCGGCAGGGAGTCTACTTCTCCCTCTGACCCTCCTCCCTCTCATGCTCTGTCTCAAATAAATAAATAAAATCTTTAAAAAAAAAAAAAAAAAAAGAACTTTATGAGCAAGATATTTTAGGCTATGGAAGTTTGAATGTTCTTTTAACTCTGGTACTGAAGGCTAAGGCTCTAATTTCTGCCAAATGTGAAAAAGTGGAACAGAAAAAAACCATGTGCTTTACATTATAAAAGTTATATCTGATGGATGTTCATGGTTAGAAGAATCATAATCAAGCTCACCATTTGTGTATATGGATAACACAACTCCTTTGCCAAACAAAGTTGGTTTCATCCTAATTGCTTGCCTTTATGTGCGTTATTTTCATATCTGTAGTAAATTGGATTTGGTTATACTTAAAAACTATTCAGTGGAAATTTATAGTGGAGAGCCTGGTTTGAGTCCTGGCTCTTGTAATTTTAGAGCAGTATCTTTGGTTTGTTCATAATATTCATAGTAATAAATCACGTCCTAGAGTTGTTATAAAGATATCAAATAAAGTTATCTGGAAGTGTGTTGTAAATTCTAAATAATTTAATAATTGTAAAGCAGTATTATGTAAGCATTGATTTGCTTTAAAACTAAAACTAGGGGTTCTTAGGGGTGTGATGTATGAATTGCTGGAGATACCAGAGAATTTTCCAGATGGTCCAATATGTGTCCAAAACTCAAGTCCTATTAAAAACACATATTTTAGAAATAAAAAACATTTGTCATGGCACTCTGAGATCTAGATTTTAAAGGACATAAATAAACATTGAATGTTTTTTTTTTTCAATCCACGAGAAAGCTTCAAGATTCTCTTTTGCTTTGGGTTTTTGCTGGGTGTCGTTGGGAAGAGGAGTAGCAAATAGGGATCACCGAGGGCCTGGTCCTTTGGCGTCACCAGAGAGATCCCCACATCATACAGCCAGGAGGTAATCACGTGAGAAGGGCATCAGAAGCACGTGTGCAAATGGCCCCATGTATATTCTAGACGACACTTGTAACATCCTTTATATAAACCAGGGCTATCACACTCTCAAGGCATAACGGTTCCTTTGCACCATCCTCCAGGGGAGTCCAATTATTGGTTGTTGTTTTTTGTTTTTTGTCTCCCCATCCTGCCTGCCAAAGTTTATTGGTAAATAAATACTCAGGCTGCTTAGCAGTGGCTGTTCTCTGGGGCACCGAGTATAATCCCCTTTAAGTGCACGTCTGTCCTAGCCTCCAAGGAGCTGGGAAAAACAGGTGCTGAACTTCAGAGAGATCTGGAAGAGAGCCTGGTCAAGCCTCTTCTACTTTTCCAGCCCTGAACATCATGTGGCATGTGCACAGGACCACAGTGAAAAGCAGCCCTTGATGCCCAACCAAGCGGGGTTTTTATGATTCATTTTCAGCACAGATCTGTTGATGCAAAAAACATGCACTCCTGATGTGGCCACTGAATCATCACTTGCTTTTCTTTCAAAATCCCTGAAATCTTGTATTCTGATGGTATTTGGCGGATCACCTCCCATCCTGCAGCAGCCTGTGCTTGCCATCTGACAGTGGTTTCAAGTAATTTTAACACTCTTTGATGAGAGTCCACCTTTTAGTACATACACCCACCAAGGCGTGCCAAGTCTTGTTCTTTTCTTCTTTTTAAAATTTTAACATCAAATTTGTACTTTGTTTGATATGAAAGTATAAAGCCATGAGCTATGCAAAGAATGAGTAAAGATTATTCGGGGTCAGCTCGGGTCCCACGTGAATGCCCTTGTTTTTCCCTTTTGCGGTTGGACCCCTCAGGGTGTGAATATTCTCTTTGGTACCGTCTTTGATTGTGTTACGTTTTTCTTATAAGAGATTAAAGACTGTTAACACATTTTTGTGAATAAGCTTCCTTTGTCTGCTTACTAATTTGCTTCCAGGTTTCTGAACAGGTACCCATAAATGACGCATCCGGGTGAATGGAGCAAAATGAAGGAGACATTTATGCCAATCTGATAGGTAAATAATTCTCATCCTCAGTGTTAGAGAGTTGGCAAGTTTTTCTCAAGATCTCCTACTGTTTTTGACTCTGCCAACCAAACCCAAAGCCCTGGCAGTGTGACAAGGAGGGGCTGGTGAGCCCTGCCAAGTGATTTCTGTGTGATCGTCTTATGGACACTTCACAGGCCTTAGAGAATATTTGGGTGAAGTTGGTGGCCATTTTATTGCTACTGTCTGATTCTGCTTTGGGCCTGGAGCAGTTTCTGCCACTTTGTCACCAGTGGGGGGGGGATGCTGTTACCAGAGTGGAAAAAGATGACATTCAGTAGCAGTTTCCTATAGTCCTCTCAGAATTTGTCCAAAATGGCCACGTGTCCAAGAGCAAAGCATTCAGCCGCTGTTGATTGGGTGTGAGACATTAGTAATTCATTTTAATTTGAAATTATAGTGTCCATCCTAAGAATGAGTAAGATGAATTAACAGAAGATCATGGGGATATGTTCAGGTCCCCTGGGCCTCATCTTCCATTTTGGTCTTATGGTCTCACAAGTGTACGGGCCCCAGGGAAGCAGAAGCTCTGGTCTTGTTCACTTCTGTTTCCCCAGTACTTAGTGTGGTGCCTGGCATGGAGCCGCGGCTCAGTTTGTTGAATTAATTGAGTGAGTGAGTGAATGAATGAAAAACCGGGTAGAAAAGGAGTTCCTGAGAGCAACTGCAAAAATAAACAATTCCCATAATTCATTGCATTTTGTGTGAGTTTTGGTTGGTTGGTTGGTTGGTTTTCAAAGACCAAGAGTAGGGAAAATCCACTAGACTCCAGTCTTTACATGGTGGTTGTTTGTTGATGATGTGGTGGATGGAATGAAGTTGTTCTTTCCCCACCCTTCGCATACACCTCTTGTGTTGGATCTTGAGTGTCTCCGTCAACCACCACTTTGTCCCCCATTTGCTGCTCTTCTCTGCTACTCAGAGATATCCAGTATTGGTGGATATTTGGGTTATTTCCATTTTTGTTAAACACTCCTGCTAGTATTCCATTAGGTAGACTCTGTGCAGCAGGATTGTTGATTCATAGGGTATATGCCTGTGACATTTTGAGAGGAACTCCATAACTGGCTTCCAGAAAGGAGTTGTCTATATTTACATGCTCACCAAGGGCATTAATGAGTGGAGAGTTATGAAAATAGTAGTAACTAAAAACTAACTGCCTGTAAGCTCACAGAAATTTTGAGGATAAGAGATTCTTTATATTTCTTTTATATCCTCCACCACATAGTTAACTGATTAATAATGCAATCAGTCTATTCAGTCAAGAAGTCTCTTACCTTTCATACTCTTCCCCATTACCTGGGCATATTTCCAGAGGGTTTCATAGGGAGAAAATGTAACTCTTTCCTATGAAGAAGACATGCTATTCCAAAGTTTTACTTAGATATGTGCTAGAAGCTCAAAGGGTATTTCTTGAACTCATTCTTGTGGTTCAGCTTTCAACTATAAACATTATAGGGGGCGCCTGGGTGGCTCAGTTGGTTAAGCGTGGGACTCTTGATCTCAGCTCAGGTCTTGATCTCAGGGTCATGAGTTCAAGCCCTGCATTGGGGTCCACGTTGTGCATGGAGACTTCTTAAGATAAAACACGCGTGCGTGTGCACACACACACACACACACACACACATTATAGGAATAAAGAAAAAAAAAGAGGCTGAAATCAAGGCAGGAAGAGAGTAGATCTGGAAGGAAGTGGGGAATTCGTTTGCTCAGAGGAAGGACACACCACCAATGGGAAATAGGTCTACTGCGTGTAATGGGGTGTGGGTGGTAGCAGGAAGTCTTTTTTTTTTTTTTTAAGATTTTATTTTTAAGTAATCTCTACATCCAACGTGGGGCTTGAACTTACAACCCTGAGATCAAGAGTCACATGCTCTTTTGACTGAGCCAGCCAGGCATCCCCTTCTCCAGTTCCCCTGCCTAGTGGCAGGAAGTCTTACGATGTGTACAGAAGGTTGGTAAGTGGATGGACTATATTAGAAGTAGATGACAATGAAGCTGGATAGTTACAGTCAGAAAGTGGGCAAGCAAGACACGGAATACGAATATAAAATTTCAGAACTTAGAAGAAATGTGACATTAGTAGATTATACTTAGGTTGTGTTTATTAAGCAATAGTCAGCTCACGAGGTTACTATATATGCCAGTCCTGATAAATAAAGACCATCAATTCTTCATGAAAAAGAAAGAGGTGGGGCGGGGTGGCTGGGTGGCTCAGTCGATTAAGCATGTGTCTATGGCTCAGGTCATGATCCCGGGGCCCTGCATTGGGCTCCTTGCTTAGTGAGGAGTCTGCTTCTCCCTCTGCCTCTCCCACTGCCCGCCCCGCCCCCAGCTTGTGCTCTCTGTCTCACTCACTCTCAAATAAATAAATAAAATCCTTTAAAAAAAAAAAAAAAGAGGAAGAATAATTTGGGATTCATCTCTTCCCAGCTTAATTCCTTTTTTGAGGTATAGGGGGTACAGTTGGGGGAGGGGGATGCTATTAGGTTTGTCTACATAGTGGGAAACACCTGATTAAAAAACAATATGGAGCCAGTCTTGACAATCTAATTGGCTGCATCCAGTAGGACACCAATAAAACCAATTCCTGAAATCTCTTCTGTTAAGTAGTAATATAAAGGTGACCCAAGTGATGGGGGAATTTAGTTTATGCGGCTTTAACATGAGACAGGTCAGTGACAACTCTCCTGTGGATTTATAGGACAGGGAATACTACAACTAGAAATACCTGTAATATAGACTCCTGGTGTTGTTCAGGGTAATCTGTATCCTAATGAGGATGAATATCACCTTCCCTAGTGACGACCAAATAATGGAAGCCCTAGGTCGGTTATTCCGGTCTGTGAGTCATAACTTGGAAATACTGGGCTTTTGATTTTGAGAAGGCAAATGTATTTGTAAGAGCTGTAGAAAAGCCCAGAATTCATTTCCCTTAAGTTGACATTGTAATCCCATCGGGCACTTTGTCTCACAAGCAAGTTAGCAACAATTAGAAGACCTTGAATACTTAACCCATGACTTTGAGCAGGTGATTTACTCCTCTGAGAACACAGTTCCTCATCTGCAAAATGGAAATAATGTCTACTTCCAGTCACAGGCTAGCCTGAGGGCTCAAAATGGTAAAGAAGATAAAAGCTAAAGTACTGCAAAATTGTAGAGTACTTTTTGCTTTTAAATTACTTTGTACTCATATGTCAATTTTTATCCAGGGCCTAGATTCTGGGGTAAGAAAGAGAGCTCTCAGCCTTCATTTTATTCGAATTAGCCCTATTTTGTCCTTACTTTAAATTAGTCCATTTCTTCCATCTCTTTTGAACATCACCCTATCCTTCAGTAATAAAATAGAACTGCAAGTAGTGATATCAAACTGTGAAATTACAGAATTGTAAAGCCAGAATTCGCTATAGGGAAAGAGAAAAGCAGTGTGATTAAAATAACTCTCATCGAGGTGAAAATGACTGACTGCTATAGCTCTAACAGGATGATTTACATTTTTTTAGAGATGTGCTCCCAACTGTTAATCTACGTAAATTTCAAATTGTGGAAGATAAGAGGTACTGATAATTTGGGACCCAAATTTATTTTTCCAGCTCAATATTTTTGGAAGTAGGAGATTGATGTGCCCATATAATTTCCCACTAAGAAACAATTTGGGGCTGGGGTTCCTGGGCAGCTTAGTCAGTTAAGCGTCTGACTCTTGATCTCAGCTCAGATCTTGATCACCAGGTTGTGAGTTCAGGCCCCATGTTGGACTCCATGCTGGACGTGGAGCCTACTTTAAAAAAAAGAAAAAAAAAAATTGGGGGCTGACATTGATCAAACTGATTGCAGTCCATAGCAGAGTGAGCCCATCCCATCTTTTTCTTGCCATTTGTATATTTTGTTCTACCTCCTCCATCTCATCCTAAAATATGGAGCAGTCACTTGTTCTAAAGTCTTTCTCCTCTGACATCTTGCTGACTTCTAATTCCACATATTAGTGCTCTTCCCTTAGCTCAAGGTTGTGCTTCTTTTAATTGTAGATTGCAGTTTGAAAAAGGCTTGTCACTTCTCCAGATAGCTCCACATAGTGCTTTCACAGTATAGTGAGCACAACTATGAACCGTGCAAGACTGCTCTAATACCTTTTATGATTTTCCTCATTGTTCTTCTGCATCAAGTCAGCAAACTTCTCTAAAGGGTCATCTGGGAAATATTTTAGTAGACCATATGGTCTCTGTTGCAACTCCTCAACGCTGCCATTGTACATGAAAATAGCCACAGAGAATGCATAAATGAATGGGCATGGTTGTGTTCCAATAAAACTTTACTTACAAAAATAAGCAGTGGGCCAGATTTGGCCCACGGACTGTAGTTTGCTGATCCCAGTTCTACATCTTTCCCACAAAGATAGGACAGCTGGAATAATATTAAATGGAATGGGTATTAGTTTGTAAATACCCTAAAGTTGAATCAAAGATTTTTCAGTTTGCTTAGGAATTGACCTACAAAAGAGTGTGTTGTCATGGTTTTCAGTTCTTCTTTATACTATGTACCTATAGATTGGATTAGGCCAAGGCCTGGCAACAGACTTTGGGAATATTTCCTTTTCTCAAGTGTTTACTTTTTCTCAAATAGTTTCTCAAGTACTTACTTTTCTCCACACGTAGTCTGCCATTTTTCATATTGCACTGTCATTTTAGATTAATGCCACTGACCTAATGCCAACTCTATACCACTCTTGGAGCTGGAAACAGAGAGAGAGAGAGAGAGCAAGGAGAGACTAGGAGAGGAAACTTACCTTAAATGATCCTTGAAGTCAACATCAGATACCTTGAGAAGCCATTCCTGCTTGATTTTTAAGATCTTCAGTTACAGTGCTTTGATTCTTAACCTTAAGAAAATTCTCCTTCAATCATTTCAAGCCATGTGGAATATCTATTACTGCTTAGGAATTTACTGTGGTTTTTCATTGATCGTGGCCTCAGACTCTGGAATATGTATTAATTTATTTGGGCAGAGAGTGCAGGAATCCACATGCAGAATAAAGTGAACTTTATGTTGAAGCAGAATATTGAAGCTGGGAATGATTAATTCTTAAAAAATGAACCATCAGCATTAATAAATATTGAATTCTAAGAAGGTTATTTTGCAGTTTGCTTTTTAAAGTACTGAGGTAATCTGACTAACTTCCCATTCAAAAGTGAAGGGTTTTTTTTCCCCCATGAACAATATTTGTTTAGAGTCATTGGTAAATTATTAATCTGCGTTCTAGTGTTTCATGTTTGAAATACCAGTCCTCCCTGTCCATGGGGGATCTGATGTTGCTGTAATCAGCAGAGGGTTCTGGGAAGTGGGAATGGCTGTGGTTTGCCCTTTGAAAGACCTTGAGAGGAATAAAAAAGCTGAGGTTATACAGGAAGTAGCCCTGCCCAGCCTTTGACAGCTGACAGTTTCCATACCAAGTCATACGATGCCATGAACTTGGAAAGAACACTGAACTGTGGGAACGTTTGGGTGGGCTCCCTGCTCTCCTCTTTGCAGAGGTCCTAGGATGCCCATTAAAGTGTTCTTTCGGCTCTTTTGAACAGATGTCAAAATCTTTTTTGGTTTGGAGCTGCCCCAAATGTTTGTATTCTGAGCTTTTGGTCCATTTTCCTCCCAACAGTGCACATTGAGGGTCGCTTTTGGGGTATCTCATGAACTGGACTGGTCATACGATTCTAGGGAGTTCCGGCCCTGGCTCCACACCACTTCCTAGCTATGGCACATTAGGCAAGTCACTTAACCCCTCTGATTCCTTCACTGAGTGGGGAATAACCCATGGGACCTAGCGTGGGCTCTCCTCCATGAAAATGTAAGCTCCGTGGGGAAGCTGTATTCCTACTGTCTATAGCAATGCATGGCACATAGTAGGAGCTCAATAAAGATTTGATGAATTAATTCATACTCAGCACTCAGTAAAAGTTATCATTGCCATTATTTTTATTTTTATTTTTTTTAAGATTTGATTTATTTATTTGACAGAGAGCGAGACAGCAAGAGAGGGAAAACAATCAGGGGGAGTGGGAAAGGGAGAAGCAGGCTTCCCGCCGAGCAGGGAGCCCGACGCGGGGCTCGATCCCGGGACCCTGGGACCATGACCTGAGCCGAAGGCAGATGCTAAACGACTGAGCCACCCAGGCGCCCCTGTTGTTTTTTTTTTTTTTAAAGATTTTATTTGTTTGACAGAGACACAGCAAGAGAGGGAACACAAGCAGGGGGAGTGGGAGAGGGAGAAGCAGGCTTCCCGCCAAGCAGGGAGCCCGATGCAGGGCTCGATCCCAGGATCCTGGGATCATGACCTGAGCCGAAGGCAGACACTTAACGACTGAGCCACCCAGGCACCCTATCATTGCCATTATTAATACAATTCTCATACTTAACTATTGCTTATGTTACCCTTAGGCTCAAGTTCCATTTTGAGTCCCTCCCCTTACCTTCTGCTGATGACAGTCATCCTTTCTTCTTTTTAAGATTTTATTTATTTATTTATTTGAGAGAGAGAGAGAGCACGAGCAGGGGGAACAGTAGAGGGAGAGGGAGAAGCAGGCTCCCCGTCGAGTAGGGAGCCCGATGCGGGACTCGATCCCAGGACCCTGGGATCATGACCTGAGCCG
>NC_138377.1:88389933-88425178 GCF_054177405.1 Leptonychotes weddellii | reverse complement strand
CGACCGAGCCCCCCAGCGCCCCGATGACTGTCATCTTTATGAAGCTGTGGTGTCAATGGAGTGCTGGGTTCAAATCCTGCTCTGCCCTAGTTAGCCAAATGTCAAGTTCTGAGCTACTTTCCTCACCTGTATTTGGCATCATAGTGCCCGCTCACGGAGTTTAAGTGGGTACTATCTCTTTGCCTTCGTTTTCTCAAGAGTGTGTGGATATAAACGACCCTGGTACCGACTCCTTTTCCCATTTCTTGGATTATCACACGCCCTAACTGCTTAACCCTGGAGGTGCTGTGAGCTCCACGCCAGAGCCTGCTACAGATTTGCTCAATATGTGGAGGTCTGCTGGAGTCCTCGCCTCAGGGCCAGCCATGTTGAGAAGGTTTGTCACAAGTGGCCACATTTCCTTTCCACATTCCTCAAAACAGCTGTGTTTTGATGAGGCTCATTTATGAATAGCTGGCATTGTGTATGTCCTTTAAGTTTCACGGTTTGTCTTTATAAAATACTTCTACTTTGTGCCATATGATTTGGAGAGATACCATCACCACCAACATGTCTAGGGGTTCACAGAGGCTGTAAAGTGCATGTTCTGACACCCTCCCTGCACCCCTTTGGTTCAGCGCCTCGTTTGAGCCTAGAAATGGATCAAGTTCTCTCTCCTCCTTCAGAGTCTGTCTTGCAGTCCACTCTGGGAGGTAGCACAGGTCCAAGTAAGAGCCACTTCCCCAGTGCTCTAAGAAAGTACACTGGTCTGTTCCCACCTCCTATTTTTGGCTTGAGCCAGGGCCAAACTCTGCTAGGCCTTCTGCTGCCCAGTTAATCCCCAGGGGTGAGCTTTCTCTTTCTCTGACTTTCTCTGCTGATACCTTTGACACCTGGCCCAGTGCCCGTTGGGTCTAGTGCAAAGGAATCAGGAACTGTCACCACCACAGCTGCTCCTGCTGGTAGCAGCCCCGCCATCTCAGGCCCATCAGCCAGCTTCGGCTCTTCGGAGGTGGGAACCTCTATGAGGCTTTGTTTTCTCCTCCTCTGCCTCCTTTCAGCAGGGGGTGTGCCCCCGCACCTCCTGCTTGTGCTCTTGGGCGCATCACCTTCTCTCTCAAGACAGCTCCCATAGTGCTGGGGAGGGAGGAGGAACAGGGCTCCATGTGGCTAACATTCCTTTGCCCACTGCCGGGGAGCCTCAGCCTTGCCTAGGATGTGTCTGGAAATGGCAGCCCAACCCAGCCTTTCCTTGACTTCATTCTTTCCCTCACCCCCCACATCCCAGCCAGAATGTCTCATCATTTCTATTTATAGAGATAATGGAGGGGCGCCTGGGTGGCTCAGTCGGTTAAGCGTCCGACTCCTGATCTCAGGGTCATGAGTTCAAGCCCCATGTTGGGCACCACACTGGGTGTGGAGCCTACTTAAAAAAAAAAAGATAATGGAATCTGACAGCTTTACATCACTCCATAACTGCCATCCTAATTCAGCAACCACTATTTCTCACCGAGAATGGTGTAGGATATTCCTAATGGTCTCTCTGTTTCCATACTTGCCCTCCTGCACTTTCCACAGAGGTGCTGTTTTTAAAGTAAATAAATGCATGCATTTATATAGTAGTACTTACTGTCTGCCAGCATATAAACTAATACTCAGGACTAGATTTCCTGAAAATATTTATGAAATGGCAAAGGTATAGGGAAAGGTAAGCAGGAATTGAGTCTTGGCAGTGCCCGGTGGTGACCGGGGACAGCACTTGTGATGGGTGCTTGGGGACAAGCGGCAATGTCTCGTCCGCCACAAGGTGGAGGACCAGATTGGAGACTCCACCATGGAGTTGTGTGGTTGAAAAGTCAAGTAGGAAAATACCTCCCCCATGAGGCATTTTCCAGTGTCCTTTCTACTATACTGACCAAGGGAGGAATTTGTGTAGTGATTACGTCATCTTTAATTAAAGCATAGCTATAAAATACGCAAGTTACAATGCATATTTTAACACCAAAGGAAGGTCCATAGACAAAGACAGAATGACACAATCATACAAATGTAAATCCATTTGTGTAGGAGCCGTTTAGGCTGAAACGATTATTTAAAAGCCAACAGGTATCACCAGTTGATGTGACAATGAGAAACATCTTGTGATTTTTTTTATAAAGATTTTTATTTATTTATTTATTTGACAGAGAGAGACACAGCGAGAGGGATCACAAGCAGGGGGAGTGGGAGAGGGAGAAGCAGGCTCCCGGCTGAGCAGGGAGCCCAATGTGGGACTCGATCCCAGGACCCCAGGATCATGAACTGAGCTGAAGGCAGTCGCTTAATGACTGAGCTACCCAGGCGCCCCCATCTTGTGATTTTTAAATTGGAAGGTGGGTTCAGGCTGCCCACCCACCTAATTTGGTACAGTTTTCTAGAGGAAGTGAGAATTACTTGTGTATGGAGAGAAATATGTAGCTGTCTGGGTTTTTTTTTATTACGATTATTATTTTTTCTTGTAAGCACGTGATAATAAAGAATGTACCCAATAAAGAGGAACTGAACCTTTGAGCTTGCCCAGAGTTTGGTCTCCGAGTATCCAAGACCATTAAGAATGAAGGTGTAGGGGCTTTCCTTTGCCCATTCCCATTGGAGTTCCAGTTCTTGCCTTTGTGCAATGAGAAGACCCTAACTGCCTCCGCATTGTGATTCCGTGAGCAGCCCTAGTGGCAGGTCACAGAGGTCAGTACTGGAACGGGCTGTGGAGGTCAGTCCGCGTCCCTCATGTGACAGGTGAGAAAACCAAGGCTACATACGAGAGTCCGGAGACTCGCCTAAGCTAACATCGGGTCACGATGAGCCTAACACCTGTTTCCACACTCAGCAGCTTTCCTCTAGTCTGGATTGATCAGTTTAAGAAAGATGCTGGCTTGATTATAATGAATTGAATTAATTTAAAGACATAGGAAGTGCTCGGTTAGTTTTTTTGTTTTTTTAAAGATTTTATTTATTTATTTGAGACAGAGAGCATGAGAGGGAGGAGGGTCAGAGGGAGAAGCAGACTCCCTGCCGAGCAGGGAGCCCGATGCGGGACTCGATCCAGGGACTCCAGGATCATGACCTGAGCTGAAGGCAGTCGCTTAACCAACTGAGCCACCCAGGCGCCCGGCTCGGTTAGTTTTTAAAAACAGCTATTACTAGGCCTTCACGGAAAGAAAGCTAATGAAGTGATGGGACATACAGTTTAGTCCTTGTGTTTTAAAGGATATATTACAGGATTGCACCATCAAACTCTAGAAGACCTCGAGTTGAAATATGTAAATCATCTCAACCTGCAGTTTATGGTGGAGCTATGTGCTGGTCAGCTGATCACACACCCTGCTGCCTGGGACTCATACAGGAATTTAAGGCCTTCCGTCAAGCTGTGATCATTTCTACAAAATCCCTGGTTATGTAATTAGGCGATTTTTTTTTTTCCCCTAATAGAAAAGGAAAATTGAATTCGTTTAGATGGTGAAATCCTGCCGAAAGGGAATATAGTTCCCCAGACTAAAGTCACTTCTTCCTAAAAAGCCTTAGAATGCTAAAAATAAAAACAAATCCAACTATTATTTTAAATTTGCAACTTGCAATTGAGGTAACCTGGATTCTTCTCTGTTCTTCATTACTCCCTGTGAGAATAAGGCTCTGAGGAGTCATTTAACATCTTTAGGACAGAAGACCCCATTTGACTCCTGAAGTTTATTTAATTGTCAGGAGAAGTAGGTGCAACACTTGGACGTTCTTTCCGCCAATGTATATGTGCTCCCGAAGCGAGCACATTCTTTCAGCCAATGATTCTGAGGCTCCGCTGTATGCTGCTTTCTGGGCCAGGTGTTTGAATAGGGGCAAACACAGGCTTCCTCCTACCCAGGCTTCCCGGACAAGGATGTTCACCTTGAACTTGGGTTGCTCTGTCGCTGAGATGCTTCTTCCCCACCTGCTCCCCGCCTCGAAGCAACCCAGATTCGCCAGCACCCCATCACTCCCCCAAACCTGCCCAGTTCCCAAGACAGCCTGATTTGCTAATGTTCTTTTTTTTTTTAATTAAAAAGCAAACTGTTCTGTTTTATAGAATTCAGGATTTCACGGATTTGACCAGTACTGGCACTTTTGTGTGTTCACAGACTGAGGACACTGTATAGCAGAGTTAACTCTGTGTTTCCTAGCAGTCCAGATGTCGTATTCTGCCTTGTTGTCCACATAGGTGTGTGTACTTGTCTGACTTCATGCCATGCTCTTTGACCTCAGAAAATCGAGTTACCCTTCCTTCTTCTGGCTAAGCTTTCTTTTCCTGTTTATGATTTGTGGCCAACGTGGGTCCTGCCATCTGGGACTGAGGGCACAAATATACAGCTGGGGCAAGAGGAGATTCCCTCCCCCACCCCACTTAGGTCCTAAACTTCAGATATCTCTAGGATTCTGTTTTCATCCTGCTTTTTGAGGCTTCCTCTGTCTCTAGGCAGCCAGCTTGGCTCCTAGGGCCGGAGAAGTCACAGAGGGCATGTGAAAGGTCTTTGTAGCTCCGAACTAAGAAGTCCAGAGCCCCAAAAGCTTTAGTAATAATAGAAGGTGACAGCTCCCCAGATGCTCTTATGGGCCAGCCAGATCCCAAGCCTGCTGCTTTCCCTTAACCTTGAGGCGCCCCCTCCCTCCAGCACGGTAGGGCCCCACAGCACACACCGGTACCCAGACAAATACACACAGCCATTCTCCATAGCGTCCTTAATTCTTAAGTCTGAATTTTATTTATTTTATTTTTAAAGAATCTCCACACCCAACGTGGGGCTCGAACTCACAACCCTGAGGTCAAGAGTCACACACTGTACCACTTAAGTCTGAATTTTAATTCTCATGTGGAAATTGTTTCTTTATGCGTCATGTTCAGAAATTATTATATTTCATCAAGACTAAGGCTCCGCCGGTTTATTTATGTTTTTAAGAAACTGATGTTTACTTTCTGTCAGCCTTATTTCCAGTTTCTATTGCCATTGATTTTTAAGAAGCACCATTTTTATGTACCTTTTTTTTTTTTTTTAAATCTTTTAAAGAATTTATTTACTTATTTGACATTGACGCAGAGAGAGAGAGAGAGCACAAGCAGGGGGAGCAGCAGAAGCAGGCTCGCCACAGAGCAGGGAGCCCAAGGCGGGGCTCGATCCTGGAATCATGACCTGAGCCGAAGGCAGATGCTTAACCTACTGAGCCACCCAGGCCCCTTTATGTACCTTTAAGAAAGAAAAATGCTAATAACTAAATGGAGACATGTCATGGGTTGTAATATAGAGTCTGATTTCAGATATGTTAAAATGCAAAACCAAAACAATGTGTCCCTCCTTCCCACCCCCAATTGTTTCTTAGAATTGATAAAATCTGGGTCAGGACTCAATTAGATTTCACTTTCCCTCTGACAGAGTTACTTATGTGTTTAGAATAGCCAGGTAAGCAGGACAATTTCCTTTCAGCTAATCGCTGTTGCTTGGCTTTCTTCCTACCCATGTTCCGCGTAAGCACTTTGAACCTGAAAAACACTTGACTGTATTCTCACATGGTCTGGATTGTTTAACCAGAAACAGTTAGGGCTTCTATATCTAAAAAATACGCTGTGGCCTTCTTTTTCCTTTTAATTTCACTTTTCAAAACTAAGAAATAGCTTGTAAGGTAGAATTGTTAAAGCCGTTTGTAGGTATGGGTGCAACTTCGCTGTGGCAGTTTCTTCATAACTTGAGGTGACATAAAGGACACCCTTTCTCTGTAGAGTCTGGTAACATCATCCTGTAAGAAGGGTAACATTGAGGAGTGACCAGTGAAGGAAAAAAAGGCAGGAAGGATCCTCCAGTTGAGAGATCTCTATCTCGGTGTTCTTATGTGACAGCTTCACCTCGTCCAGAAATCCTTCTGACAGTTTCTGACATCATTCTTGAATATTTCCAGTGATTAATAGCTCATGCCTCAGAAGGGAGCTTGTTTATTTTTGAACGGCTAAACTCATTAGAAATGTGAAAGGCAATTGCGTTTTCTTTCGTTTTTCTTCCTAAAAAGAATTTTGTATAATCCATTTACTTTTGAAATAAGAATAAATACAGGTTACCACAGAAACTTCATGTTTGAGCTAAAATTTATTTTTTTGTGGCATTGAGCCATTTATGCTGGTTCTGCTTCTCTGGAATTCCCCAGCCATGCAAATCTTTAACCCATTATCGTGTCTCCTGTTTCCTCTGAGACGTATAGGAAATGTCCGGCTTCTATAAGACGTGAAGTTAAATAGGTCAGTTCAGCTCAAATTCAGCTTTGCAGTTTGCTCACTGTGTGATCTCAGGTAACTTACTCAGGTTGCCTCCTCTTTAAAATGTGGTTAATGAGGAGTTTTGTGAGAAGTTAATTGGCACATCTAATGCCCTTAGTACGTTGCCTGGCAAATAGTAAGTGCTCAATAAATGCTAGTACTCTCAGTCACCATTCTGGAAGGCTGCTTCTACTACTTCCTGCCTCCCATACTCAAGTAAAATAATTTTGAAATCCTGATGTCATTTCTTTTTTTTTTTTTTTTTGCCTCCATCTTTCCCTTGACTTACCAGGTCTCCCACCCACCCCTTCCTCTAATTCTCACCACCACTCATTTTGACAATTTAGAAAACCTACCACCTAGCTTCTTTGAAGCCTCCAATATTTCCAGGACAGTGTGGTAGGAATAGTGGGGACTCTAATGGTAGCCTCACTTGGGTTCGAAATCTGATTCCACCACGTACAGGAGTGAATGCACAATTTATGTACCATTTTGAGATTTAATTCCAGTATCAGTAAAATGGAAATCTGCCTCTTCCGGAGTGCTCGTTGGATAATGAGGTAGAATTATAAGATCATGTCTGAAGAGGTCTGGGCGCACCTGAGGCATTCGTTAAATGCCTGTTGCCTTCCCCCTTCCCCTGCAGTTCATTCTGCGTTCAGTGACTACGTGAATTCTGAAGTCAATGTTTTAATTACATGGTACCTTGCTTAAAAATCCTCCGTGACCCCTCATTTTCCACTAAGGCATGTCTAAAATCTTTGACACGCATTCAGTATGAAACCCAGGCTAGGTATGCTTGAATCCTGGCGCCATGACTAACTAACAAGCTTGGACAAGTTTTGTACCCTCATTACCTCAGCTATCTTGTTTGTAGACTGGGAGTA
Source organism: Leptonychotes weddellii (assembly GCF_054177405.1). Classification (NCBI taxonomy): domain Eukaryota; kingdom Metazoa; phylum Chordata; class Mammalia; order Carnivora; family Phocidae; genus Leptonychotes; species Leptonychotes weddellii. The sequence continues at coordinate 88,418,008 of NC_138377.1, read as the reverse complement.
TGATAATAATAGTACCCGCTTCGTGGGGTTATCATAACGGTTGGATTTATTAGCCCATATACAGGATTTGGGGAAGTCCCTGACTGTAACTGTCCCACACCTTCCCTGATGCCCTACGGACTCTTTCCTGGAACTGCTCTCATTGCTTTTCCTAGGACTCCAGGCTCCCAGCAAGCCACACCATCTGATGTCCAAAGTCTATCCCTCACTTTCTGCCTCCCCTTCTTGATGAAGGTCTCTGTCACTGCTCTCTTCTCAAGTTACTTCTTCTGTTGGTTTGCCTTGATGATGGTGAGATTAGAGTTTGCTCCCAGAATTGTGACTGTTTGCATGACTCACATCAGATTAAATTCTTGTGGTCCCTTGCTCCAAGTTTCTTTGGGGAGGAGAAAGAGAAGGAAGCGCCTGTCTTACCTTACATGACTCTTATCAAACTGTTGGAATTGCTTGTTAACCTGTCTCTTTGGCTCATTGGACTGTAAGCTCTGCGAGGGCAGGCAAAATACATGTGTTGTTCATCTCTGTCACCCAACTCGCAGCAAAGTGTCTGGCACATAATAGGCACTCAGTAGATATTTATTGAATGGATGGAGGGATAGAGCAAGATTGGAAAGTATAATGCCCCCTTTGCATTCCCAAACTGCAAAAACATCAGATGCACCTTCTTCCCTGCCTAGGGAGGAAACCACTCCTCGCAAGAACTGAATGCTCCAAAATACTCTCGGGATATAGGGGTTATTTTGGGGGTTCTGCTACTGCTAAAGCTGTGGGCAGTTAGTTGTTAGCATTTATGAGTGATATCTTAATATCAGCTTTCACCAGTACTTGGACTGAATCCAGATTTATTTTCCTAGTATAGTTTCAATTTTTAGTATGCATTATTTGCTTTGTATGATATCTTCCTTACATAGCACAATGCTTTCATAGAAATAATGAAACAATTGCTAACGAATCCAGAAGACTCACATAAATCCTCTGTGAAGTCGGCAGTGGAAAGCAACAGAATCAGTATCCAGTCCATATGTGATGAAGTGATTTTGTCATTGAAAGACCAGTTTATAGTGACAAAAAAGTGATCAGAAGTAAAGTAGGAAGGACAGATGTGAAAAAACACATGTGATCATTTGGTATTAATATCAGGATTCTTTCTAGATTTTCTTCATTTCCATTCCCTTTCTCTCTCTAATACTGCTAGAAGGAGAGAGTACTACCCACAAATTTTTTTGGCAGACGTGGCTATTAGTTAATTAGCATTTTGGCCTCCAGTCTGGAGAGCAGACCCTGTTCTCTTTGTAATGGGTGTTGTCAAGGAAGCTTTTCAAAGGCAGAGGGAAAAAATGGCCCCCACTCCACTGTCCAGGATTTTTATGAGGGTCAAGTAGCCTTGGCAAGAATTCAGGCCAGAATGGCTTGGCGGCAGCTAAGAATGCCACAGCCCTTGTGACAGGTTAGATTTGCCATAAACCTGAATTCACTAAATTCTTAAGATGGTGAAAGATTGTTGTGCTCTGGCCCGAGAATTTCTTGGATACTTTTTTTCTTTTTTTGCGAGTGGTGGTTGGATGGCTTGAGAGTTGCCCGCTCCCTGCTCGCCGTGTCTCCTGCTGTTCATGCCCCTTCTCGGAATCACCACAAGCCAAATCACCCCGGTACTGGTTGGTCCCCCATACATCAACACACAAAATACTCCTCGGCGTCCGTAAAGTGTTCCAGCAATGTGTCTCAGTAACTGATGAGACATGGCTTATTCGTCCTGGGAAAGTGATTGAATGTTCAAGTTCCACCCTGTGTGAATTTTTAGGCTAAGCCTCAAGCAAATATTGACATTAATCATGATCTAAGTGTGCTGGTTTTCTTATTTTTATTACAGCATTGAAGTATTATTTCCAAAGTGCTAAGGATTCAAGAGGGAGGTTGAGGTGATATATGAACTCAATCTTCCTAGCAGCCTGAAAAAGTATTATTATTCTTACCCAGGTTTTACAAATGAGGAAACTGAGGCTTAGAGGGGTTAAGTAATATGTCAAAGATTTTTCCTGGCAGGTCAGGACTAGACCTTTTTCCAGGGTCTCTTCCAACCCTGGGAGATTGAATTCTTATTTGGGGGGAGATGGCACATCAGGTCCAAGATGTCACTGAAGAAGTGAGCGTGAGGGAGAATGGCAGGCATGTGCGCTAGAGAAGGCTTTGGGGGCGCAAGGGACCTCCTGGGCTGCCTCACAAATCCAAGGAAGTGGAGGGAAGACCTAGAAAGCTTCCAGGGGCTCAAGGGAAGAAGGCTTTTTTTTTTTTTTTAAAGATTTTATTTATTTATTTGAGACAGAGAGAATGAGAGACAGAGAGCATGAGAGGGAGGAGGGTCAGAGGGAGAAGCAGACTCCCCGCTGAGCAGGGAGCCCGATGCGGGACTCGATCCAGGGACTACAGGATCATGACCTGAGCCTAAGGCAGTCGCCTAACCAACTGAGCCACCTAGGCGCCCGGGAAGAAGGCTTTTGATCTTCTCTCTAGACCAGATGTTGTAAAGTGGTGACACCCCAGCCTCCACGAGGCCTGGAGATGTATTTATTTGGCCCATATGTTTCAGAAAATCTGAGCCGGCATTTAAAAATCAGATTTGGGGCACCTGGCTGGTTCAGTCGGTAGAGCACGCGACTCTTGATCTTGGGGTTGTGAGTTCAGGCCCCCCATGTTGGGTGTAGAGCTTACTTAAAACAATACATTTTTAAAAATCAGATTTTACATGAAAATCCAGTTTTCTAGCTTATCTGGATAACTCAGAACTGACAAGCTTAAGTCCCAGTTCCCCCATGGTAACACCTGGCTGGAGCACACAGTGGCTGCTCTCTTCCTCAGAGCCCCCCATTGCCAGTCAGCCCACTTCCCCACTGCCTGGCTCGTCCCTTTTGTATCCTCCTGGCCCCGGGAGCCGTTTGCCTTGCAACCTCTTCTCTCGTGCAGGGTTTCTCATGCTTGGTACTACTGACATTTGGGGCCACATGATTCTTTGTTATGAGGGGCTGTCCTGTGCGCTGGAGGATGTTTAGCAGCGTCCCTGGTCTCTACCCACAAGATGCCAATAGTAGCCCCTCCTCATTGTGACAGCCAAAAATTGACATCACCAAATGCCTCCAGGGGAGTAAAAGTGCCCCTGATAGGAACCACTAGGGTAGTGTAGATGAGTCTAAGCCACCAAGAACTCAACCGCTAAGCCTCTCTATTATAAATTCCTGGGAATGATAATCTGATAGCCCTGGCTTGGGTCAGGGGTCTTCTCCTGCGGCAAGGTGGCGAGGCATCAGCCATCATGACCACCACCTACTGCAGAAAGGGAAGCAGGGCAGGCAGCCCAGAAGGCATCCGCCATAAGAAGAGGGGTACAAAAGATACTAGGTGAAAACCAGAGTCCAGGAATAACTCCCAACAGTATAGCAATCTTAATTTTCCAAAGGATGTTCTTTGTGTCTTTTTTCTTATGTGTTCCTACCACCATTCTATGATACAGCCAAGACACATAGAGCGTGCCTTATCTCTTCCAGTAGATGAGGAGACAGAGAAAAGTTAAAATTGCTGCCTGGGTGCATATAGCCACTACATAGAGAAAAGACTAGAACCCCAGCTTTCTGGAGCCCACCCCCTGAAATGGGAGCCATCTGTAACATAGCACCCTGTCTCCTTTGGGGAAGCAAAGCCAGCCATCATCAGACTTGGCCTGGCCCCGAAAACACCACCGAGGCAGCCAGCCGGTCATGTTTGCAGAGCAGGTTTGGTTGGCAGGAGGCCACCCTGTCTAACTCCCGCTCCAGTCCGTCTGGGTGTAACCCAGCCATTATGCTCTCTCTTGGGTTTCGAACGCACAGGAACAATTAAGTCATTCTCATAATTTCATGTGGTACAGAAAGTCCCCGGCCAAAAATACCATCCTTGGTTCCTACTTTTAGACTTCCAGGGAACTTCCCCTCCTTCCCTCGCTACCATTCACTTTGATTCCTTCTATTTTTCTCTTCTTGAATGCATGGGCTGGACCCGGAGTCCTAGTTTACTTAACGAGGAGCTGCAGGCCCAACACAAATCAAAGGAAACCCAACCTTCATTTGGCAGGAGTGGTGAAAGTAGGGGATTGTTGGCGGTCTTCAAGTACAGAAGCTCCGAACACGAAAGAGTGTGGGGTTCTTATCTCTGGTGTGTGGAAATAGGAGAACTAGCCACCAGATGATCACGGAAAGATGATAGGGCAACAAGGGAAGTGGTTGTATCTATACTCCTATTATTATTTCTGGGGTCTAGGTAGCCACATTCAATCACTGTCTTTATCTTTAGTATATAAAATTTCTTATCCCATAGGACTGTGACATCCAAGCAGTGCTGCTGCCTTAAATAACTAATTTTTCTAGATCTTTCTCAGATGTATGTTAAACAGTTACTTCCTGGCAGTCAGATGACTGATGTGGTCTTTGGGCACACACGTACTCACGTGTGCACACAGCTGTCTCTGCCTTGTGCTTGGCACGTGTTGCTGCTCGGCCATTTCGGGTCTATCGAAAACTAAATGAAATGAAGTAAAAGTAGGAGACGATTTAAAAGTTTCCTCTGTAGGAATAGACATTATAAGTTTATTTATAACCTGTCTTCTCCCGAGAGCAGCAGTTCTCAAAAACTTTAGCCTGCATCCGAATCACCTGGAGAATGTGTAGAAACTTGGGTGGGGGGAGCCCCACCCCCCACGCCGAGAGCATCTCATTCACTGGGTTGGGGGCGGGACCAAGACTTTGCATTTCTGTCCCGTTTCCAGGTGCTGCTGATATTGCAGAGCCACCTAGTTTGTGTGGTCTGCACAAACCAGAGGCCCCCTGGAGTCCCCCTTGGTGAACTAGACTAATTAAGAACGGTGCTTTGAAAACTAGGTTTCCCCGGGAGCCGTGATGTCTGTTCCTCCTGCTTCTGGGCCTTCGATTGTGTTGTCCCTGCAAAGTCTCCCTCCTCCCGCTGGCCAGCTAAGTCCCCTGCATCTGCCAGGCGCCACCTCCGTTCCCATCCCCTCCACCTACTCTTTCCTGACTGTTCCAGTCCACTCAGGTCACTTCCGTTCTCGGAACTCTTCCAGTTTTTAACGGAAGCCCCCAGAATGGAATCTGCTGCCTTGTGTCTCTTGCACCTTTCGGCTTAGTCCTTTCCCCAGCTAGACCAGCCTGATTGGATTAGTGAACTTGACACACCTCAGACACTCTTCTCTGTGTCCTGGCACCGAGCACGGGGCTCAGTACATTGTAGATAACTCATTAGTTTATTGACTGATGAAGGTTCAAAGTGAATTCAGAGAGGAAGTAGAATGCTGCATGTATCATCAAGTGGTAATTGCTTAATACTTAGGCACCAAATCATGCCTGTGCCTTCGGTGCCCAGAGCCACAGATCCTTCTGCCTGATCCAGCATTGCCCAGCTTTTGGTCTTCTAGAGAAAGGGCATCATGGGCTTGCTCAGTAAGGTGGATGCCCAGGCCCACTCTCAGGGCCGCCCTGGCCAGTTGCTTTCACCACGCCTGTTGTCCACTGTGTATGAGAATCAGTCGCTGGACTCTAGGGCAGCGTGATGACTGGGGGTCAGCATGTAGGGAGGGAGGTGGGGAGGGGACAGACAGAGAGCACTTATGTTGGACAGGCAGTTTGGGACCAGACTGTGAAGGCCTTACATGGCATATTAGGGGCTTGGACTCTCTTACAGAAAATGCGAGGCTTTTTATTTTTATTATTATTTTAAAAGGTTTATTTATTTGAGAAAAAGAGAGCGCATGCACGCCAGTGCACTTGAGTGGGGGGAGGGGCAGAGGGAGAAGGAGAGAGACTCCTCAAGCAGACTCCATGCTGAGCACAGAGCCTGATGCGGGGCTCGATGCCAGGACCCTGAGATCAAGACCTGGGCTGAAACCAAGAGTCAGATACTCAACCCACTGAGCCACTCAGGCGCCCCTGAAAATGGGAGGCTTTTCAAAAAAGGGAATGACATCATCAAGTGTGTTCTTTAGAACCATAATTCTGGAGGCCACGGGCTTCTTACAGAGGAGGTAAGTAGCAGAGGCAAACTCATGAAGGAGCTTTTACTTGAAGGGTTCTTTCTTGATGGTCAACTCTTCCCACCTTTTAAAAGATCCTGTGTTAGTTTCCTCGGGCTACCTTAGCAAATGACCACACAAACTAGGTGGCTTAATAAAGAGAAATTGATTTGCTTACACTTCTGGAGGCTAAAATCTAAAATCAAGCTTTCAGTGGGACCATGCACTCTCTGAAGGCTTTAGGGGAGAATGCGTTCCATGTCTTTCTCTTGGCTTCTGGTGTTGTGCAATTCTTGGTTTCTAGATGCATCACTCCCATCTCTGCCTCTGTCATCACATGGCCTCTCTACACGCCTGTCTATTCTTATAAGGACATCAGTCATACTGGATTGAGGCCCACCCTAATGACCTCATTTTAACTTTATTACATCTACGAAGACCCTATTTCCAAATAAGGTCACATTCACAAGTACAGGAGCAGCATATCTTTTTTTGGAGGAGGACACCGTTCAACCCATAACAGACACTTACTTTGCTACATCTTATTATTTTAGGGCTTAAGATAGCAATGGGCTTGCTGCTATATCCAGCTAGTCAACTCCCCTGGGGAATGTGCCCATAAGGAGTTAGGAAGCTCCCTCCACCTTGAGTAATATGGCAGCTCACTTAAGTAATTATGAAGGAAGGAAACACAGGACCAAAGCAGCAGGAGGTGGGGCACTGACCCAAAGACCAGTTAGGATGCTATTGCAGGTGAGAAATAATGAGACCCTAAGTAAGGCAGTGACTTAAGACTAGAGGAGGGGTAGAGTGGGGAACAGGTCCCAAGTAGAACCAACAGGAGTGGTGTGGGGGGAGGAAGAACTCAAGGGTAATTCTTAGCCTGCTAAAAAATGTGCATGTGTGTTTGTGTATATATATAGGTGTATAATAACTCCCTATATGTTATGCATGTATATATATTTGTGTCTTTTTTTTTTTTTTTAAGATTTTATTTATTTATTTGACAGAGAGAGACACAGCGAGAGAGGGAACACAAGCAGGGGGAGTGGGAGAGAGAGAAGCAGGCTTCCCGCCGAGCGGGGAGCCCCGTGCAGGGCTCGATCCCAGGACCCTGGGATCATGACCTGAGCCGAAGGCAGACGCTTAACGACTGAGCCACCCAGGCACCCCTATATTTGTGTCTTGAAGATAAACAAGGCTTTATAGAGAAGCTTCTCTTTCTTTGTCCTTCCCCAGTTAACTACAATTATGCTTCACTATCCTGGAAAGGAGAGTAATAAAAAGGAAATAATATGGAACAAAGTAAGGAGCAATCTTGGGAATCTATGGGGATAGGGGACAAAAGGTACAAATTTTGGCCCACAACCTCTTGAGAAGGTTCAAGTAAATGCGGTGTGGTTGTCTAGGGGAATGGCCACCACTAACCTGCTAAGTTCAGCCCTGCAGGCCCTTTGTTCAGGTCCGTTCCCAGCCATCATCCAGCCTGACTGGGTGACTGGCTGACCTCCAGGGAGACTCAGACCTTCTTAGAGAACCTAAGTTGCAGGGTCCTGGCATCACCATCATAATATTCTCTCACTCTGCAGGAGCTATTTTTTGTATCCATTATCTCATTTGGTTTTCACAACCATGGAATGGAAAATTCCTTGCAGGGCAGAAGTCCTGATGTTGTTTTTCGGGGTGGGAGTTAGTGTTTGGACAAGACTCTTAACTTCTCCAAGCTTTGGAGCTTTTCTCATCAGTAATGGACCAACAGCACCATCCTTACAGGATTATTGTGAGGATAAATGTCAATTAACATTGTGTAATTGACATGTGTGTAAAGTGACGGCTCAGAGCTGGTGCTCCACACTATTCATTACCTTTCCCTTCGTCTTCAATCTTCCTTCTCCGTCTTCTTCCAGGCTTTCTGACTCTATGGGCCAGAGCTATTTCTGCCATTCTCTCCTTCTGGAAATAAAACATAAATAAATTAAGAGAAAGAAATTATAAACAAATTCCTGCAGAGAATTTGCTTTAAACTCATTGGAATCATTATCAATTGCATACTCACCCCGGAGGGCTGGGTTAGGGGTCTTCGAGTATATATAGCAAACCGTGAGAGTGAAGGTGAGAAGGAAATGTCAGAATTGTAATTGGGATTAATGGAGATCGAGTCTGAGAGGCAGAATCTGGTGCCTGTTTTGTCCCTTGCCCACACTGGCTGGTCCCAGCCACTCCGCTGCTTTTATCTTTCAGCTGGGTCCCCTGTGTCCCCTTCTTCAGTAGAGAACAACTCTACAGAACCACATCCTCCGGGACCTAGGTGTTGATGCAGCTGCTGGCCGATCTGTTCAGCTAACCCACACTTCAGTGCTACCTGAGATGTTGGAGAGGGGCCACTGCCCAGGTCATCCTGCAGCTCCTCTGGATGACATCCACTTGGGCTTAGTTTCTTTTTTTTTTTTTCTTTCTTTCTTTCTTTATTTTTTTTAAAGATTTTATTTATTTATTTGAGAGAGAGAATGAGAGAGAGAGAGAGAGCATGAGAGGGGGGAGGGTCAGAGGGAGAAGCAGACTCCCTGCCGAGCAGGGAGCCCGATGCGGGACTCGATCCTGTGACTCCAGGATCATGACCTGAGCCGAAGGCAGTCGCTTAACCAACTGAGCCACCCAGGCGCCCTCTTTTTCTTTTTTTTTTAAAGATTTTATTTATTTATTTGACAGAGAGAGAGAGCACAAGCAGGGGGAGTGGCAGGCAGAGGGAGAGGGAGAAGCAGTCTCCCCACTGAGCAGGGAGCCCGATGCGGGGCTCGATCCCAGGACCCCAGGATCATGACCTGAGCCAAAGGCAGCCCCTTAACAACTGAGCCACCCAGGTGCCCTGGACTTAGTTTCATTCAGAAGTTAGAAAGCAGTGGCCCACATTTCCAGCTCAGTGAAACTGGGAATGATGACCTAGTCAGGCCTGCCTCCTCGACTTCATGTCCCCGCCAGAATTGCTTTCCCAGTGCCCCCTCTACCTGCTCAACCTCCCGTGCTCACATCCCAGACCAGAAGTTCTACTTCAGACTTCATCCCACAGAAATGTTAGCCCAAGGGGCAGAGATACAGGTAGGAGAAGGCTTTCCTGCAATACTGCTCAGAATGGGGAAACCAGGAAAATAACCCAAAGGCCATTTACAGGGTTTTTTTTTTTTTTAGATGAATGGCACTGTGAGTCAGTGACTCACCAACTCAGAGCTTCTAGCTCCTTGTTTGTAACATAGAAATTACTAATATCCAGCCTGACTACAAGGACTATGAGATGATAAGTATGAAAGCACTTTGTGAATTGCAAATGGTTTTACAAATGTAGGGGATACAATGACTCAACAGTGAGAAAAGTCCTTTGAGGCCTTTTACAAATAAAGGCATTTTATGTATTTAAACTCTTGGCACTCACAAATTTAACATTTGAGGTTTTGCCAACCTAGGGAGCAATCCCCTAGCAATTTGCAGGTTAGCTGAGCGTCTACGAACGTGATGATCTCACATGAGGATGAGAAGAGGTGAATAGATGAAGTAGTAGAAATTAAAATATGATTACATTATAGAGTCCTTAAAGGCTCATTAAAACAGACATCTGCCCAGTATTTTTATGCCCCATCAGTGGGCTCTGTGTTATTGGGAAAGAGTGAGACAAAAAGGTAAAAATTAGAAATACGTAATTAGATAAAACATAAATATACTCATGAAACAGTGAGCACAGCAATATACAGCAACATTATAAACAGATTCTTCCCTGTACTGTGCATTACCGGGGAGAGGTGGTGACTAACAGAAAGCAAAGAGATTCAAGGAAGGAAGATTTATGTAAACCTGGAGCGATAGAAGAACTTCTGGGATCGAACTGAATTTTACCACATTTAAATGGAAAAGATTTCCACTTGAGACTATGCAGCAGCAATTATGAGTGAGTTAATATTTTTGATTTATTAATTTATTATTGAAGTATAGTTGACCTGAGTGAGGTGTTTTTTGTTTTGTTTTGCTTGTTACTGTGGTATGTGTGTCTATTTCTCCCCCAGTTAACATTCTGGATGTAGGCAGTGCAAGGAGCACTGCAGTTGCCTGGGGTGCAGGCTACTTCCTGTTTTCCGCCCTGCCACCCCTAGGGTGTGGCACTGGTCCTTATGGGCCCATGTGGAGCTTTGGCTGCCACCTGCCAATCCTGCGCAAGGGCGAGGAGTAAGGAGGTCATGCCCCCTCCCCCACTTTGTGATATGCCCTAGAGCTTGTACCTACTCCTTCCACTTACATCCCCGGCCACACCTAGCGGCATAAGAATCTGGGAGTGAATTCCTTATTCTGAGCAGCCATGTGCCCAGCTAAAAGCCAGATTGTGTCACTAAAGGAAAGGAAGCATAGATGCTGGGGGACAGCTTGCAGGTGCTGCCACAGTTCAACCCTCTCTGTGCCTGGGAACCAATTAATTGTTCAGACAGGAGGAAATCTGAATGGAAGAAGAAGCAAGACCATGCAAGATGATTGTGACTCAAGCCTTCCTACATCTGTTAGGGAGTTTCGGGGGCAGTTTAGTGCTGGTTGAATTTTTGGTTTCACAAAGTAAAGATTCCATTTAAATTAAATCATTTGTGAATGACTTTCCTTGACTTTCTGTTCGAAGTAAAGGTCGCTCAGGGGAAATTGTTTGAGAAAGAACCAAAGCAAGCCCTGACATCCTCCGGCCAGACACAGCTAAGAGAGAGGAAGAGGAGCGACCTGAAGCTGCAGAGTGAGAATCCAGCTCTGCCTTTTGCTTTATGTGTAATCTTGGCCAGGTCTCTGACCACCCATTTCCTCATTTCGAAAATTCATGTAGGGATGGCTGCCTTGAAACCACATCAGGCATCGCCTCTGATGGGAGATGTTCATGAAAACTTAGCTTTGAAGTGCCATGCGTTCAGGTTAGGATCCTGGTGTTGCTATTTTATTAGGAGAGGGTCCTACACAGCTGGTTTAGGATAACGAGAAGCTTCTGAGTGCCGACTTTGTCTCACTAACCACTCTTTTGAATGATGTAGAGGCCACATTAGAGATGTTTCTACCTCGGCGCTGCTGCTTGGAGACATGAACCCAGCCGGGGTGTTGCAGTTCTCGCTCCAAGCAGAAACCCAGAAGGCACCAGGGCCTCTTGCTTTTGTATTTCAGACAATAGATTTTATCAAGTTGGCAGCTGATTCTACCAGTCAGATTTAGGTTTGACTGGGGTCTGAAACTGAAGGCTTTATTTGCAGCCTGGAGCTTCCCCATCACGCTGGATGGTTTCTAGAAAAACCAGCCAGAGCGTCACATTTTCTTTTATGCGGGAATCCGTTAATATGGCAGGTAGTTTGGAGTGATGATGAGGGATCGTCTCCCCAGACAATACCTGAAAGAGTTTCCTTTCTCCACCCTGGAGATGCCCTAGCCTAGCAGACCAAATTCATGGGTGCCCTGGTCTCAATGTCACTGTCTTTTGGGCAGAAGAGAGACCCCGTAACCAGTCTTTACCTTCCATATACCATTTTTATATTTTAAATTGGCAGGAGTCTTTTGTTTGCCTTCAAACCTTACCTTTACATATTTATAGACCTTTATATTCAGTTCATAATGCACTTACACCTCACCTTTTGATTACACATTTAATAAAATTGATTAAGCCCCGAGGAGTGCCAAACACTGAGCTGGGTAGACTGGGAATTCAGAAAAAAAGGGACAGCTGTCCCTGCCCACAGGGCACTCAAGGACTAGTCAGAGAATCAGTCGTGTTTACGTCTAATTCATGTCAAGACAGCATGCCAAGCCCAACAACTGAGATGGGTTCCAGGTATAGCCTATTTCTCTTACTGGCCCTGTGAGTTCGGTGTTGACACCCTTTTCATGGATGAGGAAAGTGAGACCCAGTGGCCTTAAGTGGCTGCTGTGGTCACCCAGCAAAGGGGGTCTGACTTGTAAGCACTGCCTTCTCCACCCCAGCATGCTGCCCCTTCTCCCTTACCTTGTCAGCATTCCTGCATAGCATGGTACCGCATCAAGATGACAGGTGCATTTCTGCGGTTTATATAGAAATTCTGTTTTGGGTTGACTGTTCCCTCCAGACATTTAGGAAGGTGCCTTAGGTATCTGGACATGTCCCCACATCTTCCTTTGGTAGCAACTGGTCTCCTTATGGGCATGCGGTTTCTGTTAGCTTCAAGGTGTACTGTTTTCACCTTTTCCTGTATCTGACGTTCGTCCCGCCCAGGACTTAACTGGAGTTTTCGCCCGATCTCATCCTCTCTCAGTACCTGCGGTGGAGGCCTGGCCTCCAGCACGTAGTACACATGCTTACTTTCATTTAGGTGTTCTTGCATTTTTTGGAGAAACAGGTTTGAGGACGGAGAAAGGTAAGTTCTGTGAAGTATATCACAAATTAGTGTAAGGGCATAAATTAGGAGAAATGAACAAATTCAGTTGTATCCTCATTCTCTCTTGGTGTTATCAAAAGAACTCATTTTTATGGCACCATAAGATTTACAAAGGTCTGGGGCCCCTGGGTGGCTCAGTCGTTAAGCGTCTGCCTTCGACTCAGGTTATGGTCCCAGGGTCCTGGGATTGAGTTCCGCATCGGGCTCCCTGCTCCACGGGAAGCCTGCTTCTCCCTCTCCCACTCCCCCTGCTTGTGCTCCTTCTCTGACTGTCTCTCTCTCTCTGTCAAATAAATAAAATCTTAAAAAAAAAAGATTTACAAAGGATTTTCCTGCCCTTGATTTCATTGGTCTTCTCACCAACGACCCCGAGATGTTGGAAACAGGGAGTTGAAGTGAATCCCCCAGGCCACCCAGTCAGTGAGTGGCAGACGAGGAAATTGGAATCTGATCTTCATGCTCCAGTCCTGGGCCTTTGCTCTTTGCCAGATCATGGCAGAATACGGACTTCACCATAATAAAGTTGACTCAGCTACTCAGAGTGGCTGTTAGTTACTTTATTCCTCCCAGCATCCCAGAGAAACTTCTCCGTTATGAATTATAGCCTCTCGGATTTGCCCTGGAGACAATGCTAAGTGCTTTCACCAATGAGGTTCCTGTTGGTAAATCTGTGAGGGGATGGGGTACATCAGGAAGGTTAGCTTTCAGGATTGTAACAGATGCGTAAGATCTCCTAGGAATGAGGACAGTTCAGAGGAAGGAGAAGGTGAACTCTGGTGACAAGTTGTCATAATATTAATGGGGAATTTATTTCTAATTTTGAGTCCAGATTTTCTTCCAGGGGATGCTTCCTGGGTTGTGGGTACATTAACAGATGTAGGCCATTAACTAGGGAGACATTTTAAACAAATTCTGAGGATTCATGTGCTTTTACTGCTAAAATGAAAAAGAAAAAAAGTATAAAATAAGCCTACTCAACGAGTTTGTTTTTTCTATTACTTTTGTTATCATGACTGCTAAAATGAAAAAGAAAAAAAGTATAAAATAAGCCTACTCAAAGAGTTTGTTTTTTCTATTACTTTTGTTATCATGATTTTATCATTTGGATATTCTCTTAGAGTTAGTCCATGAGCCCTTCAAGAAAGCCTAACAAAATTTCTTGATAACCATACCTCCAACAACAGAGGGGCATTTGGAGAATGTTTTTGTTTTTTAAATTAGAACCCTGGAAGATTTATAACTCGAAGGCAATCACAGGTTTCTAGACCATTGTAGGAACTCATTGTCTTCCTCTAGCGTTTAACTTCCTTTCACATCATGGGACCCACTTCCAGAATTCAAAAATTATGACAGCATCAAGGGTAGATTCACTTCCTCTCTTGATTAAGTCTGAGAGTGAGGGGGTGGGTAGATGGGAAGGATGGGTGGCTAAGAATGGTGGTAGATTCTGTTAAATGGTTCTGAATGCTTGGTAGTATCTTTTGCCAATAAAGATGTCAGAAAGGGGACAGCCTTCGGCGTGGGCCAGACAGGCAGAGCCCTGGGAACAAGGACTGGTCTTGCTGGACTGGCTCCAGTCTACCCTCAGTGTTGCTCCAAGGACTGGTCTTGCTGGACCTACTGGCTGGGAGGAGCTGCCGTAGATTCTCCTCTAGAAGAGATTCAAGAGAACCCAAAGCCTTGCATGTAACACTTAGTGCTTTACCTGGTGATCAATTATGGAGTAGCTAACTGGTCTGTAGTAAACAGTTGCTCAAATGCCTTTTCAGCTTCTCAGTGGTGACAAACTATATCTGACAAAGATCTTACATCACATTAAAGATTTAGGGATTCCAGTCAGGATATTTAAAACCTCTTGCCAGAGGGGAGATGGTATAGCATAACCTCACACCAAATTTCTGAGTCTCATCCTTAGGCATTGTGATTTTTTAAAAAATAATGTTTGAAGTCGAAAAAACCCACAATTTTAGGGAAAATCAAACCAATTTACCTTAAATGGAGTAAATGATGGTTCGAGCTAATCATTGTCTGACAGAGCTTGGGCTGGTGTTTCTAAAATAAAATTAACTGGGGCGCCTGGGTGGCTCAGTCAGTTAAGCGTCTGCCTTCGGCTCGGGTCATGGTCCCAGGGTCCTGGGATCGAGCCCCGCGTCGGGCTCCCTGCTCGGCGGGGAGCCTGCTTCTCCGACTCTGCCTGCCTCTCCCCCTGCTTGTGCTCTCTCTCTGACAAATAAAATCTTTAAAAAGAAATTAACTACAAAGTTCTTAAAATGGGGTCATTCATGTTAGAATTCACTTGTCAGCGAAGATCAAGTTCAATGATTTGTGTGAATTTATGTCTTCTCAGCTTACCTGGCAGCCAGGGGAATATTTTGCAAGGAGGTGTGAACTGCACTGGACATTCTTCTCCCTGGTAGTCACCAGCTCATTCAGTATTTTTATGTAAGGAAAGAACTGAATCTTATATCAACAGGAATCACTCTTCCCACTTGAACTGCAACTGCAGACTCGAGTCATTAATTTGTAAGCCTTTATATCTCTTAAAAAAATCATTTTATCCCCAGGGTTGGCACAGTACCCAGCACAGGTATTGTTGCCTGGGTTAAGTGACTGAATTGGTGAAAAACATAGGATGTGGTTGAGGAAAAAGACCACAGAGTACAATTGTTCTGGAAAGAATACCATCCTTGAAATTACTATTCATGTTGCCAATTCCTGTTTATGTTTATGAATCCTTCAGAATTTCGGAGTACGCTACCAATACTTTATATCTCATGACTCTAGCTAGGAGAGGAAAAATAAATCTTAGATAGAAACTTTTTATCTGGAAAGCATAAGGCTTAATTTTCCAGTGTTGGTTCAGCACTATTAAATCACTAACCTACACATCCCTTTTAGAAATGGGCTCCAGGCTTTTAACTCATGTGGCTGTAATACTGACAGGGCAAGGAGAATCTTCGGTCTCCAGATAAACTCATTGGTCTTTATTTCCGTGATAACTTGCCCTTCAGACTGTTTGGGCTTCATTCGAGGTTCTGTTCTGGCCGCTCTGGTTGTGGAAGCGGCCATCTGCTGGTGGCTCTTTTTTTTTTTTTTTTTTTTTAAAGATTTTATTTATTTGACAGAGAGAGACACAGCGAGAGAGGGACTACAAGCAGGGGGAGTGGGAGTGGGAGAGGGAGAAGCAGGCCTCCCGCTTAGCAGGGAGCCAGACGCGGGGCTCGATCCCAGGACCCTGAGATCATGACCTGAGCTGAAGGCAGACGCTTAATGACTGAGCCACCCAGGCGCCCCTGCTGGTGGTTCTTATATAATAACGTCCTTTGAGGTACTATTTCCACACAATCATTATCAACAAAAAGAAAATGTTTAAGGACTATCCCAGGCGGTAGCAGATTCCCTTGTGGGAACAAGAATGTCTGGAATCTAAGGTTGGACATAAAGGTCTTCTCTGTTTGTGGCTCAAGAACAATTGTTGGCAGCCTCTTTGAACTGACAGGTTGGACTTCATCCTTTTCATTCACATCGTTCTTTACCCCCAACCCACTTCTCCCTACCTGGCTTTAAGCTTTCTGGTCCAAAAGAACTTCCTCCAAGTCCCATTTAAGTAGATAGATGTTCATTCAACAGCATTGGAGCTAAGGAGAGGAGAGATGGGATTAGGGTGGGGAGGAGGCTCCTAGGCACCCTGACAAAGGAAATCAGAGATAAACATCCTCACATAATAGCTTTGCATATGGGCAGACCCAATTTTACCTGTACACCTCTTCCCATGGTGCTGCCTGGGCCATTAAGAATCGCCTTGACTCGTACTTCCGGTTTTTAGTTCAGCTTCTAGGAATGCATTATTTCACGCCCTGTGGAGGTAGATGGAACTCGCGGTCACAGATGGCGAGCACAGCCACCCAGCAACCTCAGCCTCTCTGGAACCCAGCAGGTGTGAAGAAACCAGCTACCAATGCCCCTGAGAAGCCCACATAGATGCTCCATAGCCCTTGTCTGTCTGAAACACTCAGCATCTGAGAATAATGCATGCTCCTCTAATGCCAAATAAGTGGGTTTAAAATTCTAATTCCATCAAAGCTGGTTGTCAGAGTTTGATAAGGAACAGGATATTTACATAGTCTCCAAGTCTCTTCCCACAAATGCTTAGCAGTTACAACAGGAAAAAATAGAAGTTATGCAGTGGGGAAATGGGACAGTACTTAGCCAAGTGACAAAAATGAGTATCACCCACAAACATCAACAAACATCGTGTACCTCCAGACATGATACCCTGAGAAGGACACAAAATCACTTGACTAGAAGTCTAGCCAAAAGAAAAAAAAAGGCAAAAGCTGCATCTAATTATGAGGAAACATCTGACAAACCCAAACTGAGGGAAATCCTATAAAATAACTGGCCCAAATTCTTGAAAATGTCAACATTATGAAGGATGAAGGAAAGCTGAAGAGCTGTTAGAAATTAAAGGAGACTAAAGAAATAGAAAACTAAATGCAATACATGATGATCTGGCACCAAGCAAAAGAAAATCTTGTCAAAGGACATTATTGGGATAATTGATGAAATTGGAATATTGACTTATATAAAAAGTATGGCATCTACAGTTATCAGTGTTCCATTTCCTGAGATTGTTTACTGTGGTTATATAAGGAAAGCCCCTTCTTAGGAAATATACACTGAAGTGTTAAGGAACAAGAGGGCATGATGTATACAACCTGTTTTCAACTGGTTTATATAAAAAATCTACATATTTGGGGGGAAGAGAAAGAGGGGGACAGAAAGGAAGCAAGTGTGGCAAAATGTTACCAGTTGGTAACAAGTAGGAGAATCCTTTGTATATTTTTGGTAACTTTTCTGAAATGGCAAAATTATTTTTAAAAAATGGTTTTAAAAAACCATACTTTTCTTATTCTACGATCATAAACACACAAAATGAACAGAAAATCTGTTGTCTCCTCTATGCTGGGATGGGTCAGCAATCAGCCAAAAGGGCTGGAAAGAGATTTTTGTCCCCTTTCTGCCTCTTCTCTTGACTCCTAAATCAAATCCTCCCAGCCAGTTGTGGACGATTCCTGCGGAGACACCAACCAAGCAGGTCCCAATTCTATCTCAAGGGCAGCAGGCCTGGGCGACTGCTGGGTGGGCTGGCTTTTCTCCCCATCTCAGTCAGCCCCTCAGAGCCAAGAATTCTTTCAGCAGCAGTAATGGTGGTCGCAAATTGAGGTCAGTAGGAAAACAGATCTGTTTTGGGTTGTCATGTTGCACATAATGCGATGAGTGAACAGAAAAGAATGTAGCCCAGTGAAGGGACGGCTTGTGAACTCTGGGTCTGGTTCTGAATATCCTTATGATGCCCAGCATAGAAAACAGGAAACATCAGTTAAAACGGGAAATCGCTGTGGGCTGAGTTACTGTAATGCCTCATTTTACTTAGAAGTTGGCATCGAGTAGGGCCTGTGCCTTGATAATTTTGCCTTTTCTTTAGGGTGGTGCATTACCCAGCTGAGAGGCTTTCAGGCTGGAATCGCCACCTTTAAGTAAGCTTAGAAATTGTGTTTTTCAAGAGCTGTTTGTTTTCCCCCGTCTCCAGGTTTAAAAGCAGTCAAGCTCTGCTGGTGGTTCTGGGTCCCTCCTCTGGCCCCCTCTTTTATTTCTAAGTAGGCGAGATGCAGCACACAGAGAGACTCACAGCCCAGTTTAATGATATCCCGCCATGAGTGACATAGCCATTATCATGCTAGACAGATAAACAGAGGGATGTTCCCTAAAGCTGATGAGCCCAACCGGAAATTTGCTCTCCTCTCCTCCCCAAATCTCCCACCACTCCTCTCGGGTCCTCTGAAATATCAGGGAAATTTTGCCAGCTGATCCAGGCTGTAAAATGGAGATCATTATACCTGCTCCCTGCCTGCCTCTCGGAGCTGCTTTAGGACTCAGATGGGATGATAAACAGCCAAGTAGCGAGGCACTGGAAGGAATATACAGATTAGAGGTGGCGTTATTTCTCTCATTGGATGGGGATCTGACTACGGGAGTTTAGGCCTGTTTCCTCTGGAAGGAAGACAGTTTTTCTGCGTGACCTGGGCTGCACCCTCTGATGGGGATTCCATCTTGGCTGCCTGTTTCCTGTGTCCAGTGCCAAGCAAGTACTCAGCCTTGGCCTTCTGGCCTCACTTGGTGGCTTTTATTTTTCTTATCTATCTATATCCTAACTGTTTTCTGCCTCACCAATGAAAGTATGCGTGATGAAAGCAGGAGCCTCGTTGGTATAGTCTGCAAGTGTTACCCCAGCACCTAGAAGAACAGTGCTTGGCTTCTAGGAGGCATGTAACTGTTGGAATGAATGAATGAATGAATGAATTGCTTCCCATCCTTTGTTTTCTTATCTCCTGTTTGCTTCCTGTCCTGCACAATCTCATGCATGTCTATGGCAACAACTTTTTAGTAGCCAATGGAGGACTCTCAGATTGATGTTCCTGGCCCATTTCTTGTTCCTAAGCCCCAGAGCTCTGGATCCGAACACCCAGTGCCAAATGTGGAAAAGTTCAATAAAGAAGGGATTTTGAGTATAGATTCTGGAAGGAGAATGTTTGCTCACTGGTGTTGATCTGGGGCAAGTGATATAACTTCTTTGAGCTTGGTCTTTCTCATCCTTAAAATGGGGATTAATAATAATGCTGACTTTCTAGGTCTGTTGGGACAGGTAAATGAGTTCATACATGTGAATAGCTTAGAATGTTGCTTGATACACTGGAGTTCACTGGACAGGAGGTTCATTCTAGTTTAGTGTGCCATCTGGTAAATTGGGGTGATTGCTTTCTGCCTCTTCTTCATGGCAGAATAAAAGGGGCACTGCTGAATCCTGAACTGTTTCTCCAAATGAAATGCAGACCTATTCTTTTCCTGTGGCATGTGGACCTTGGCTACCCATCCCTCCCTGCTCAGCAACAGAAAAGTGGCTTTCCAAACCCAGCCAACTCTATGGTTGAGGTAGCTCATGAACTGGAAGGCCTCTGCCTTGGTCTGCAAGCTCCCATTTTCCCATCCACTTGCACGCCAGTGGGAGAGAACCTCCCTTATACTCTGCAGGTTCGATTCTCAAGCTCTGGCTTCTAGAAATTCACTCCTTTCTTTGGCCATGTGGACGACTTAGGCAGCGGAGCGGGGGTCAGGTTCAGATAAGAAAAGACCCCCTAAATGGGTAGAGCCAGGCTCATTTTGCAGTCTTGTTTCTAACTACAGTAATGTCACAATTCAGTTGAGATTTTCATCACACTGGTGAGGAAATTCATGGTGAAGTTTACTACAGCAACCTTAACTCTACTGGGGGAAAGCATATCCCTTACAATGGGGCCTTTCAGAGACTGGGCCCCAAAGCTGGGCAGTAATTCAGTCTATTCAAAACACAATGGGGCAAAACAGAATAGAAAGGAACGACACATTGTTTTAGGCCTCCCATCCCCATCTGTAGCACTACGCATGCTTGTCCATCCTGGTGCCCAACTTTACTTTTGTTCCCCGAAAACACTTAATTTCATGACTCCTATGCCTGCCCGCTGATGTGCATTTCATGTCAGTTTAAATAATAATAACAACGGCTCTACAACCAGAAAGTGTATAAACTTACCCATAGCCAGAAAGTGCTGCAGAAAAAATATCTTTAAGAAAAGGTGGCACAGAGTTTTGATTTGGAGACCAGGGGAATGCCAATTGAGTATGTTTAAAAATATTCAAACCACTCTTGAAAGCTGAGCCCTGTAAAACCACCACGGATTGTTTTTCTTTTTTAAGGGTGTAAAGTTTAAATGTCCAATAAAATAAAATACAACAAAATAAAATCAAATCAAATCACCCTTACCTTTATTCACAGCCACTCAAAATAAACCTACCCACCGAACAAAATTTACCCACCAACAGTCAATGATTGGTTCACTTACATTTTTTTTTAAACTAGAGAAATCGGCATAGGTTTTTCAAAGCTGAATATAGACACTTAAGCTTGTGAACTATACCAAGCGAAAGAGTTGTGAATTGTGGTTTCCTTAGAGGGGAAGTCTGAAGGAAACTTTTCTTATTTAATTTTTTTTTCCTTGAGAGCATTTATAGTATTTTATTTTATTTATTCACACACTTGCTCTATGATCAAACAAACTTTTCTTATGTTGTATATTTAGATCTCTAGGGTTGTTTTATGTCTTTCTCTTCTTTAATGTTTCCCGCATGTTTAATTTAAATCATTTTCCTTTTATCTTTCTCAGGATTTTAAGCTATTTCTCTTTCCAAACCTTTGTACTCTTGCCCCACTGAATTAAAAAGAAAAGTCAAAATGAGCTTTTCTTGTAAATGCGAAACCAGCAGGTCCTTCTGTATCTTAAAGCCAAATTCTATCAAACAAATGGTGAAACTTTTTGCTTTTGATGCCAGTGAACCCTAATTGATGTGTGGTCACTTCCAGGTAACTCTGGGTGTTGGTCACTTGGTTAGTAAGTAACGCTGTGCTTTTGACCCAACTCCCAGGAAGAGAAGGGGTCACAGCCAAGGAGAGCATATTAGGACTGCTGGTGGCACTTGTCCTCATATTTTGGGTCTGGGACTTGGGTCAAAAGGGACTTTTGTGCACTTGCGAGCAGAGTGTGGTTGAATTCTCTCAGCAATTTTGCAACCAGAAACCATGCAAATGTGTTTACAAATCCATTTGTGGTCTTGCTGCAGTTTGGGGGCACAATCCTCTTTGTGAGGTTGGCGATGCTGATACCTATCGTCTCTTCACTGTCCTGCCCCAAATGGAGTGCCCTGTTTTCTGCCCAACACACAGAGCAGGTCTCACTTTGTCTTAATTCCTTGTCTAACGTGATTTCTCAGTACTGCCTTGGGGATCATGTGGGTGTGAGTCCCAGCCCCTTAACTCCCATTCCTGTCCGTACTTCAAGGGAGACCAGAGTTTGCTGCTTGCTCTTGACTTTGCGGGGCTGAAGGTTCCCTAGCAGGAACCGTTTTGGCAATTCACGTCTGTCTTGCCTATTTTGTCCGAGTGAGAATTTCTGTGAGGTTATTTTGAACATATTCAAGTGTCTTCATTGGGGCAAGAGGCACCTTTGCCACAAAGGGAAGCTGTCATCTCTTCCCCAAAGAACGCTGACTGAGAAGCGGGCACTGAGTGAAGATCACGGTTTGGGGCTCCGTCTTTGAAGCTGGCTGCGAGAGGTACTGTGAAGGGAGATGGAGCAGGGGCAGAAGCGGAGGTACAGGGTCACAGGGTAGCTCCAACCCTCTGGCCTCTGAGCTCCAGTGAGGCTTCTCACAGCACCCATTATCCTTCTACGAGTCAGTCCTAGCAGTGCGCCTGAAATGCCCCTGTGTGCACAGTGCCCTCTCTGTTCCATTGCCAAGGCCATCCTTCATCTGACTTGCCATGTGGGACCTAAGGGCAGCTTCGGGGGCCGTTCAGGACACCTTGCTGTCAGACGACGCGTCAGCCTTGGGGGAGTTTCCCAGAGTGGAGAATCGACTTCTTTTGTCTTCCACCATAGCCTCCCAGGAAGCTGCTTGTGGGTTTCTAAACCCACCAAACCCAAGGACAGATCTGGACTCTGTGACTCTCTCTCTGGCCAAGTTTTTCATCTCTTACATGGGGATCAGAGTACCTCACTGGTTCTACAATTCTTTTGAGACCAAGGGAAACAAAGCACCTAACATAGCGTTTGATACATAGTAGGTGCTCAAGAAAAGCCGTGCCCATTCTGAGTTCCCTAAACATTGTGGATCCCCCCTCTTGATGGTAGGGGTTGCCCCTTCGATGCTGTATTACATTTTGCAGAATACGGTGAGCAATGGGATTTCTTGGATTTTCTCTGGAGTTGTGAACTTTAAGCTGGTGGCACCCACCCATGGCCTGTAATCACATGAGATGTGGTTAGCTTGTGTTTTGTTTCCAATTTTAGTGATCAGGGCAGCACAGAGTTCCTACTGGAAGGAGCACCATGGAATTCTACAGCCAGAGATCTCTAGTTAGATTATAGCTTTCCAGTTTCTGCGGAACTTTCCCCCATATTCTGGAGATTGCCTTTACCTACTTGCTTCTGAGTTTTAAGACAATGCCAGGACTTTGCCGTCCTCCCCCTCACCGCCACCCATAACTAGAGGCCTGTATCTTGGGTGGAAGGCAAGGGGTCCCAGGAAAGTGGTCCCCAAAGTGTAGGGTCTGTGTACTTTTGCAGGCAAGATAACCCCCTGGAAGGCACATTTAAAACTTCTATTTCTGTTTATCTTAATATTAAAAACTAAGAAATTAAGCCCTTCAAATATTTAATATTTGAATGGGCACCAGCACCCTCCTGCAGTCTGATTGCCAGAGGGTCAAGGTTCACATATGATAATGTTTGTTATTTGAGAAATTTAAAAAAAACACTTTTTTTAAGATTTTATTTATTTGACAGAGAAAGCATCAACAGGTGGGGAGGGGGGAGAGTAAGGGGAGAGGGAGAAGCAGAGAGCTCAATGCAGGACTCCATCGCAGGACCCTGGGATCACGACAGAGCCGAAGGCAGACACTTAACCAACTGAGCCACCCAGGCGCCCGAGAAATTTAAATTATTTATATGCCTAGACTTATTTGTTCTTTCCAGAAGCTCTGTGGGTGATAGGTTTGCTCAGGAGGGGCTGGCTGCAGAGAGCTGCAAATAAAGTGCTGGTTAGGGACCAGAAGACCTGAGTTCCAGTGCTGGTTTTACCACTAAGTAGTTGGCACCATGGGCATGCATCACCTCCCTGGGTCTCAGATTCCTCACCAGTCTGGGGAAAGCTTGGAGGCCCCTTCCAGCTCTAAAATACTAGGATTCAGAATATAAATATAGAAGCATTCTGCCCCTTCCTTACCCTTTTTCTTTTGTAGTTGGTTTAAATACCTTTGCTTTTTTCCTATAAGGTATCAATCTGTTGCTCAGATGGTCCTTACTGTACTTCTTCATTATAGGCTTCCTTTTTAGTTAGCCTCTTCCATGCCCTATGTGTCTTCTCTGGCAGCGACTGTCTTTTTTCTGCTCTGCTGTCATAGATCCCTATTCTCAGAGTCTGGGTTCAAATGTCTCACATATTGTGTGATTATGTATCGCTTGAGCATCATGAAACTTTTAAAAAGTTCCGCATTTCTTTGTTGAATCCTGTCTCTGCTAGTATCTTCTTATCAGCTCCAGGAGACAGTGTCCTGGTTCTTTCTTGAAACATCAGAGATCCAATCAGAGGATGACTGCTGGCTCCCAGTGTCCCCAGTTCACTTGCTATTATTGACAACTTACTGTTATTGACAAGTTTGCACTTACGGTGGGCCATACAGTGTAACATGAACTCTCCATGCGTGATCTTATTTAATTCCCACAAAAGCCCTGAGTGGTTGACACTGTTATTGTCCCCATTTTACAGAAAAAGAAACTGAGGCTGAGAGATTGGAATCCTTGCAATGCTGTGTTTACTAAATAGCCTTGAAGCACTTAACTTCCTTAAAAATCTTTTTAGTCGTAGGGGTACTAAGATCTCTATTCAGTTAGAATGTCTTCCCCTCAGAGAGAGAGGGTTTTCTCTCTTCCTCTGCTTTCCTTTACCTCCCTTCCCAATTTCTATAGTTTTAAAAATCTGTGTTTGTAGCTGTCAGAGGAAGGCAGAGTCTACCAGTGGGCGGCCTCCCGCAAACCTGGAAAGACGCAGTAACGGGGGCGGCCTGGATAAGCTCAGAGTGAAGCTGTGCTGATCTTCCAAATTGGTTTGATTGCAAATTCATCCCCATAACTTGCTTACTGAACTTGGGGGGGCACATTAGGTAGGGGGTAAGCCCCTTGAAGTTCTGTAGGCAAGGGACACATAAATACAAGAGGAGATCTGTCTCTGCTCCTCCTTGCTATGCAGACACCCACGCCCTGGTGCTGACCCACTGCAGTCCGGGTGTGGCTTCTGAGAGAGAAGCCGAGAACAGGGCATGAGGAGACCACGCCTGCTTCGCTGTCTACCCTGGGGCTCTTTTTTTTTTTTTTTTAAGATTTTATTTATTTATTTGATAGAGAGAGTGAGGGAGCACAAGCAGGGGGAACAGTAGAGGGAGAGGGAGAAGCAGGCTCCCCGCCAAGCAGGGAGCCCGATGCGGGGCTCGATCCCAGGACCCTGGGATAATGACCTGAGCCGAAGGCAGACGCTTAACCATCTGAGCCACCCAGGCGCCCCTACCCTGGGGCTCTTAATGGCTTTATCAGGTGTACACTGGATTCTCCCCACCCCTTCTGAATCCCTTCAGCCCAGCCCTGTTGGTCCTTTCCTGAAGTCCAAGGTGTGGGTCCTGAGAAGAAAAGGTAGGGTGGGTTCTGTGTCCTGTGTCAGGTGATGAAAAAGGAGTGGGAGGGCAGACCGAGTGTTTTATCTTCATGCCTGGAGCTCTTCTGAGCCTTCTTTGTGGTCGGTGACACTGATCGGCAGTGTGGATTCGTGGCTGCTCTGGTGGCTTCCCCCCCGCCAAGAGATGTGCCCACAGAACCCTCCTGTCCTATCGGTTTGCATCTTAGGAGCCCCAGAGCTTTCTGGATCTGGTAAACATGCCCTGTTTCCACCCCAAAAAGCTCCTAGACCCAAAGCCTTATGGCTGTGTTTTGCTCCTAGAGGAACATGGCATCTGGGTGCCACAGATCAGGCCAGATCAAGCAAGCAGAGGGTCAAGATGTGCCCATGCCAAACACAGGAGAAGCTGTGGAAGGCTTTTCTCACCTCTTTGTTGTTCAGTGGTGGCTGGTGACTGTGTGCTCAGGGGACACCCCTAGCCCGTGAGCTCTGCTTCTAGGTGCAGTATTCCCACGGCTAGTCAATGACAAAGGCTGCCCATGTCTCTGAGACACGGTGATCACATTCCTGATCCTTCTCTTAGCACATCCCGAAATAGCACCCCTAAGTAGGATATGACATATCAACACCTTACCTGTTGCACTTCCACTTAAAATCCTACTCTTTATTCCCTTTTGGTGTTTCTACACGGGCTTTAAAAAAAAAAAATCTAGGTAAGAAAAGAATTCTGTCGACCTCTTTTTTTTTTTTTTTCATTGAATTGTCTCATTCAGATATGCCCAAAGAGTTCATTTTCCAGCAAAATTAAATAATATTAAAACAAAATCAGTTGATTATCTTGGGTTGTCATACCTCCACCATTTTGCATGACATAAATAATGCATGCTTTGCAATCAGTATGGAAAGATGCTGTAAATGATACTGAATCCTGGGAGACTATTTTTAATCAGGTTGATATCAACTCTGCTGCAGTCTGCTGGCAAGTCTTTGCCTATTTATTTTTTCGCAGAACAGCATTTAAATTAGGATTTTTTTTTCTTTCTTGGTACAGAGCAATAGTTCATTTTATGTGTCAAGAAGTTGTTCGATTACCTCCCTGCTTTTATTTCCAGTTCAGTCAGTGATAGGAACAAGAATCACTGGTGTTGGTATTTCTAGCCGGTCTGCCTGCATTATGACTTTGGTTTCTGAATTCAGTTAAAGAAACTTACTGAACAGCTACCGTTGCTGCAGGGACTATAATTTTCAAACCTTAGCTATGCTAAGGTTTTATTTTCTTGGTTTATCTATTAATGAAAGTCCTGTCGGTAGAGGTACACAAACCCTAAATCACACTTAGGTATATAGTATTTGATAGATTGCCTTAATTGTGGAGAATAAAATTCCATGAAACGGACCTTGCCCAAGGTCACAGAGGTAGAGCTCATCGTTGAACTCAAGTCTGTTGATTCTAATCAACGGTGGGATTAGTAAGAGGAAGTGCATTCCCCAACCTTTGTACTTGAAAACAGGACTGTTGACCAGCAGGCCCCTGAAGGGATTGGTAAGTGCTTGAGGATGTTGTCAAGCTCACAGAGCCATAGCGGCATAGACCATGACTGACATCAGTGTGACGCATCATCATTTGTTTGATTAAAATATACAAATAGAGGCAGAAGTATAACTAGCATTTGTCTTATAAGGGGATTTCATACAATTGATTCATTTTATGCTGTAGCATGAAGTGTCCTCATCCCTTGCTTGCAGACTAGCCTGTTTTCCTTACCTGCCTGGATGACAATGGATGATTAAGAGAAGGAGAGTTGTCTTTATTGGCAACATCTCTTCCCTTTGATCTCCCAAGCTGGAGACAATAGGAACGCTTTGGAAACTTCTTTCTTGGGGCAGACTCTGGGCCCAGACAGCCCCATTTCCCCCACTGACAGCCACAGTGAGAGGCACCTAGTCCTGAGATGAGCTGAGGAGGCCTGGAATTCATTCACCTGACTAGTCTTGGTGGAGCACAGCCAGGTACCGGGCACTACCCTGCCCGCTGGGGACACGACAGGGAGCAGATGTGCTCCCAAGGCTGATGCCATGGCACCGAGCTTTCTCTGACTCGTGCAGGGCCATGCTCGAGCCAGACCGCTTGCTCTGTGGGCTCCTTGGTGCTGGGCTTTGCACAAGGTATCCTCCATACTAATTATAAAAGTGTCTGCGCCGTGGTGTTGTGCAGATGAAAGAGGCTGATCCAGGGTGGGCAATAAACATGCAATGACGTCATTACTATTAACTTTAGAATGATTGCCATTTGCAGCAGCCACTTACCTTATTATGAGAGGCAGTAGGTGTGATGGTTAAACACAAAGATTCGAGAGCCTGATGGCCGGGGATTGAAACAGCTGGACGAGTTACTTAACCTCTCTGTGCTACCAGTTTCCCTGCCTGGTAAGGTGAAGAGGAGCAAATAAATGATCACGTACAAAATGTTCAAAGCAGTGCTGGTATGTAATGAGAATTGGCCGTAGTGTGAGAAGAATATTCTCCCAAAAGGGTGAGAGCCACCATCCTAGATTTCCTAGAGATTGGGAGGGAAAAAGAAAGAACGGTGCTTCCCAGCTTCCCAGCTTTCTAGATAGTGCTTCCCTAGAGAGAAAGAATAAATTGCAGATGCCCAAGAGAAAACTACCTCCTTAGCCTCAAGACAAGCCCTCATCCTGGGGGACCACTAAAATGTCGGAGGGTTTCCTGAGGAGAGAAGACTAGAGGAGGGGTCTTGGGTTCCCTGATGGAAAGTGCAGAGGATCTGGAACATGAATACAGAGTCGTTTCTACTTGTGAAAACAAAGCCTACGCTCTCACCTACTATCCAAAAGGGAATCTAGTCTTCCCATGCCAAGATTTTCCACAACAGAGAACAATACATCTGGGAAATAGAATAGAAGCCATTTAAATTCCCTGTGGCTAGGGGCGCCTGCCCGGCTCAGTCAGTAGAGCGTATGACTCAGCATCGTGAGTTCAAGCCCCATGTTGGGTGTGGAGCCTACCTAAAATAAATATAAATACATACATACATACGTAACCTATGGTTAGACTTGAAATTAGCAAGAGGGGGCGCCTGGGTGGCTCAGTTGGTTGGGCAGCTGCCTTCGGCTCAGGTCATGATCCTGGAGTCCCGGGATCGAGTCCCGCATCGGGCTCCCTGCTCAGCGGGGAGCCTGCTTCTCCCTCTGACCCTCCCCCCTCTCATGCTCTCTCTCTCTCATTCTCTCTCTCAAATAAATAAAATCTTTAAAAAAAAAAAAGAAAGAAA
>NC_138377.1:88351328-88389433 GCF_054177405.1 Leptonychotes weddellii | reverse complement strand
AATAAAATCTTAAAAAAAAAAAAAAAAAAGAAATCACATCCAAAGAAAAAAACCCTTCAATAAGTCAGAAATATTTCTTTTTTTAAAAGATTTATTTATTTATGGGGAAGAGAGAGAGCACGCATGCGAGCACAGGTGGAGGGGCAGAGGGAGAGAATCTCAAGCAGACTTCACTATGAGCGTGGAGCCCAATGTGGGGCTCGATCTCACCACCCCAAGATCATGCTCTGACCCAAAATCAAGAATCAGACGCTCAGCTGACTGAGCCACCCAGGCGCCCCAAGTCAGAAATAGTTCTTTTTCTTTGTTCCATTTCTATTCTTGTCCATACATTATTTTTACTTAGTTGTGATCACATTATAGATACATTGTCTTCTGCTTAAGTTGCCATTAACCTTAGCTGTAGTCTCTATGTATATTGCCACATTGTTTTCTAGTTATTTTAAATGTCTGTGTGATTATTGGATTGGGTGGGTATACCTTTGCACTTTGGGATTTTACAATATTCTTGACCGTTCACATTATTTACAACATTATAAAATGGAGTTTCACTTGTCGACAAAACCTGTGCTCCATATGAGCAAGAGTACATGTTTTGACCCTGGATCTTGCACATAAATCACTTGATTACAGGGACCATTTAAATAGAGCATTTCCTCATGGAGCTTAGATATTTGCTATACCTCCTTGGGCCTGCGAGTAAGCACGTCCTCTATAAACAGTGTGCCATTTCATCCACACTTGCTGGTTTTCTTCTTGCCACCACATCTTATGGAACTTCAGTTTGCTTTCCCTAGTCTCATGACCTGGAAGCCGGGAGCTCCAAGTACTGGGATGGGGAATGAGTCACATTGGTGGATTCAGAGCCCCTCAAAGAGTATTGTTCCCTTCTTCCCTCTAATCTCTCTAATTAAATGTGTTATGTCAGGGAAATTCACCAGGTTCTGAGTTTTGCTCTGATGGTTACCTTAATCCTTTTTGTGTTTGTTTTGTTTCAAAACATCAAATTATTTCCAAATTTATTTGTTTCCTTTTGATGCTAAGGGGTGACCTGGCTTTGGATGTACCCTGAGCAGACATTTCCTCTTTTCTTGAGTAACTGAGCCATTGATAACACAAAGGCAACCAATAGAGAGATGAGAAATCTGACTGACTTGAGCATGTTGTGAGTTGAGGTCATCATCAATTCGAGGGGATTTTGAAGGAAGAACGGGTATTTTGAAGAGCAGCCTATACACTCTTAACAAAAGGGTTTCCCCAAATGCAGTGAGGCCACCAAAACGGAAGGTAGTCTTTGTTATGCAGGATGTGATTAATATTGCCTCATCATTTAATTTTAGAACTTCTAAAATGAAGTTGCTTGAACCAGTTCAGGGCACACGGTTTGAAACCTGAGAGTGCCTCCGGTTTCCTTTTTTTTTTTTTTTTTTAATTACAGAAGTAATGTATGCGTTACTAAAAGTTTGGGAAATAATAAACTGAAAGGAGTCTTCCATGGTATCTTTCACTTTACCAGAACCTCTACCAATATTTTGTGGTAGTTCTAGTCTTTTTTTTTCAGTGTTTTTTTTTTTCTTACATTTTGTAATCATGTTTTCATATATAATTTTATCTGATTTATTTCACTCAATTGATTACTTCCTATGCTTTTTCCCCTAAGTTTACAATCTTCCTGTCAGTTGTAATTTCTGTATAATATTCCATCCTTCTGATATCCCATAATGTTCCTTATCATGTTCTCCATTACTGGGCATTTAGAATGCCTAATTGTCTATTCTGGACATGATCGTTATCAAGACCTTTGTCCACAAACCATGTTGATGTTGCTCATACAAGTCAGGGAGGTGACCTCATCCTGGCACGGACTTGCCTTTCTCAACCAGTGCTGTGCCTTTATTACTGAATACCTTTATGATTGCTTTCTTTTTTTGTTTTTGTTTGTTTGTATGTTTGTTTTGTCAGGGGGAGGGAACCAGTTGTAATCCACTTCATGGGTGGGTATTTTTGTCTTTCTTTCCTCAGTGGTGAAAGTGGTGCTGGAAAGACAGTAGCTGCCAAATACATCATGAGTTATGTCTCTAGAATATCTGGAGGAGGTCCCAAAGTCCAGGTGAGTTAGTGACATGACCCATTTTGAGGCCCTGTATTAAGTGAAGTGTAAAAGTCTACATTTGCTGTTTAAAAAAAGAATTTTTTTTCCACAGAAAAGACATAGAACCAACCAACTTCTATAACCAAGAAGCTTGAAATCTCCAAAGAAATAGCATGAGATGGAGATACCCAATATAGAATGAGCTCTTAAATATCTAGCAAAGGCCAAAAAATCCCAAAAGGGAATAAATGAAGGACAACTCATAAAACATGAAACATGCCCACCCTCATGATAATAAGGTGCAAATTGAAACCTCACCAAAGAACTATTTCTTAACTGTCAGAATGGCAAAAATTTTGTAGTGTTTTAAACACTTTGTTGGTAAAAATATAGGAACATAGTTCCTCTCATATATTACAGGTAGGAGCGTGAACTAGTATACTTTTATGGAGGGTATTTCAGCAAAATCTGTCAACTCTATGTGAATACACCTGCTGATTCATCAATTCTGCTTAAGAGAATGTATCCTTTAGATGTGCTGAAATGTATGCAAAATGATACAGTTATTTGATGTGGCATTTTTTCGTAATGTAAAAGACTCGAAACAATTTGAAGGTTCATCAATCAGAGACTGGTGAAATAATTTATGGTTCATAATAGAATAGAATATTAGATAGCTGTAAAAATGAAACTTCATGTACTGATAGGTAATGATCTCCAAGATAATGATGAGTTACAAAAAGCAAGGTTCACAACATTGTGTAAAATGTGTTGCCATTTGAGGAGAATAAGAGAACGTATACCTATATTTGTTTGGATAGGTATAACATACCTCTGGAAGGAGAGATAAGAAACTGATAATGGGTTCTTCAGGGAGGGAAACTGGGAGACTGAGAGAAAGGCACATTCTCCCCTATATCCTTTTGAAACTTTTAAATTTTGAACTACGTGACTGCATTTCCAAAAATCTTAAAATAGAGTGGGGGAGGGGGCAGGGGAGAGAAAGGTAGAAGGAAAAGTTAGAGGGTAACATTAGGAAAG
This sequence comes from Leptonychotes weddellii, assembly GCF_054177405.1. NCBI lineage: Eukaryota > Metazoa > Chordata > Mammalia > Carnivora > Phocidae > Leptonychotes > Leptonychotes weddellii. The sequence goes on along the minus strand of NC_138377.1, from coordinate 88,386,300 downwards.
CAGGAACATCCAGAAAAATGAGGACAAAGGAGAGGAATACAATATGGGCCGAGAGGCAGCACGTTCGAGGGTGCAGCATGGAGAACGGTAGATACTGCTTCATCTGTCTTTAGTTTGACCCATCGTGGTAGCCGCATCGGCGTCAGCAGGAATGGGTGAAGCCCCCCCGCCCCCCAAAGAGCAATGGCTGATGGCGGAGGTGGGCCAGGGTCCACAGGGGGTTGCCCAGAGGCATAGGGCTTATCACTGGCACAGACCACTGGGAACAGTTTCTTACTGGTACTCATGCTCCCAGGTAGATTTCACCATAAAGATTAATTTTTTAATCTGAATCACTGGATAAGTGCAGTCATCTGTAGACTTTAAAAAGGTACATCAAAATTCTCTTCACTGTGGTTCTGTCTGCTTAAATGGCGCTCCGTCACGTTGTGTCCTTCTGGGTCCGAAAGCTTCAGGCAGCATCCAAAATTCCTTTCGCAGAGTAAAAGAGTCTTCGAGTGCCCTCTTTCATTGAATGAAAGGAAGATCTAGAGTAGCACCGGCCAGTGGAAAGATGGCACAAGTCACATACATAATTTAACATTTTCAAGTGGCTACATCTTTAAAAAGGTGAAAAGAATCATGTGAAATTAATTTTAAAAATATATTTTACTTAATTCAACATATCCCAAACATGATCATCTCAGCATATAATCAATGTCAAGAAACTAACAAGACACTCTGCATTCTTTTTTATATTAAATCTTTGAAATCTGGTGTGTAATCTACACTTAACAGCACATCTCAATTGGGACTAGTCTCCTTGCAACTCAATGCAACACATGGCTCATGGCTTCAGCATTGGACAGTGAGTGTGATTCAAGAACTTAGGTTGGTGTGGTGCTACTTGATTGTCTCTGTTCATGTGATCACACCCTATCCCTAGAAGGTTGACATGAAGACAAACTCAGGATGCTGTTTTATGGGTGGGCTGCACCTTTACCTTTATTTGTTCTTTGTCTTTTCCCCAAATGCTGACCACATGCCCCAAAATTCTGTTGGACATCTTGGGTTGATGGATGGATGATGGATACATGCATAAGGATTCTCAGCTTAAAAGTCAATAATTAAAGAAGGGAAGAGACAAAGAAGAGCCTTTCTTTTGTTCTACCCCTTATGAGAAGCTGAGTGTTGATAAAGGGTATCAAATAACAGATATAAAGGATTGATTGATGAAGAGCCACAAAGTCAAAATTAATTTTACAAAGAAGGCATCATTTGTATAAATCCATGAGTTTTTAAAGGAGAGTAGGCAGCTTGGAAGATGTTTCCAAGCTTTGAACTTGACCCCATGGAGGGACCACCCAGAATTTGCCTTTGGTGCCATTGCTAACAACATACCCCAGTTAGTGAAATTCCCATTCTTGTTCCTCTTCTGACTGTTCAGGAGAATGCCGAAGGAACAACTTCGGCTGTTACATAGTTAATTAGTAGTGCGTTAATCTAGTCCTGTTTGCTACAGACCACGACCTAGTGGCCAGACTGCAGACGTTATTGTTGACTTTTCTCTTCCTGTTTTCCTATGAGGACAATGATACAGAGCTCTTGGCTTGAAATTAGTCAGTAGCTAAAGAGCACAAACCAAAGACTTGTTATTTCTGGAACATGTTTAACCATAGCATGTGAATAATTAGAACTACAAGGAATGACTCACTTGTTGAAAGACCTCTCCAACATCAACTCCTATCTGTTGAGCTGTCTTGCCCATAGAGTGTTTTGCACACTTTTCAGTCTGGCACAGAAATGGGGTGTTTGAAAACCAAATCCTTCCTCTCTAGTAGGCCAGGAATTGTTCCATACAATCCAGTGTTGGCCCTTGCTGCTCCAAACATGGCTCCACGCTGGCAAAAGCAGTAGAACCAGGGAGCTGGTTAGCAGTGCAGACTCTCGGGCCCCACCTCAGACCAATGAATCTGCATCTGCATTTAAACAAGATCCCTTGGGGATTCATGAGCATGAAGGTTTGGGAAGCACAGGCACCAAGTCAAGGGAGCAGGAAGACACGAACACACAAGCAGGTTTAGGTCTGTTGCGAGAAAAGCATAGATCTTCCAGAAACCCCAGGAACATGTAGTAGAGATTTGAGACCTCATCTGAACTGCCTTCAGAAACCGGGTCCTTAGGGAGAGTGTGGCTTCCCGTTGCGTGGTTGATGCTTGCATCTTCCTAACCTCTGGCCTGTCTGCCGTGACAGCACGTCAAGGACATTATCCTGCAGTCCAACCCGCTCCTGGAGGCCTTCGGGAATGCCAAGACCGTCCGGAACAACAACTCCAGCCGATTTGTGAGTCTCTTCCCTGTTTCAGAAAATGTCACCCGATGGGTGATGCTGATACCCCTGATTTACGTCTGCTATCCCCAAGGAAATGGGAGCTTTTCACATGCCATCAGGAGGCTGCCTTTTCAATCTCTTCTTCATTTTCTATAGCTGTGTGCTGTCAGGAGATCCATTTGCCCTTTCACTGAAATTATTTTTGAGCCTCGGGATAGAAGATAATTTTTGAAAACAGTTCTCAACCCAAGTTGCCTCACTAGGGAAAATAAAAATTGATAGAAGTGTCAGCTTTGGTCCTGGAGGGGTTTGCCTTGTACCCTGGCGGAAAGACCTTCTTTCCCAGGCAAATAAACGAGTTGACTAGATTTGCAGGTCTTCTTGCCTTGCTTTTGGTTCCTGGAACCTGGGCCGTGGACACGGAAGGTAGCGGACACTTCGATCCTGTATCTTGGAGAGAACTGTCCTCCTCTCTGTCATCCAGAGTGAGCCAGTTGTCTACCCACCCCTCAGAGCTCTGTGTATTTGTTTTAGACATATTCATGTAACATAATCATATCCAAAAGCAACTGGATGCAGCCCGTCAGATGGCCTCCCAACTGGTCCACTCAACCCAAGGCAATGAAAGTGTCAGCCAAATGCATTGTCATGAATGCCCACTTAGACATTTTTCTGCCTGAGTGTCTCCTTGGAGGGTGAATTAGAAAGCTGGCGAGGATGCATAGGAATATATCCCCCTTGACAAAAAGCCACATTTACAAAGAAATGAGTATTTGGCCAGTAGCTTTGATTTATGTAGATTTTATATCTTATCTCAACCCTAGATTATGTCTGGCAGTAAAACATTCAAGGAGCCATCTGTGAGGCTGATTCTGGACCATTTTAAAATAAATAGTGGGAATTTTGGAGAAAAACAATTTCTTTTTCAGCCTTCTATTTTGGAAAGAAGCTTCTATTTCCAAGAGAATTCTTACTAAGGTCTCATGCAGTGATTGTTAGATTCCCTGGTGAGTTATATCTCTCCTTATTGCCCTCACTTTCCTTGCTATTCAATACAATTCAAACTGTTCATTTGTTCACCACTCCTATTTTTCTGCTTAATGCCTGGGTTGTGTTATCTTGAAGAAGTTTCTAGGTAATGAAATACAAAAGAAAATGTGAATGAATTTTCCACTTGACCTTTTTTTCCTAATTCTCTGTCTCAGTCATATAAAATGTCTCAGTCATATAAAAATGCACTTGACCGGGGCGCCTGGGTGGCTCAGATGGTTAAGTGTCTGCCTTCAGCTCAGGTCATGATCTCAGGGTCCTGGGATCGAGCCCCGCGAGCCTGCTTCTCCCTCTCCCTCTGCTGCTCCCCCTGCTTGTGCTCTCTCGCTCTGTCAAATAAATAAATAAAATCTTTAAAAAAAAAATGCATTTGACCAAATTTAACTCTCTACCTACCCATCCCCCCCTTTGCCTTCCTTAGAGAGCGAAAGAATAATTAAATCGGTATTTTGATGTTTCCAATATAAATTATTCTTTATTCTTGAACAAGGAGGATACATCAGTCATTTCTTGTAACAAAACAAAAATAGCCAGCATTTATTATTTTTCCGATTATAAAATTTCATGTAACCCTGATGGAAAGATGAGAAAGAGTGTGAGCGCATGCACACCCACATACCCACCCCCCCCACATACACACACAGTAATGTCTGATGGCGCATCCAAAGATGTTTCCATTAATAATGAGAGAAATGTAAATTAAAACTATATATCATTTTCTGTCTCTCAGATGAGCAAACATTAAGGAGATTTATAACACCAGAGAAAAAACACTATTGGTTGAAGCCTGACACATTCCCCTAGGAGAGCAATTTGGCATTTTTTATCAACATTTAAAATGTTCAGGGGCACCTGGGTGGCTCAGTCAGTTAAGCGCCTGACTCCTGAGCTCGGCTCAGGTATCGATCTCAGGGTTGCGGGTTCAAGCCTTGTGTTGGGCTCCAGCGTGGAGCCTATTTAAAAAAAAAAATTTTAATGTCCATTTTCTTTGACCCAAGAATACTTTTAAGGTGTCATATCTAAATTTCCTGTTAATAATGACTTATTTAAAAAGATATCCATAATATATTGTTAAATTTAAAAAAAAATAGGTTATAGAACAATATGATATTTATAATATAATATGGTCTCATTTTTATTTTAAAAGGTACGTTATATAAAACTTAACTAAGGTGTCTGTAAATCAAAGTTTGACTATATTGTTAACAAGTGATTATTTAGTAGGAGGGAGTAGAAGGGGCATCAGGGTGGGAATATAGGTAATTTCTCTTTTTAAAATGGACATGCAGGGGCGCCTGGCTGGCTCGGTCCATAGAGCATGCAACTCTTGATCTTGGGGTTATGAGTTCGAGCCCCACACTGGGTGTAGAGATTACATCAAAAAAAAAAAAATCTCTTAAAAAACTGGACATGCAGTATGAATCATAAAAACTCACATAGTTCCACTTACACCAATCTTTTCAAGTTTTAAGAAATATATTACGAAATATTTCAAACACTATTTAAAAATAATACAATGAACACCAGTGTTCCAGGTACCTAGCTTAAGAAATAAAACATTACCAAGAATCAACATTTCTTTCCGTTTAATTATGAAAACGCAACATCCTTTCTTCATACAAGTTCCTCTTTTCCCCCAGGCTGCTCTACAACAAAACTAAGTCTCTTGTTAGGAGTTTTAACTTTTATGTAACAAATTTGAATTGTTTGGAACAGTGGTTCTCCACCTTGGCCACATATAAAAATCACCCAGGCTCTTTAGAACTGCTCAGGTTTGGGTACCAGTCCCTAAAGATAGATTTACTTCTCTGGGGGCACCCGGGTGGACAGTCTTGGTTAAGCATCTGCCTTCAACTCAGGTCATGATCCCAGGGTCCTGGGATCGAGTCCCAAGCCCTGCATCGGGCTCCCTGCTCAGCGGGGCGTCTGCTCCATCTGTCGTTGCCTTTGGTCCGAGCAAGGCCCTCTTAAAGGGCTCCCACCAGTGTCGTTCTCTCTGCTCTGCTCTGCTCATGCTTTTTCTCTCTCACACTCTCTGTCTCAAATAAATAAATAAAATCTTTAAAAAAAAAGGGGGGGGGCGCCTGGGTGGCTCAGATGGTTAAACGTCTGCCTTCGGCTCAGGTCCTGATCCCAGAGTCCTGGGATCAAGCCTCACATCGGGCTCCCTGCTTGGCGAGGAACCTGCTTCTCCCTCTCCCTCAACTGTTCCCCCTGCTTGTGCTCGCTCGCTCTGTCAAATAAATAAATAAAATCTTTAAAAAAAAAAAAAAAAGGCTCCCCAGGTCTTTGCAACAGGGCAGCCAAGGTTTCGAAACCATTCTGGAAGGGCTTGAGAGTTTGTCATTTACTATATCTGCCATTCCTGGATTTGATGTCCTGTTTGGTTTCATTCCCATCCCCAGATTGTTGGGGAATGGTTAGGGGGTACACATGGACAGACACTGATTTATTCCCTCCAGAACGTGCCAAAAGGAAAAGATGGTGAAGGAATAGTCATCTTAGTAGGAAGCATGGGGAATCTTGTTCAGCAACCATTTCTCAGGAAGCACTGCAATTTGGGATAACATGGTTTGTGGTCCTTCTCTCTGTCTGGTGCTTCTAGGTGTTTTGGGGTTTATTTGGGGGAAGGGGGAAGAGTCATCAGAATGAGACACATAGACAATTAAGAGGGTGGCCTTCTTTTGTAGCCTTTCTTATACTTGGAATCTGCAGTTGACTTAGCAGGAGGAACACAGCAGGTAGTGGGTGCTGTAGGCAGCAGGAAAAACACGAAATGGGCTTTTCTTGTCCTTAATGAGTTTATGGTTCTAGTCCCAGACTTGCGGCCTGGCAGGAGCCAGCCCTGAAATGGGTGGATTTCATCAGTGTACACATTTTAAAAATATTTAATATTTTAAAATATTAAAATTTAAAAATGTGAAATGCAGTTAGGCTGGGCATGCTCCACCACTTTGAACCCAGGCCGTCACTCCCTAACACCCACATTCTCATCTTTTCCTTCGTCTACATTTACACTCCTGGCCCTTTCCGAGGACAGGAGAGCAACCAGACTCTAGTGAGAAAATGTCATTTCCTTAACAATCTAGACACCTTTCCAGCTAAATCCCAAGGCTTTATTCTCCTTTGTTCCTTCTGAGCAGTAATTTAAAAGGAAATAATTAACTACGACAGTAACAAAACTCTCCACACCCACAACTAGCTGGAAAGAACATTGTTTATAATCAAGTGTTTTTACTTTATGTAAGAACGCTAGATGATCCAGAGGTAAAAGGGGTGCCTGTTGCTCAAAGCCATGAAAATACGTCTGGCAGAGGGAACATTTGTTCTCCCTGAAAGAGGCTGATGGAGTTCGTTCTTGCTAGATCAAGGGAACCTTGAGATTTTCTGTCCCATTCTTTACAGCTTCCGGCTTAGCAGGCAAGCACCCACTGGGGGGGAAATGGGCAAGGAATACAGCATATCCTTATTTAGTCGGGCTGGAAAGATAGACTCTGTCTCTCAATTCAGAATCGTGTGACTGGACAAAAGCCCTGGTTATTGTCTGATAGGAAGAAGTGAGGAAGTCTTGATCAGAACTGGGAATAATTCAGAATGTACCTTTCATTAATGAATTTCCTTGAATTATATGCTGTATTCAAAGCCTGTTTGGAACATCACGTTTCTGTTCACCAACCATTGAAGGAAATCCCTAACTTTCTTGCAGGGAAAATACTTTGAAATCCAGTTCAGTCCAGGTGGGGAACCAGATGGTGGAAAGATCTCCAACTTCCTTCTGGAAAAATCCAGGGTGGTGATGAGGAACCCCGGAGAGCGGAGTTTTCACATATTTTACCAGGTTTTCCTTTATATTTTTTCTTTCCTATTTCCTTATTCCTTCTCCACATTAAAAAAAAAATTTGGGGGGGCACCTGGGTGGCTCAGTTGGTTGGGCGACTGCCTTCGGCTCAGGTCATGATCCTGGAGTCCCTGGATCGAGTCCCGCATCGGGCTCCCTGCTTGGCGGGGAGTCTGCTTCTCCCTCTGACCCTCCCCCTCTCTCATGGGCTCTCTCTCTCTCTCTCATTCTACCTCTCTCAAATAAATAAATAAAATCTTTAAAAAAAAAAAATTTTTTTTTCCTCTCAGCTCTCAGGTTTAGGCAATCTAGTCTGCCAAGCCAAGGAGTATTTATTACTATAGTATGTATAAGTCAATGTGCAAAAAATTGTGAGGATGTCCCTACCTGCGAGGAGAGTACGTAATCAAGAAGTGTTAGTATAACTTCAGAACAAAACTAGGAGTGCTTGATTCTTTGCCAGGCAGGAGTCCACGTGGGGAGGTGTGGCTGGGAGGGTGAGGAGAGGTACGGAGGGCACGCAGGGGAACGAGGTGGGGAGGCTGCTCTGGCAAGTCAGGTGGACCGGCTGGCAAGGGTGGAAGTCTCCCGAAGGGGAGCTCAGAGGAAAGGCTAGAGGTGGGCTAAGGATCTTTAATCCCCGGTCAGGAAGGTCTGACCTGGACATGCGGAAGCCATGGAGCACTGTGCAGGTTGCTCTTAGATTATGTCCCAAGACTTCGAGTATCCTTGGATTCGCCTACGTTTTAAAATCTTTTTAAGTACTTAAGAAATCTAATGATACCAAAACAATTTCTTTATGTATGAGTTTATGTATTAGCATTTCATGTATCAGGGGTACACGTCAGATTTTCTTTGAAGAAAGGCCTACAGTTGTTTTTTGTGTTAATTTTGTTATGGTTTGAAGATCATTGGATTAGAAGGAAATTAAAAGCTGTGTCGGGAGCTCATACAGTCTTTTCAGTTAGATAGCTGTCTCAGATGATGGCAAATCATTCGTGCAGGTGGCTAGCTAGCGCGTGATGAGGAAGTTTATTCTGGGGCTTGGAGAAGTTCAGAGTCAAGGAAAAGCTTACGGCCAAGAGCAGCATGTGTCTGCTGGCAGAAGAGGGTTGAGAAGGGGGGAGCGGTTTGAAGATGCAAATGAGAGGCTGTGTGATGCGGATGGGGAGGAAACACAGAAGGGGGAAAATAGGAAGGGGGTGGCACAAAGAATTTTTTTTAAAAAGATTATTTATGTATTTATTTATTTGACAGAGAGATAGCCAGAGCACAAACACAAGCAGGGGGAGTGGGAGAGGGAGAAGCAGGCTTCCCGCCGAGCAGGGAGCCCGATGTGGGGCTCGATCCCAGGTCCCTGGGATCATGACCTGAGCCGAAGGCAGACGCTTAACGACTGAGCCACCCAGGCGCCCCAGCACAAAGATATTTTGAAGAGGCAGAAGAAAGCTAAGGGACCCCGATGTCATGGGTGACCTAGAACTTCTCTGTAATGGAGATGACGTTCCCTCTTTGCGGGGCGTGGAGCTGAGATGACGTGAGGAACTTGACCGAGATGGAGAAGTGTGGCTAGGCCCTCTCTTTCCCTAAATCCCTCCGGGCTGGAGCAGGCAGAGCCAGCTCGCAAGGGCTGTGTGCATCCCTTCCAAGCAGTTTTTCCTTCGGGGCTATTTTCTTGGTAGTCTGAAATCAGTCGTGGTAGGAGTATTTACACCACGACAGTCAGCAAACACTACAAATCCATTTTTCTCCCCGTGAGTTGATGGTTGAATATCTTTCTAGCACACCACTGGTGGGAGCCCTTTAAGAGGGCCTTGCTCGGACCAAAGGCAAACATCAGAGCGGGCACAGAAAGCCGCGGGACAGTCCATTGGGTAGGAGGTTTCAGAATGCCGGAGCGCGGGACCTGGGGCTGCTGTTCCACAGGCATCCGTGGGGAGAAGCGCGAGGGGCAGCTGCACGTCATAAAGCCCTAAGCAAGTTGAGCAGAAACAAAGTAATATAACCTGGCTTGTTTTCCACTCCTCTGAGGGCTCTCACCCACACAGCACTGCAGTTCTCCTCATTGGACGAGGGGAAAGTCTCAGCTCGTGTAGGTCTTACCAGAGTTCAGAACTCGAATTTGCAGAGATGATCCGGGGCTACCACCAGCAGAGCAGCTATCCTGAAGCCCATATTTTGGAGATGAGGAGCACCCATCATTTCAGAAGGCAGGGTCAGAACGTGCTCCTCACCTGGGCCCCGGCGTGGGGCCTCAGCTTGGTGGGCACACCACACCCCGCTTCCTTTTGTCCAGCTCATCGAGGGCGCCTCTGCAGAGCAGAAGCACAGCCTCGGCATCACCAGCATGGACTATTACTACTACCTGAGCCTCTCTGGGTCCTACAAGGTGGACGACATCGACGACAGGCGGGAGTTTCAGGAAACACTGGTAAGTGCTGGCTCAGGGCCAGGCAGGAGGGGCTCTGCGGCGCCGAAAGGGCAGGGAGGGTTAAGAGCGAAGAGCCGTGGGAAATTTCCACCTCATTCTGCTGCAAGCTCTCCATTTCCTTAAACCTGTGTGTAAGCACTCTTCAAGAGCCGTGCGCCCAGCTGCCTGAGGACCATCGAATGAGTTGAAATGGGTAAAGAAGTGAATGCCTCATCCCCCACCCCCACCCCGCAGGGTCTCTGATTAGCAGGTGAACACTGTTGTAGGTAATACATTTACCATCCCGGTTTGCCTAGAGCTTATGCAACTCCTGAGCTGTTTCCTCAGAAAGGTGAAGCGAAGACCGCCCTTCTCATCTTTTCCAACACCTCCAAGTGCATTCCCTTTACCTCCACACTGAACGGGCAGAGGGCAGCCCTCGCCTCCATGCCCTTCCCGCAGTGTGCATGTTATGGGACCAAGTGTCAACCCCGGAACATTATTGAGGGGTCACATCTTCAGGGAAACAACTCAGTAAGTCAATTTAGAACTTTCTTGGACTGTTCACCCATTTAGCCTCAAAGAACTGCATCACCCTCTGCCTTTTGAGTCAGCTTCCTGCCAGGCCCAACCCTCAGCCCAGACCCAGAAGCGAGGCGGGGACCCTGACAGGGCAAGCGGGGGTGCGGTTTGAGGGGAGCTGACCTGCTTGGTGGGGGGGGCAGGCTGCTCAGGCAGGCTGTATCCTGGGTGCAGGAAAGAAGACAGCACCAAGGGGCCACATGGCCTCAAGGGAGCAGGGAGAAGAAATGCAGATGGGGGGCCTGCATTGGTCCTAGCATGTGGTGCTCTTAGGATTCAGATAAATAAGTCTCGGCGTGTCAGCTGGTTTTACTGAAGTTAACGGGCCTCAGAAACAAGACTTTCCTATTGACGCTTTCATTTCATTTGCTGGAGAGTTTTAATCAAGATCCTTTCTCAAGTACAATCTCTTTTTGCCCTCCTGATGTGGCAGAAGATCTCCAAAGTCCCCTTGGAGTAACTGGGAAGGGGGCATCCGTGCCCTTGGAGGGAGGGGGTGGCAGAGAGGACATCCACAGGGCACAAGGACAGGGTGCTGACTGTGGGTATCCTGCCGCTCCCTCTGTGTATCTCTGCTCCTGGAGATCTCCTGCCGGGGGATTGTGTGCTGGGTCTAAAGACAGAACTGCCTTCCCAGTGTGCCCCTGACACTTGAGAAGAGTGGGTGAGTGCATTGGGCAGTGACCGTGTCCTACAGGGCCTTCCAGCTGCCGCTGCCAGCTAAGTCCCATGTGGCCGCACAACTCAATCTAAGCTTTGGCTTCTTTTTAATTTTTTATTATTTTTATTAACATTATTATTTGTTTCAGGGGTACAGGTCTGTGATTCCTCAGTCTTACACAATTCACAGCGCTCACCATAGCACATACCCTCCCCAGGGTCCATCACCCAGTCACCCCATCCCTCACACCCCCCTCCACTCCAGCAACCCTCAGTTTGTTTCCTGAGATTAAGAGTCTCTTATGGTTTGTCTCCCTCTCTGGTTTTGTGTTTCGTTTTTCCCTCCCTTCCCCTATGATCCTCTGTCTTGTTTCTCAAATTCCTCATATCAGTGAGATCATATGATACTTATCTTTCTCTGATTGACTTATTTCGCTTAGCATAATACCCTCTAGTTCCGTCCACATCCTTGCAAAAGGCAAGATTTCAATTTTTTGATGGCTGCATAATATTGCATCGGGTATATATACACACACATCTTCTTTATCCATTCATCTGTTGATGGACATCTGGGCTCTCTCCATAGTTTGGCTACTGTGGACGTTTAAGCTTTGGCTTCTTTATTACGTGCTTAGCAAGCTGGCGGCTGACCCACCTGGATGATTTCTCTTTTCTCCTCCAGCACGCGATGAACGTGATCGGGATCTTCGCGGAGGAGCAGATGCTGGTGCTGCAGATAGTGGCGGGCGTCCTCCACCTGGGGAACATCAGCTTCAAGGAAGTTGGCAATTACGCGGCCGTGGAGAGTGAGGAGTGTGAGTAGCTCTGGCACACGGCGGGTGAATGCAGGTGAACAATCGGTTGCCGCCGCCGCAGGTAACCGGCCGATGTCCTTTGCTAGGGTCTCAGCCAGGGATTTGGGGAAGTCTTGTGTCCTTTTGGGGCAGAACAAATGGCTTTCAGAGAGTCCGGGCCTCTCCTGTTCACCTGCTCTCCTCACCACATCCCACACCAGTAGACCATCCATGAGATTGTCTCAGTTTCAATTTACCATCATCAACCTTGGGGAAGTCTGGCCGAATTTCACACCTAGGTTTAAAAATAAAGTGATACTTTAATGAAGATGAGAGTGATAGCCAAATAACTCCAAAGATTGGTCTCCTAAGAAAAATCTCTGTATGTGACCTGTAGGGCCTCCACTCACCTCACGGTCCTGAAGAGCAGCTGATCGTGTTTATGTCAGTATGGAAAGCTCGCAGACGGAGCTTATCTGGGGGCTGGTTTAGATTGGATTCTGAAAACAGAAACGAATGGACACTGGCTGTTGTGTTGATATTGCTGGTGATCACCTTTCATGGTCACCTCTGTAATAGAGCCTGAAGATGGAAGGATCATGTTTGCTCTTGGGGAAGAAATCGGTCGTTCTTGCAGACACGTTATTGGTTTGTGTGGCAACTTTAGCCTCTGAGGCATCGGATGGCTTTCCAGGCTGCTCTCAACCCACACAGCCTTTAACCACCCAGGAAGACATTTCTTCCTTTCTCAGCATTCTTCCAGAATGATAAATTTAGATGCTTAGTAATAAATAGTATCCCACTCATTGCTGACAATGCAGGGAGGCTATTTCCATTCCAAATAAGGTTCTTTTTTTATATTTTTGTTTTCTTTTGTGATAAAAGAGGGAAGTTCTGCTAACTTCTGATGTCTATCTGATAAAGAGAAAGATGAATTATGTTGACCAGGGAAGTGAGTGGTGGGGGAAAACAATAAATATACACGGTGTGCATAAAGTCTAGAAACAGGACCTAATAATAATCACTATGTTTCTAGACTTATGTACAGTTTCCTTCACATTTAACAAATGCACGTATGTATCCAGGAGGGTCATTAACACTTGTCCTTTTTAACACTGACAGTGTGGGTTTCTTGGTGGTTGCTCTGGAAGCAGAATGAATTTCTCTTGCCTTCTTGGATAGTACAGTCTTTTATTGCCTCTTTATGCTGGAGAACAAAACAACTCTGACACAGCAGGCCTTCCCCCGTATGCTTGAGCCAAGAAGTGGTTCATTGCACATCGATGCCTGGAGGAAGTAGCCTCCTCAGCCAACTGGGTAAGGCCCAGGATTGGCAACTGCCTTGCAATGCCTTGATTGGAGTGGTGGAGACAAGGTGAGGCTGTGCTTGAGACTAAAGAGAGCTAGCAAAGAGTTGGACCCTCCTTCTGAGGATTTCTTTCCTGCTCACTTGGTATACCTTAACATGAGTCATTACCTTAGCAGAGTGTCCCCCTTTGCTTGTCGCCTTGTTCCCTTCCCCAGAGGGCACCAGGGTTTCCGGTAATATGTGTTCCTGAGCCGCGATGCTCATCCACTCTTTTTTCTCACTTTTGTGCGTAAATGGGGGCATAACACATCATGTTCTACAGTTGCTTTTTCACTTCACATTATGTCTTGAAGATTATTCTCTTCATTAAGAGCTTCATCCCTTTTTAGCTACACAGTATGCCATTGCTTGGCTATGTGTACTTTTACTGAACCAATCATCTCTTGGTGGATATCAGGGTGGAACCTCCGAGATTACAACACTGAACACACTAAAATGAATAACGTGGTTTGTGTCATCTTTCTCATGTTTGAGTATATCCCATGGAATAAATTTTTATTTTTTAACGATTTTATTGATTTATTTGACAGAGAGCACGAGTACATGCACAAGTAGGGGGAGCGGCAGGCAGAGGGAGAGGGAAGCAAACTCCCCGCTGAGCAGGGAGCCCGACACAGGGCTCGGGCTCGATCCCAGGACCCCGGGATCATGACCTGAGCCGAAGGCAGACGCTTAACAGATTGAGCCACCCGGGTGCCTCCTGTAGAATAAATTTTTAGAGGGAAGTGTTCGCCCATGTTTTTATAAGAGAAGAAAGCAGACTTCCTCTAGCTATTGTAGAAAAAGATGGTAAGATTCCGTCACAGCTGACCTAATAAAGCAAAACAGCCCTCATTGACAACAGATTGTGTTATTGACCCGACCTTAGACTGCTGGAGTTGTAGGATTTCCTGAGACAAACCTGTACATTGCTTAGAAGGCAAACAAACCTCAGCTTAAGCACATGTGTATTCCCCATAGTCACTACAGTAAGATGACATACTTTTGGAAACAAGTCTTGCTCCAAAGACATTAACCTGTGAATGTTGTTGAAGGGAAAAAAAATACAAAAATACAAAAATAGCAATGGAAAGTATGAGTGACGATGCCCATCTTTTTTGCGGTGTGACCGATGGATTAGAGAACACGGAACCTCAACACTGAAGACAGCCCACGTTTACCTTGCCATTTCTTTTAGATTGTCAAACAGCATTTTGTTTTTGCTACATCTTTTTAGTTTATCTCCTCTGTACTTCAGATGCACCCAGAAAAAATTAATCCAACTTTGCTTTACACTTCAATGCAATGACAGAAATCTGTTCTCATCATCAAAATGTGTTGCAACATTATTTTCTAGCAGGTTCTTTTATGTTCTGTGTAACTCTGATTAACGATACCAGAGTTATAGCAGCATTTTGAAATTAATGCCTCCTCCCTCCCTCGCTCCCTCCCCACAGCCTCCAAGCTTATGTACTGACGTCCTCTCCAGCCACACCTGTACATGCCCTCATGGAAGGTCACAGCCTGAAGGAAGTCAGTATGAGCAGCCCTATAATTTCAGCACCAGGGCCGCCACTGAAGAAAATACAGGGCCCTAAAAGCTTGTACTTGAAAAACATGGCATGGATTTTTTTTTTTTCCCAAGCGAGTACTAGATTTCCTCTCTAAACTTTTTAGGGATCTCCCTAAGCTTGTGGCTCTGATTCTTGGCCAGATGCCATGTTTTGTTTTTCAAGTGCTGGTCCTTCACTCCCGACCTCTTCTATAGAAGCTATGGGGGACTCAGACATTAGTATGTTTCTTTTTCAGTCTTAGATAAGGACCCAAGGACCTAGCCCTTCGTGTTGTATTTCTTTAGTTATGGTCAGAAAGATAATGGCGTAAACAGTTTCACAAAATATTTTATTTTTATTTATTTATTTTTAAAGATTTTATTTATTTGACAGAGAGACACAGTGAGAGAGGGAACACAAGTAGGGGGAATGGGAGAAGGAGAAGCAGGCTCCCCACTGAGCAGGGAGCCCAATGCGGGGCTCGATCCCAGGACCCTGGGATCATGACCTGAGCTGAGGGCAGACGCTTAACGACTGAGCCACCCTGGTGCCCCATTTTTACCAAATATTTTAACTGTGTCCCTATTTTAGCATGATCAGGGGCTTGGGAGACGCCCATGTTTTATAAAACAGACAAATGGAGGCTAATTATTCATCATATCAAGGCATTTACTGTGTAGTTACCGTGAACAGTGAGGGGCCCTCGTGAATTTACTCTAAACCCTTGGTAATAATATCTACTGTTATCAAGTGAGACATGTATGTATCTGACTAACTGCCTAGTGGTGGTGGTAATAACCAACATCATAGCTTCCCCTTAGTAAAGACCTCTTACATGTCAGACACTTTGGTAAATGTCTCTTGATTCTCCCAACAACCATGCATGTGTCTAGTCTGCCTTATGGGCATCTTACGTCCTTGTCCTGTGCAAAGCTTAAGTTTCAGTTTAGTGGAAGACCCATCCAGATTCCTAAACATATGTGTTAACATGAAAACCAAACTAAAGGAATTGGCCATTGGCAAATGAGTGCCTTGATTTTGTTCACATGCCCTTTGTAAAAGGAAGCACTTATACGAGGCAGAGCATTTCGGTAGAACACGAGCATAGATAATAAATACCTTGCTCTGGCAATATACTTCTGCAAAATGCATTCACTGACTTAATCTCGTTGGAAGGGATCTACTGAGAAATGTCAGCCCGTTCAGTCTAACACCATCTGTGAAATTCAGATTATTCTTTATTGGGAGGCTTGTGATTTTTGAACCTTATCATAAAGTCTTTAACAAAATCCTTTTATCAGAAACGTTTGATACAGTTTTATGCAGAAAAAAGAAGACTCATATCCCAAGTTTAGAGTTTGGATTTGTGTCCATGAAAATCTTTCATTCATACTACAAAAAATCTGAGCATTCTTTCATGACCCAGAATGGTGTCACTTATTCATATTAGAGTGTTTGGAGCAGAAATCAAGAAAATCCATCTATATCACTGGCCCTCCTCTTGGCAAGTTTCATGGCCTGAATAAGTTACTAAGCCATCTATTCAGCTCTTCTCTTCGAAGACCAAAGCCATGTTACTACATGTCCTTAGGATGGCTTGGGTGTGCTGTGGGATGAATAGCACCAATGCCCTCCATGTCGCTCCATCTGCCTTTCCCAGAGACCTCTCGTAAATCACACCCCCCCCCACCCACCCAGAAGCCATTCAGGCCCCCTTTGACTCTAGCCTAAATTTCTCCTACCATGCAAGGACCTCCACTGTCAGGGTTGACCCTAACCTTGTAACCGCCTACCTTTCCACTGTGGCCAATGCTGGTCCACTTCCTGCCCTTTACCGTGTCTCCTACCCTGCTACCTCCACCCCTGGGCACATCCCACCGCACTCCCCTCTTCCCTCTTCCTCTGCATCTGTACAAATCCTGTTCATCCTTTCAGGCCCCACCCGAATCCCACATCTTCCTCGACTACCCCAGCAAGTCATAATACCTTCCTGTTCTAAATTCCTCCAGGACCTTATTTTCTCCCTGTATCACATACTCGGCTTTTAGTAGGCTTCTTAATTTGGTAAGCTGTCCATGCCTCATCTAGACTCTCTCCAAGATTTCTTAACGTTTTGTGTTCTGTCCTCTCTAGTAAACCTACATGTGGTAAGCACTCAAGAAATAGGTGATTATTATGATATTGTCATTATTACTTTCCTGATACCAGGTGTTTCAACATCTTTGGGAAAGATGCTATGAAAACACTGCACCAGAAAGGAAGAAAACAATTTTTGGAGCCAAAGAAGTGACTCTTGATTTAGTTCCTTCCGGGCTTCCTTGCTGCAAGCTTGGAGAGATGTCCATTTTAGGCATGTAGCTGTGATCTCAGCAGGGGGATTGGTTCCCCGTCCTTCCTGGATCACTGATTTGTATTATTGGAAGTCTCAGCCGTCATAGGAATTGACTCATGTAATAGAACAATTGAGAAAAAGTGGATGGGTGTGTGTGAGACTGCTGGTACGCAGTCTTGACTAGAGTGAAAGTTTTTGGGGGGCCGGTGACGGTGTCTTGTGTCTTGTAGGTGCACATGCACACACACAAAAGTGCCTCCGCGTGTTTACGAAGTGAATTGTTAAAATTCTGAAAGACAATCATGTTTTATTTTGTTTTCTATAGTTTTGGCTTTTCCTGCATATCTTCTGGGGATAAACCAGGACAGGTTGAAAGAAAAGCTCACAAGCCGGCAGATGGATAGCAAGTGGGGAGGCAAGTCGGAGTCCATCCACGTGACGCTCAACGTGGAGCAGGCCTGTTACACCAGGGACGCCCTCGCCAAGGCTCTGCATGCCCGAGTCTTTGACTTCTTGGTAGATGTAAGTAAACACAACGTTGGTGGCGTTTCACGTCTCAGCTCTAAAGAGTAAAACTACTAAGGGCTTTGTTTTCATGTTTTGGCCTGTTCCTTATAACCGTTAGCTTACTCCTCCACTTTTTATCCTCTCACCCTGGAATTATGGAATCCCATTTTTGCTTCTAGAATTGTCCAGCAAGACATTAATATGGTAACAGCTTCTTACGAACAAAGTATTTAGTAAAGCCAGAACTACAGAACAGAAAAGGGGAAGACCCGTGGTCATGAAACTTGGTTGACTCTTGAGCCTAAAGCTTTAGAATACTGTATTTGTCATGTATTGCTGTGTTACAAATTAACCCTGAATTTAGTGGCTTAAACCAATAAGCATTTATTCTGTCACAGTTTCTGCAAGTGACTTAGCTTGGTGGTTCTGATGTAGGGTTGAGGCCGAAGTCCAGATGATGATTGTAGCTACAGTCACCTGAAGGCTTGACTAGGCTTGGAAGATCTCGTTCTAAGATGGTGCGCTTATATGGCTTTAGGCAGGACACCTCTGATCCCTGCTGCATGAGCCTTCTTTTGGGCTGTTTGAATGTCCTCACAACATGGCAGTTGGTTTCCCGTAGAGGGAGTGATCTAAGAGAGAGAACACGGAAGAAGCCACAAAGCTTTTAATTTGTAAGCTTGGACTCGAATATTGACACTCTGCCATATTCTGTTCGTTAGAAGCAAGTTACTAAGGACAGCCCACCGTTAAGGGGAGGAGAATTAGGTTCTACCTTTTGAAGGGAAGAGTATCAAAGAGTTTTTGGATATATTTTAAAACTACCATAGACTGTTTATATGATGGCATAAGGATATATATACACATATATATGTATACCACGCATGGACTCTGAAAATTAGTCTTTCAGCCGTATGGAACTGCCAGGGACAGCATGTGCTAATCACTGTAGCCTCTGAATGGTAGAATAAAATAGCAAACATTTCTATAGCCCTTACTATGTGCCAGATGCCATTCTAAGTATTTTAGGACAAAACAGTGCGAGTCTTCCCACAACCACGTGACTCGGGCATTATTATCCCGGTTTTACAGATAACTTAGGTATGGAGAGGCTAAGGAACTTAGCCAAAGTCACACTACCATTAAGTGATCTAGGAATCACACCCAGGTACTTTGGCCGTGTTCTAGCTCTTCTACTCCTCTGCCTTTTATACGTTCAAGCTAGAAAGAACCGTAGGGGGACCCTAGGGCGAGAAGAGCAGCATGGCCATTTGCTCCAAAACATCTGTGTGAATCCTGGCAACAACATCTATCAGGCTTAAAGTGTGGTTAGGTGTGGTTAGGGTTGAGTAGGGCAGGGCAGGGCAGGATAGGGTAATTATTTTGTGTACTTTCTGTGGAAGGTCAGGGTCATACTAAACATTAGTCATCCTTTTAACTTGTCCAGACTCCTCGTTTTACTGACAAGTGAATCTTAAGCCTAGGGATTGGTGGATTTGCCCGAGGCCGTTCAGCAAGAGAGTGATGCAGAGTTGACAGTAGAACCCACGACTCTCATCTCTTTGTTTCCCGTCCCGTGCCTTCCAGTGCTGGGGTTCCTACCTTGCTTTCTTTTTGCCTGCCCTTAATTTTTTGTGTGGTAAAAGCAGATGGACGCCCCACGTAACTAGAGCTAACATTTCCTGGGCACTGAGCAAGAGCCAAGCACTGGGCTGAGGGCTGTGTGTCATGACGCATTAGCTCACAAAAGAGGCCACGTCATTCTCTTGGCCCAGAAAACACCTCTGGTGCTTCCACATTCATCCGGGTGTTCACCATCTCTGGGAACTTTTCTCCTCTGTCCCTGCGTGCCCCGCCTGCCTTCCTGAGGCCCCTGGTGGAACCCACACCAACCCTCTCGAGTTAGGTCTGGCCATTGGCTTGCATGTCCCTTCTCACAGTGATCCAGAATACAGACATGGTAGACGTTGTGCCATTCCATGGAACCCCAGACCCTGCCTCTGGCCCAGGGCAGCCTTGGGGATTCTAATGTCACTGTCGTTGGCAAAATCATAGTGAGGATTCAGTGAAACACATGGAAAGCGCTGAGCAAAGCCGGGCACCGGTGAATGGTAAATACACGGAGGCTGCTTATATTCTCATGACTTTCATAACAATGATTGGTATTATTATCCGTAGCCAGCTCACCCTCTCTCTAAGCTCCTAGCACCAGACATTGTCGTCAACGTTGATATCCCTCCCAGCTGTGTTGGGGGCAATACATGGCTACTGAACGGGGTCAGTGGAAATAATATTTATGGATGTTGTCTTACTGGTTCTTTATACGAAGTAGGTTTTACTTCAGTCATCCGAGATGACATTTTCTTCCAATTCTTCAGACTTCCTGAGGAAAAACTAACTGCCGGAAGTTAATGGCTTTCGTCGTTAAGCAGTAGTAGCTTTTTCGGATCCTGGTGGCTTCCCAGAGTACTTGACCTTGCAGCAAGCCTTTTTTTTGAAGCTGCAAATCACCTCTCTTCTTGTCATCCTCTGTTTCCAGCCCTCAGTAGCATTTGCTGGGGACAGTACCTTTCCCTTTCCCCCACGCGTGCCCCTTTCTGAGAGGAAATGAGTTGATTGCCATGCTGGTTACTTTCTCCTAGTCCATCAACAAAGCAATGGAGAAGGACCATGAAGAATACAACATTGGTGTCCTGGACATCTATGGCTTTGAAATATTCCAGGTAAGGCCAGTTTGGACGAGTGGAGCTGTGGGAGGGTGGTGCATTTCATCTGGCTTGAAAGAAACAATTCTAGGTAATGGGGAAAAAACCCACTACAGTTCCTTTTTGCCTCTGTTTAAGTTGTTTGTGTACCTTTACTAAATTAGTTTCTCCTAAATATAAACTATGTCGCTGTCTACCGATGCCTCCAACATTTCTGTTAAGGCTTCTCACATTGAAGCATTTCATTTAACCGCTTAAGAAATGACTTTATAATGATTTCACAGAAACAATTACATGCAAGTAACTTTTTTTTCCCCTCAGAAAAATGGCTTTGAACAGTTCTGTATCAATTTTGTCAATGAAAAATTACAGCAGATTTTTATTGAGCTGACATTAAAGGCAGAACAGGTAAGCAGTCCCTCTTCTTTCCTCCTATGTTATTTCCAGTGTGTTTTGTTTAAAAGATATGAAAGTCTCTCTTTCGGTACTAGATTCAAGTTTTAGTCTTGTATTAGGAAATACACTTAATAAAGTCAGGCAGAAAAACCATATGCTGTTGTGACATTTTAGTCTATGAAATGTAAACACCATCTGCTACAGTCTCTCCTTTAAGCAAGTGATGTTTTGAAGTTGGACTTATTACTGGCTGCTTTTACTACTCTGACTCATTGACCAAGTGGAAAATGGAAACCTAGTTCCAACCCCAATTGTCGATGGCATGGACTGTGTTCCAGAGGAAAAACTTGGGTTTTCTCAGATTCGCTCTACTCCTATCTTCCTTAAAAATCAATGTGTCTTTAACAAAGCTCGTAGTTTTCATTCTGACTTGAAGTAACATGCCTTGGTTATAGTTTCTCCTCAGAGTTCAGGGCAGGTTCCCTTTGATTCTGGGTTCCGTGTTGTTTTGGATTCCTAGGGCTGCTGTCGCAATGTACCACCAACTGAGTGGCTTAAAACAACAGAAATGTCTTCTCTCGCAGTTCAGAAGGCCAGAGTCTGAAACCAAAGTGTTCCTAGGGCCACACGCCTTCCTGGCCTCTTCCAGCTTCTGAGGCTCCTGGTGGTCTTTGTTCTGTGTCAGTGTAACTCCAGGCTCTGCCTCTCCCTTCACATGGCCTTTCCTCTCTGTGTGTCTCTCTGTGCCCAAATCTCCTTCTTCTTTCTCTTATAAAGACACCAGTCATCAGATTAAGGGATCACCCTAAATCCAGGATGATTTCATTTACAAGATCCTTAGCTTAACTATATCTCAAAGATCCTATTTCCAAACCTTCCATTTCAAAGTTCTAGGACATGAAATCTTGGGGGACACATGCAGCCCACTATACATGTGAAAGGCTATTTGGGGGACATTAAGTCATGGAAGTGTTCGTGCCTCTGCCTGGGAATCCCAGTGAGCAACGGTTTCCACATAAATCTCTGCCCTGGTGTTCGAGCCTTCCATCCCGTCAGAGCAGGGTAAAGGGTGGTAGGGACTGAGACCGGATGATGTAGGCAGAGCCTAGTCATATAGGAATGTTGTCCAGCGTGGCAAAAGCTTCACATTTCGTAGGAAGTATGATGGGAAACCCTGGGGGAATTTTGAGCAGAGCATGACATGGTCTGATTTGTGCTTTTGAAAAGGTTATTCAGGCTCTATAGACCTATGGAGTGGGCTGAGGGGAAGACAAACAGGAATAGGAAGTTTAAAAACCAGTTAGGAGACTGGGCAAGAAATGGTGGGGGTGTAGACAATGATGGTACCATTAAAGGTAGTAACACCGTGAGAGGTGGTCAGATTCAGCTTGTGTTTTGGAAAGTGAGTCAGCATGACTTGCTCAAAATAATTAGCAAGGAGCCAAGAAGGAAAGAGGAATTAAAGATGATTGCTCCCTTTGTAGCTTGAATCACAGGGCCAATGGTGAGGCGATTTGCTGAAGAGTGAGATTAGGAGAGTTGGTTGGCGAAATGCAGAATCAGATCTCCAGTGAACAAGTTCCATTTGCAAGGCCTGTGACACGTCTGAACAGAGACTCTAATGTATGAAATGTGCATGACCCTGGAACTCAGCGGGGAGGTCTAGACTAGAGAAATGAATTCGGGGGTCATTAGCCTGCAGGTTCTATTTAAAACCATGGGATTGATTGAAATCCCCTAGAGAAGGAGGGCTGAGAATATAGGAAGGCTGGAAGATTGAGTCCAGAGACTCCATCAGGTGAAGATCTGGAAAGAAGTTGACAAAGCAAGACTGGTGAGGAAGGAAGGAAACCAGGAGAACGTGGTGGTGGTCATCAAGTTAAATGAGCAACTGGCCTGAGTGAGGGGCCTTCCCTTTGGGTGCCTCGAGGCTAATCTGTACCGCTGTCCTTACATTAAATTCAAAGAGATGATTTTGTAACTGGACCTGTAGGGTAAGCCATATTAAATTGCCATCGTTTATATATCAAAAATGATTGTGTGGTAACAAATTTCATAGGGTTCAAACTAAAAATTACCAAGCATGAGGCATCTGGCTGGCTTAGTCGATAGAGCATTTGACTCTTCATCTCAGGGTCGTGTGTTTGAGCCCCACGTTGGGCACAGAGTTTACTTAAAAAAAAAAAAAGAGGGCGCCTGGGTGGCTCAGTTGGTTAAGTGACTGCCTTCGGCTCAGGTCATGATCCCAGGGTCCTGGGATCGAGTCCCACATCGGGCTCCCTGCTCTGCGGGGAGCCTGCTTCTCCCTCTCCCCCTCCCCCTGCTGGTGTTCCCTCTCTCGCTGTGTCTCTCTCTGTCAAATAAATAAATAAAATCTTTAAAAAAAAAAAAAAAAAAAAAAGAAAAAGAAAATTACCCAGCAATGAAATGTTCCTTTCAGTTCCCATTTTATGTCAAAGGGCATTCAAATTTTTCTTTCATGGTGATCTCTGTGCCTTTACTAGTCATCTGTGTGACATTCCAGCTAGTCTTCACTGGGTAATAATGTGAATCCCCACTTTCTGTCCCTCAGGAAGAATATGTTCAAGAGGGAATAAGATGGACACCCATTGAGTACTTTAATAACAAAATCGTATGTGACCTCATAGAGAACAAAGTTGTAAGTATCAGTCTGGTGTGTCTCTTCACTGCACACAGGTTTGTGTCAAGTGGGTTTTTGTTCTCTTGTGTCATTGCTTTAGAGTAGGGGAAGTGATAACTCTGATTCGCAGAGAATTTTAGCAATGACATCAGTTGTGTGTATAGATGTCTGTGTAGTAATATGAACATGTGTATATGAATAAAATGTCAGTTTACAAATGGAAGTTGTTACTGAATTCTGAGAGAAGACGTCTGTGACTTAAATGGGTGGCATAGCGAATGAAGAGGCATAGAATTGGCCCTGCCTTCTGGACCATCTATACAGCTCCTAGGACTGTAGCCCTAAAATTTATCCAAAAGAAAACAAGAAGGGTGTAGGCAGAGATCTGAACAGTACTGTTTGTTTGGTTTGGTTTTTTATAAAAGTCCAAAACTGGAAATAGTAAAAACATCCAAAGACAATTCAGTCTTTAAATAAACTATAACATATCAGAGCAGGAAAACACAGACATTAAAATAGTAAGTATGAAGACTATGTAAAGCATGGAGATTGTTTATAAAATAATGCTATGTGAAAAGAGTAAATGCATGAGAGAATGTGTCCACTCTGTAGCCGTGTAAACCACGCCTCTGTGGGTAACAGGTTGAAAGCGAACATTAAGAAATGTATCAGGGTCAAAGGAAAATGTTTTCATTTTTCTTTTGGGTTTTTAAAAGCAACTTAGTACAAGTAGGCGTCAACAGATAGTGATCTTTATATGAGTTTGAATAGAACTTCAGGGAGTTAAACCTTTGTTTTGAAAATGGACTTTGCTCCATCATTGGATCTAAGCGGTTAACTCCCATTTGGGATTATTAATGGCATTCTTGCTCAAAGGGAAAGACTGACTTTCAAGATGGTATCTTGAGTCTGGGGAACTATTTCCTTGCTAAAGAAAAGACCTGATAAGCCACTGAACTGGGGCTTTCAACAGTCACTGAATTGGGGCTTTGCTCACTTGGTCCCATCAGAACCCTCCTGGGATCATGAGCATCCTGGATGACGTGTGCGCCACGATGCACGCAGTAGGGGAGGGGGCAGATCAGACGCTCCTGCAGAAACTTCAGATGCAGATTGGGAATCACGAGCACTTCAACAGCTGGAACCAAGGCTTCATTATTCACCATTATGCTGGAAAGGTATGTCCAGAGAACGGGGTCCCGCGGGATAGGAGAAGTTACCCTTCCCAGTGTCTGCCTTCATTAAGCCTTTGGGTCTGTGATCTGTTTTCTCATGAGGCAACTGATAACAGGATCCATATAGCTTCTTCTGCTTCTCTGTATTTTATTCATTCAGCATTCATCCATTCATTCAACAACACGGGACCTATGAAGTATTTGCAGAGGCCGAACGAAGGGTAGTAGACACTACTGCATATTTTTAAATCATGAATTGCCCTGGCGTGTATATTAACTGCTGAAGGAATGGATTTTTGTCTTGCCTCTTGCAGCAGTCACAAGCCTGTATCCCTCACCTGCCTGTGCCTGTTGGGAGTATACATAAGGCTTGCTCAGTCAGTAGAACATCCGACTCTTGATCTCAGGATCGTGAGTTTAAGCCCCATGTTAGGCACGGAGCCTACTTAAAATAAGTAAATAAATAAAAGTAAAGGCTTGCTTTTGATGTTGGTCCTCATAAGATGCATGCTTACTGTGTGCCTCCCGGGCACCAGGCTTTGTCTAGGTGCCGGTGAGACAAAGATAAGTGAGTTGAGGTCATGATATTTAGGGTCTTCTAATCCTATGGAAATCCACTGGTCTCACCTTTTATCCCATCTACTCTCTTGTTAACCAGGGTCCCTGAGCATGAGTTTTTGGCTGACTTGATCCAATTATGATACCATTTGCGGAAAAAATTGCAACACCTCAGATGACATGTCCCATTGCAATGGATTAATGAGCAGAAGGAGTTTTCTTTTATTCTATTATAATGAAAATTTAGGGAAAGAATTAAGTTTATTACTTACACAGTCCTGTGGATTAACTAGAGAAAGGGTATGTGGTCATGGTAGCTGGAGTCCTGATCATAGATCATCTGGGCCATGTAGGCAGCCAGGTACCACTCATCAACATCCACAGACCATCACCACGTAAGTTAGCTAACAAGTTAAATAAAACATGCACAGCCTTAATGTGACAGTTCATGGTGAAATCCCTATCGTACATCTGGAAATATTCACATTCTGGTAAGAAGAGCTATGCCAACTTGGATTTTTTTTGTTCAGTGAAATACTTACAGGATAAAATTAGATTTCTTTCCATTCTTGGCCAGGTATCCTATGACATGGATGGCTTTTGTGAAAGGAACCGTGATGTGCTTTTTATGGATCTGATCGAGCTTATGCAGAGCAGTGAGCTGTAAGTGTGTTTTGCCTTATCTGACATGGCATGTAGGTTTGATCAAATTTTTAGTGTTTAAAAAAAAAAAAACAACAACTTACGGCATTTGAGTGGTCAGCAGTTAGTTCCTTTGAGCTCTCAGGTCTAGATTATCACTGGACAATTTGGTTTTTCATAATAATTTTTCTTTTCCAATCCCATGTACCCCTAACATCTTCTGCCTCCAGATTCTATGTGCTATGTGCATGCCCTTCAGGGCCCCTAGCTTCATCATTTTCAGCAGTATAATCAGAGAGAGGCGACTATCCTGGGGTTGGGTTGGGATGGCCATTTCTGACTAAGAGTGGAATGTTCTGGTTCTGTGATACTCTGCCCTTAGAATATCATCCCAGGAATTTTCCACGGTCACTTAATTTTTTGAATGGCTAAAGGCTTAGCAGGATGTGAGATGACGTGTCCCCGAAGCACTTGGAAAATGGCTCAAAAAATTTGGGAGGGGCAACTTAAGAGGGATTTCCTCGGGGCGCCTGGGTGGCCCAGTCGCTAAGCGTCTGCCTTCGGCTCAGGTCATGATCCCAGGGTCCTGGGATCGAGCCCCGCATCGGGCTCCCTGCTAGGCGGAGAGCCTGCTTCTCCCTCTCCCACTCCCCCTGCTTGTGTTCCCTCTCTCGCTGTCTCTCTCTCTGTGTCAAATAATAAATAAAATTTAAAAAAAGAAAAACGAGTGTGCTTTTCAGGCTTTGGCCGGAAGTTGTTCTTCTCCATTTCATTCTCTTCCATCCGCCCCCTGCAACTCCCCTGGCCCACATCTCCCTGTGCTGTACTTCCCCGTGCTCACGCCCCAGCTTTGGAGATCCTGAACTTGTTTTTGTTTGAAAACACAGAAAATCGATTTGCTCCTCTCTTAAAACGTCAGGTCAGCCGGAAGTCCGCCTCGTGGGTTTCTATGCCCGTCAGGTGCAGACCTGCTTTCAGATTTTTTTTTTTTAAGATTTTATTTATTTATTTGAGAGAGAGAATGAGATAGAGAGCATGAGAGGGGGGAGGGCCAGAGGGAGAAGCAGACTCCCTGCTGAGCAGGGAGCCCGATGCGGGACTCGATCCTGGGACTGCAGAATCATGACCTGAGCCAAAGGCAGTCGCTTAACCAACTGAGCCCCCCAGGCGCCCGCAGATTTTTTTTTTTTTAATTATTAAAATTACTGCCGAGTTTGAGAGCTGTTGATGCTCCCATGTAAACTCCTGTCCTATAGACACGGTCTGTTGCTTATTAAACATGTTTGCTGCAAAAATCTGTAATCGCATCTGACTTTATTCAGTCAGCTAGCACATATTTATCAAGCACCCACCATGTGCCAGGCTGTGTCCAGACACCAGGGGCACTGAGGTTACTAGGACATTGTCCCTGCCCCGTGCCTTGGTGCATATGAACAAATGCAGCTCCATTGGAGCGATTAATGAAAATCTATTCAACAGGCAAAGGATTGGTGAATTACTGCTGTTCCACTTAAAGTGATTTGTACTCAAAAGCACAGTTTGTCAAGGTTTTTTGCAGGGGCGGGAGGCACAGTGGACTACTGCCCTTGAGTAGGCAAAGGTCACTGATGCTACAGAATATCCTACAATGTGTAGGGCAGCCTACCCCTCCCCACCCCAACAAAGAATTCTCCAGCCCCAGATCCCAGTATCAATAGCACCAAGATGGAGAAACCCTGCCTTAGATCAAATCAGGATCTGCACTGGATCTTGACAGTTCACACACATACCCGAGCTCCGGTCTGTCTTACTAATCTTAACGCAGCAAACCCGTACTGACTCCCTCCATGTGTCCTCTGGTCAAGGTGTACCTCGGTTCCAATGAGTGGGCAAATTGAAAAGGCAGAGTTTTAAAATGTGTTTTCCAGGCTTAGACGCTAAGGTGCTTAGATCTTAGAATTCTTCCTCTGTTTCTCTTGCCCACTGCTTATTTCCCCGAGACACACCTTGATGGCTCGTGCTTTGAGTCAGATGGCCTTTCTGGAGCCAAGGTTATGCACTTCTGCATGGCCTTTCTGTCCATTCTCCATGGAAGTAGGCTTTCAGCCCCCGAGGTACCCACTGATTGCTAATCCATTTTCTTTCTCCCTTTCCAGACCTTTTATAAAGTCCTTATTTCCAGAAAATCTGCAAGCTGACAAGAAGGGACGCCCAACTACTGCCGGAAGCAAAATAAAGGTTTGTTCTATTTGGGAAGGTTTATAGATGCCTGTAAGAGGCAGGGTTTTCTAGCAGTCAGGAACTGCACCCTGGGCCAGGATGAGGTCAGGGAGATGTATCAGCCCGGTTACAGAAGATGTCCAGACGTAATGCCACTGCTTGAAAAAAGGGACAGGATGCACGCCGAATTGGACTTGGTTGTCCTGAAACCCCAAATGGACATTAAACACCTCATAGCTTCACAGTCAGCAGATGATAATCAGCTACTTTCTACGAGGAAATGGCTTTAATCGGAATCTGGAAGAATTCACATTAAACAAGCAGAGAAAATTTTAGGATTGAGAACCACATTTTGGATTTTGATGACCTTTTCCCAGACTGACCCCAACACCTGCCAATTATGGAACTTCACGTACCTGGAATCCTCCTGGGTCTTACAGGGGCAGTTTAAGCCCCCTCCCCACTAGCTGTTGCAAGCCCCTCCTTTCTGCAAATTAGGGGCACATCTGGCCCGGTCGTGTCTTAACATCTAGAAGGAGTTCCTCCAGTGTTTTTTGGGAGCCCCTGTGGAGAGTGCACTGTGTTATCTGAGCCACTGTGTGGTGAAATTCATTGTCCCTAATTACACTCTGAACTTAGAGGTTGTGTCAGACACACTTAGTCATGTAATTCTGTGAGAAAGTCACTAAACTATTTTTAAAAAAAAATCATACCCTATTGAATTCAGCAATCCGTCTAAGGCATGTAGCGCACTGCTGGAAACATCATACACACAGAATGTACCTGGTCTCCGATTACACTCTGCTCCGTCTCCAACGGGCCCCTCTCCTGTGCGCCTCACTTACTCAACTCGGCTTCATTCTTAGTGGACTCTTGTCTGCGCATGTCCGTGCCCCCTCCCTGGCTCTGTGCGTCCAGATCTTGCTCCACCTCCACAACCACTGCCATTGGACGCCATGGTGGTGGTTATCTGTTCTTGTCACTGGCTCTCTTCTCTGTTTCCTGTATGGAAGCCTGCCTCCCCAGCCCCTGAGGGCAAGAACACTGGCTGGAATAAAGGAAACGACCTCATAGCAGTGAGAAGATCCCAGGCGCGAGCAGCCTTCGGGTTTGGAGGAGGAAGTCAGATGCAAGCTCAGTTTTGGACTAGAGGGTAGAGTCCTCTGGGACTGGGGACAGTCATGAGACGTTTGAGTCCTAGAGACGTTTAGTAGCCCTGGGACGGTCTCTGGATTGGGTTCACTGGAGCCGGGAGTCCACAGCAGAGAGCAGATGCCATTCTTATGAGGCCCCAGATAGTAATGTCTGTGTGAAGCTTCTGACTCATGCCTTTACTTCAAGGTCCTGGATAAGGATTAGCTCTGGGCTGGAAAATCTAGTCACAAGACTGTCACATTCAGATCCAAGGGGCCCAGATCATCAAGGTTACAATGACTCACTTTCAAGTGGTCTGGATTCTCAGTTGAGCTTATTCCCTATAAAACAGAGGATGGAGATAGAGGCATCTTTCTCCTCATTGGAAGACTTGACCTCTTTCTTTCCTTCATATTCTCGTCTAGTTGAATGCTCAAAATTGCCACCTTCTGGGCATATCAAAATATTCAGGATTGCAGCAACTGCAAAGATGGCTATTGTCTTGGGAGGTCAACCTCAAGTCAGCCAGCTTAAGTAGGATTGTAATACTGTCCATATTCTTACCCCTAGGGGTACCATCCTTTGTGGATGTGTGACCCATGTTCGTCTGATGGTTTACCTCCACGTGGGAATGAAATTCTCCCCGTTTTACAATCCCTTCTTAAACACCTTTTAGAGACGCATAGCCATGGCCAATCTCTTAGACCTCTCATATCCACAGTATTTTGCAGATAATAAGTATCATCTTAATGATATCCCTGAAGTGCACACATTTAAAGGGATCTGGAGTTCCTTGGAAGAGAAATTAAATTTATGTTCAAGGTAGCTTTAGTGTTGGATATTCTACTGTATTCTAATTCTTCTAAAATTTCAAACTGATCTGTAAGATCTAATTAATGAATACTCATTTGGTGAGAACTCTATTTTCTTATTTATAAATCATAGTATGCTGTATTTAATAGCACTTTCTGATGTTGAGGCTTCACTAAATTCTACATTGTTGTGACTAGAAGAGACCAGTTTTGCATTGAGAGTCAAAGATTGACGCCGTGGGAAATTGCACTGAGCTCAGCGCTGGCCAAGTGGACAGGCCCGTGGCTTCATCTAAGTGAGAGCAGACTCTGGTGGAGTGGATACGTCAGGAGGCGAAAGAATCATGCGGGGACTGGACTCAGTGACTTTTTTTTTTTTTTTTAAAGATTTTATTTATTTGTTTGACAGAGAGAGACAGAGAGAGAGAGGGAACACAAGCAGGGGGAGTGGGGGAGGGAGAAGCAGGCTCCCCGCAGAGCAGGGAGCCCGATGCGGGACTCGATCCCAGGACCCCGGGATCATGACCTGAGCTGAAGGCAGTCGCTTAACCAACTGAGCCACCCAGGCGCCCTGGACTCATTGACTTTTAATGTCCTTTCCAACCTTTAGATTAAGATATTAGAGGTCTTCTAGTTCAATCCACTTAGTTTACAGATGGGGAAACTGAGGCCCAGAGAAATTTAGTGATTTGTCATGTAGTTTGCAAAGAGTAGAGGCAGAACCCCAGCCTGGTCTTGCTAGTAATCTGTGTTGAAGGTAGAATAGGAGCCTTCACCCTGAGCCTTTTCTCGCTGTCCTGTCTGCATCTTTTGCCTTATACTTCTGCTGAGCCAGTGCCTCTGGTAGACTTCTGTCGTAACTCCTGGACTGTTCTGGTCTAGAGTCCGGAGAAATCCAGTTGCTGCTTCCCAACCACCTCAGGAGACCTCTAAGGTTGACCCATAGCTGAATTCAGGATAATTTCGATGGTCGAGGTGTATTCCTATTTGCCAAAATGAATTTTCCCACAACCTCAAGGCTTTATCTACTCCTCACTCACTATGTTAATTCCTCTTATATCACACCAAACTATCTCCTGTCTTCCCTAGGAAGGCAGGATAGCCTTGTGTTTAAGGAACAGACTTGGTAGGCTGCACACTTGAGTTCAAGCCTCAGCGCTTGTCACTAAGTGCGTACTTTATGGTGACATTTCCTTGTCTAAAAAAATCAGAATCATAATAATAATAGTAGCTATCGCTTAGAATCGTGAGGCAGAAATGAGAAGGTCCGTGTGTCTAGCCCCTGGTGCACATTCAGTAAATGTCATCTGTTACTACTTGGAGCTAAGGAGACCCATGTCAGTTGGCAGGTCACTCAGGTCACATTTGCCCCTCTGTGTGTTCACACTGAGGTGAAAAGGTGTGCTGTTAAAAGCTTAGGCCTGAAGAGTCTGCCAAGTTATTCTTGGGAATTAAAAAGGTTTGATAAAATTAAAATATAAAAAAATAAAAACAAGTTTGGAGACTTAAAAAGAAACTGTCCAGCTCCACCTTCTGTGTTGCAAAGATCATCAGATTTGTTCTCAGATACAATTGACGTCAACAGAGGAGATGGAAGTCCATTTCCTTTTTCACTATAGGGCTTTGCTTTGGCCGTGCAACCTCCACAGCTTTGTCCTTGCCTCTAAGCATTGCAACACATGTTATATCCTGCACTTGTAAACAGAGAACATAACTCACCAGGGACCCTCTTGCTTTGAATATACTCAAGAGTTTTTCTCAAGGGTTTCAGATTTCCCAAACCCATGACAACAGCAAAGCCCTAATTGCAAGAGGACTGTCTACTGCATGCAGATCTCTTCTGCTGACTTGGTCATGGTTTCCTGGCTTTCGAGATCCCTTCTCTGTTGTCCTTTAGACGTTTTCTCTCTTCACACTGATTTGCTCGGTAGGAGAGTTTGTGTGGGCCTCCTCCTTGGCCCCACAAAGGCTCAGCTGTGTGGTGGTGGGAATGCTGACGTGGGCCGTGCTCTTTCTTCTGAGTTGGAGATGTTCATGATTTGAAATGCATCATAAGCAATTCCAGCTTTATTTATGTGGCTTTCTCTGCTTGAGCCCAGTTTCCTTTTGGGTACCCAGTACGCAGGTAGTAAGAGATGATTTCATATTGAGTATTTGGTGAAGGAGCAGGTTACCTACCACTCAGAAAGCAGATTTGTAAAAGGACATGCTGAGGAAGGTGAATGAAGTGAGATTTTTTTTTTTTTTAAAGATTTTATTTATTTGGCAGAGAGAGACACAGTGAGAGAGGGAACACAAGCAGGGGGAGTGGGAAGGGAAAAGCAGGCTTCCCACCGAGCAGGGAGCCCGATGTGGTGCTCGATCCCAGGACCCTGGGATCATGACCTGAGCCGAAGGCAGACGCTTAATGACTGAGCCACCCAGGCGCCCCTGAAGTGAGAATTTTGATGTATCTCCCACTCTTTATGAATTTCCATCATTTTAATACAGTGATTCTTCATTGGTTGGATTGCCCAGAAAGAGAGAGTACAGGGGCCTTTGATGCTTTATCCTTGCAAATAATTTCTCTTCCCTGCCCCACCCTTGCACCAAAAAAAAGTTTATGAGAACAATGTGTTTGCAAAGGCCCTCAATCAGTATAAACTTAATTTGTTAATAACTGGCATGCTTCCTTGTTTCTCATGAAAAGAACTGTATGTGAAGATTTACTGGTTTTGTTGTTTTGCTTTATTTTATTAACTATACTAAAAAGACCTGGTTGTTTTTTCAAAATCTAATTTCAGATCCGTGTGTAAGTGTTAAAATCATAAAAGTCAGTAGAGCCTTTAGAAAGAAAGTAGACCAGGGGCACCTGGGTGGCTCAGTTGTTAAGCATCTGCCTTCGGCTCGGGTCATGATCTCAGGGTCCTGGGATCGAGCCCCACATCGGGCTCCCTGCTCAGCGGGAAGCCTGCTTCTCCCTCTCCCACTCCCCCTGCTTGTGTTCCCTCTCTCGCTGTGTCTCTCTCTGTCAAATAAATAAAATCTTAAAAAAAAAAAAAAA
This sequence comes from Leptonychotes weddellii, assembly GCF_054177405.1. Lineage (NCBI taxonomy): Eukaryota > Metazoa > Chordata > Mammalia > Carnivora > Phocidae > Leptonychotes > Leptonychotes weddellii. The sequence continues at coordinate 88,353,610 of NC_138377.1, read as the reverse complement.
AAAGGAGACCAGAGGCAAGCTTAATGAACAAGTTGTCACGAAGATTAATTTCTAGCTATCTATTTGCACACTAGAGTTTCACAGCTCTTCTTTGAACCTTGGTCTGCCTGAGAGAAAGTTCCACGTTTCCATCTGATGTTACTCTTCCTTTCTAGAAACAAGCCAACGACCTTGTGAGCACCCTGATGAAATGTACACCTCACTACATCCGCTGCATAAAACCAAATGAAACCAAGAAGCCCAGAGACTGGGAGGAAAGCAGGTATGGTCAAGATGGCAGACCGGGGGGCGGGTGAGCCCCGCACATGTTCCCTCTGCTCAAGATGGGCTACCCAATGCCAAGGGCAGAAGCAGTTTAAATTGCTTTCAGATGTGTTTCACGTCCTGTGTCTTAACTTTTTCATGGTGAACAGGGCCTTTTCTTCCCCCCTCCTCGTCTTTTCCTAAAATGTTAGCAGTGCCATTCAGTTCAGAATTAGCAATTTATAATGTTGATCTTGGCTAGTCTGGGGACAGACGGGGGAAAAAAAAAAGCCTTAATCCTGCAGAGTCAGGATGGTTTTAAAATTAGTTTGAGGCCCTGTGTAGACATTCTTAGTCCACTTAGCTCCCCATTGGTACCCACAGGATGGGGCCTAGCATGCTCTCAGCTCAGGGTTCAGAGTCAAGGTCTAAAGAGCTGGTTATAAAGCAATCTGTCATTTACTGCTGCTCTTGGGGATGCTGGGGGCATGTGCTAGGTTCGGTACCTGCCCCTGAGGACTGACTGTGTTCATGAGCAGAGTGATGACTCCCTCTGGGAGGGCACAAGCCCCAGGGAGGTGTGTGATATATGGCATGCAACGAGCCCTCTCCCCTCTGACCCCTGAGGAATCCTGGGCCCCCATTCCTCCTACAGCAGGCATTTGGGGATGTGGACTCTGCAGGCTAGAACGGAGGTGTTGAGTGGGAAAATGTTACAGATGACTAGAAAATACAGTTTTATCCAATGGGGGAGGGGATCCAGACCCACACTCCTAAGAGGCCCGACCCCACCATCCATGGGCACACAGGAAGCAGGACTGAGGCAAGACGTTACGGTGACTGGATAGGAGGGAGGAGCCCGCCATGGTCACCGGACAGTCAGGTCCCTGGACAGGAGCATACAGAATTCCTATCTTTTCTTCTCTCTCTTGGAGAAAAGTAGATAGACTTAGGTATCCAGTGATGTATCAAGGTTGAGCTCCACAACGGCAAGACCAGGGGGACAGTCATGGCTGCTAGCCTCCCTCTCTGAGAGTCGTGGGTAGGTCTGTTCCCATCCTGCCAGTGAGAGCCTTTCTAAGCATGGCAGGCAGACAAGACCTGGTCCGTTATAAGAGGGACAAGATGAGTGGTGAGGAAAGTGCCCAGGCCCCAGCATTCACTGTCAGTCCTTGTTTGTGTTTTCCCGCTTCATGTGCAGCCCGAGTCTGTTTTCTCCCCTCACGCGGCTACGGGATATAGCAGTCTTCCGTTTCATCAGTCTGCGATATTCTGAGGAATCTCGTCCATAGAGGCATGCTCCTCAGGCGTCCTTTCTATTGAACGGCTGACCCTGATTCCTCTTAAACGTGATCGGGTAACGATATGGAGGCTCCGATGAGGGACCCTCTCCCCCTAGCTGACCAGTCCAGCTTCCGATGGCTCTTGTATTATTAGCAGGCTCTACAGTCTTTCTCTATGTTGGTGTGACCCTGATCCAACATCTCTGATCTGCTCTACGAATTGACTTTTCCATCTGACAGCTCCTGTGTTCATTCCCAGCAGTCGTCCCGTTTCGCTGCAATCTCCACTCCCACTGCAGTTCCTCTGAAGGCACTGGATGTGGAATCTGACCATCCCCCTTCTTGGTCATTCCCCTGGATGTACTTAATTTGCCTTCTGCTTTTTTGAAACGTGTCACTCAGTTTCTCCTTTGAGTCTAAGAGGGTAGCAGCACTGTCACCTCTTCCCACCTGAAGATAGAAAATGTCTATTGTTTGGTTGGTTGGTTATTTATTTTGCCTTCCTACACTAGTTCTCAAGCTTGTGGATGCACCAGAGTATCCCTTAGAGGGCTTGTGAAAACTCAGGTTGCTGGGCCCCGCTTCCAGAGATTCTGATTCGGTGGGCCTAGGTGGGGCCCAGGAATGTGCATTTTTTAAAATATTTATTAGCGAGAGAGCGCGTGAGCATGAGTGGGGGAGGGGCAGAGGGACAAGCAGACTCCCTGCTGAGCAAGGAGCCCAACGCAGGGCTCTATCCCAGGACCCTGAGATCAT
>NC_138377.1:88218464-88351228 GCF_054177405.1 Leptonychotes weddellii | reverse complement strand
GTTAAGCGTCTGCCTTCGGCTCAGGCATGATCCCAGGGTCCTGGGATCGAGTCCTGCATCGGGCTCCCTGCTTGGCGGGAAGCCTGCTTCTCCCTCTCCCACTCCCCCTGCTTGTGTTCCCTCTCTCGCTGTGTCTCTCTCTGTCAAATAAATAAATAAAAATCTTAAAAAAAAAAAAAAAAAGCAGACACTTGACTGAGCCACCCAGGCGCCCCAGGAACGTGCATTTTTAAGAAGCTCCTAGGTGATGCTAGTGGGGATGGTCTGGGCCTCATACTTTGAGAACAATTAATCTAGAGCAAAGGACTGGCCTGGGATTTGGAAGGACTGTATTGTGGTGCTGGCCTGTCAAGTGGTTTGAGTGATCTCCTCAGTCCTCAGTTTCTTCCTCATTAAACGAAGAGCGTTAGTTCAGAATGGGATTTCCTTCAGTCTGACAGAATGTCTGTTCCAGACCTGGGTGAGCTGTCGGCCTGCCTCTGCTCGTCTCTGTGTCACTCCCACATTCCCCCGTCCCACGTTCACATGCATGTGCACCGCATTACATCCTGTGCACATATACACACACCATAGAAGGGGGGTGATATAGGCAACCTCAGATTACGGGATCTTGGAAGCGGAGGTAGTGCTGAGGGGTGCTTTAGGCCACCTGTCCCCCTACTTCAAATCCCATCCAGCTTCCCTTCCTTGGCCTTTCCAATAAACATCATCTTAAATGAAAACATCTCCCTCCCCCTACACATGGCAACACCTCCCCAGCACACTCTCCCTTACCCTGTATAGACTGCTCTGCTCCAAGTCCCTCTAATATAGAAATTTTGTGATGGCTACTGGTTGAACGTTTCCCAGCCCTGATGCTATGTCCTCATAAAATCCAAACTGATTCATTGAAATATCAAAAAATGGAGAAATTAAAACAGAGATACATTTATTCAATAAATCCCCATAGAATCCCCCACAGTGGTGTTTTCCTTTTGTTTATTTATTCATTTATTTTTAAAAAATCACATCACTTAATTGAATTGCAGTAAGGAACTTCTTAAGATCCATTAGTATGAACAGGTGTTAAAAAGTCTAAGGTATTTGTTGGTCAAGTGTTGATTTATATTACATATAGGATTGCTTCCTGGGATGCGCCCCTCCCCCCTCCCATCCCAGTTCAGGTTTATTGTGTGACAGATGGTTTCACTTCTTCTGAGTGTGGAGAGTTAGGGGCTGGGAAAGGGCACTGTGCTTCATTGGCGGGGATTACACGGTCAATTGAAGTTCTCAGTGGACAGGGTTACTCATTCCACAAGTTTATGGGGTGTGGTTTATTTTTCTTTTCCTGTTGAAAATGTGTTTTTGTTTGGCTCTGGCAAACTTGCCTGCTCTGGGTTCTGAATTGCTGTTCTAGCAGAGTTCTCAGGCTTTGACCTACTTGCATTCACAGCCAAGGAAAGTTTTGAAGAAGCCTTACCCCAAGGGAATCACTGGGCATTACCAGCCTGGTTGGTGTTTACTGAGGAGGGGATAGTGCTGCAATGAATGACCCCAGTGATATGCAAAAGTCAACTTGGATCCTTTGATTACGTAAAATGCTAAACAATACAGAATTTGCTAAACCAGTCGTCCTGTGGAAGAAAATTTCTATTAGGTTCCTGGTGATGGAAGTTACAGTGAATGAAACTGTTTTAACATGAGGCATATTCTTTCCTATGGGATTTATGGAAATGGGACATTTTGACTTGAATCAGTGGGTGATGCATTCCCTGCCTCAAAAGCTTGGGATAAAGCCAGTATTTACAAAAAATACTTAAAGCAAGCAAATACCTGGGCGCCTGGGTGGCTCAGTTGGTTAAGCAACTGCCTTCGGCTCAGGTCATGATCCTGGAGTCCCGGGATCGAGTCCCCGCATCGGGCTCCCTGCTCGGCAGGGAGTCTGCTTTGCCCTCTGACCCTATCCCCTCTCATGTGTTCTCTCTCATTCTCTCTCTCTCAAATAAATAAATAAAATCTTTAAAAAAAAAAAAAAAAAGCAAGCAAATACCTGGGGCACCTGGGTGGCTCAATTGGTTAAGTGTCCAACTCTTGGTTTCGGCTCAGTTCATGAACTCCAGGTCTCGGGAAGGGATGAGGCATTTTCACCAGTGCACCCTCCTACCTCCCCCCCCACCAGGTCTGCTGAGCCAGAATCCCCAAGGGGTGGGGCAGGGGACATTTGCTCTGATAACGAAAATCCCGTGGGAGAACCCAATCTAGTAGGACCTGCATCCATTTTCCAAAACACCCTGGCACTTGTTTACTATCATGAAAACCAACTAAAACTATGATTTACATATGTTATTAGAGCATTTTTAATTTAGGTATTTGAAGTTAATTAATTTATATGCCCTTTCTTAGGTTGCATGTGAAAAGCTTAGATGTGTAATTTTCTTGGGCCTAGAGTCACTATTAAATTTAGGTTGAGAACAAAAACAGCTCTAGGGTCATTTAATTCCAAAGTTAAAAGTCCTTTCCTTTAGTCTTTTGGAAAACGGATACTTTTGTTCATAATCTCAATGACAGGCATATGGCTTTTTGTTTTACTGTTTTTTGAAATAGATGTGTAAAGTCTTCTGTAATTGCTGTATTTCACAACAAAATATTTTTTAAATGAATATTATATAACCTGAGGGTCAGCTCAGACTCTGAACACTATAAATTATAGTTTGCTTGTATTTCTGGTTGGGGGGGGAAGGGCAGAGGGAGAGGGAGAGAGAGAATCCCAAGCAGGTTCCATACCCAGCAAGGAGCCCAATGTGGGGCTCGGTCTCAAAACCCTGAGATCATGACCCAAGCCAAAATCAAGAGTCAGATGCTTAACCAACTGAGCCCCCCAGGCACCACTATAGTCTTTGTGTGTGTGTGTGTGTGTGTGTGTGTGTGTGTGTGTAATTCAACTGAGTACATTTAAAGATCAGATTGGCTTTTACTCAATGATTCATGAATTGGGCAGCATCCCATCTAGTCTGTTTGCATAAAATGGAGCTCCTAAATTGTAGTCTTTTTAATGTGTCCCTGCTGCTTGTAATTGGGGGTTTGAAGGGATAGTGGCTAGGAGAGCCAGGCGAAAGAATTATCCAATAATATCCTGGCTCACTTTTCTCCTTTACAGGGTGAAGCATCAAGTAGAATACTTGGGTCTGAAAGAAAATATCCGAGTGAGAAGAGCTGGTTACGCTTATCGGCGCATCTTCCAAAAATTCCTACAGAGGTAAGAAACTGGTGACTGTGGATTTTTTTTTTTTTTTGCTTTAAACAGGTTTATTGAGATATAATTTATTTACCATAGCAGTCACTCCTTTAAAGTATACAGTTTTTGGCTTTTTAATATATTCATAGCCTTGTGCATCCATCACCACAATTAGTTTGAGGACATTTTCATCACCCAAAAAGAAACCACACTTCCCTAGTCACTGACCCCCAATTCTCCCCTCACCTCCTGCCCTAAGCACACACTTCTTTCTGTCTCTATAGAAAGAATTTCAAGATATTGCCGTTTTTCTGGGCATTGTGTAGAAATAGAATCTCACAGTATGTGTCCTTTGGAACTGGCTTCTTTCAGTTAGCGTAATGATTTTACGGGTCATCCACGCTGTGGTGTGTATCTGCTGCACTTCATTCCTACCCATTGCCCAGTAATATTCGCTTGCACCGATATTGCAATATTGTATTACATTTTACTTGTTCATCAGCTAGCTGATGGCCATCAGTTGTTTCCACTTTTTGGCTGTGATGAATAACAGAGAATGCTGCTATCAACATCCACATACACATTTTTGTGTGGACTTATGTTTTTATTCTCTTGGGTGCTTACCTAACAATAGAATTACTGGGTCCTCTGCTAACTTTTGTTTCACCTTTTTGATGAATTGCGAGATTGGTTTCCAGCATGGCTGTACCATTTTATATCCCCACCATCAGTGTTTGAAGGTTTCAGTTTATCTGCATCCTTGCCAACATCTGCTAGTATCTGACTTTGATAATACCCATCCTGTTGGCTATGAAGTGGTATCTCGTTGTGGTTTTGATTTCATGTCCCTGATGGGAAATGATGTTAGGCATATTTCATGTTCTTATTGGCCATTAGGGAAATGTCTGTTCAGCTCCTTTGACCATTTTTAAATTGAGCTATTTGTCCTTTTTTATTAAGTTGTAACAGAATTCTTTTTACCATTTTTTATTGTAGAATAAATCAGTAGCCACAAGTATTTGGTCTGCTTAGTGTAACACTTAAGTTCGGGAATTCATGATAATTGTGACACAGGAAGGTTTAACTTGACTGACCAAATAGTAGTATGAAGATGATTTCAGGAAAATATTTAACCTACTTAAGAAAATAAGCTTAAAATATTTAACCTCAAAATTTTTGTAGAGCCCATATATAAACTTAAACTGATTTTCACATTTCCATTACAGTGCATTTGGCAGGACCTGTACTTAAATTGCTCTTACTTCGTGCTACTTGTTCTTGAAAAGGATAGAATTTAATGTCCTTAAAATATGACATGGTTTTAACTTCTCTTAACAATTCTAAGTTAATGGGATCCCGCTGTATTTTCCACGTCTGTTTACTCTTATTTAAGAGAGAAGGAAGCCATATTTAGCATTTTAATCAGAAAATAATTATGTCTTCGGGGTATAGAGAAACAGGATGTAAGAATTTTTTTTTTTTAATTCGAATTTTATGTAACGAAGAGGTAGCAGGCTGAAGAAGAGCTTCGTTACGGTTTTTGAAATAGAGTAATTCTAATAAAGTAGGGTTTCCTTGAGGACTGTCCTTGTTTCTTGTGTCCTGAGATTGGAATGGCTGGCCTACCGGTCACCAGTGTGGGTTGTCATTGATGTGGAAGGTCGAGAGAGGCCTAACAAAAGGGTAGATCATTCCATTCAATAAAGTCCAGTTGACTCTGTCTGCACGCAGTCAAGATTCCTGTTAATTTGAGAGGCAGACTAGACTAGGCATAAAATCCACACTCATGGCTCTCTGAATTGATTAAAGGGCCCACTCCACCTACAGTGGAAGCAGAACTGTATGGCAAGAAGTATTTAGGCGGTTGAGAAAACAAATCTGTCAAGATCTTGAATGACTATAGCAGCAAACATTTGCCAGTGAACAACTGAGATGTTAATTATGAAAGACTACTCTCCTTTAAACAGATTTATAACACTAGCTAGAATGGGATTTCTCAACCTCAGCTGTCAACATTTGGGGCTGGATGAGTCTTCGTTGTGGGGGGCCATCCTGTGCGTGATGGGATGCTACCCTCTCTCCGTCCTGGGATACACTCAACCAGAAGTGTATCCAGATATTACTTAATGTCCCCTGCTAGGGGGTGGAGGTAAAGCCAGTTGAGAACCATGACTTAGGTAATCATTAAAGTTTTTGCAAGACTGCATGTCTTTGACAAATACCCTTTTTTTAATTAAGAGAAAAAAATTAAATACAGAAAATAGTGAATGAAAAGTATTTCCTCCATCTTTCCCTAACTCAGAAGGGCCTGCCCTCAATAATTCCAAAGCATTCATAATTTTATTCTCCTTCAGTAGTTTTTCCTGTATTTAAAAACTCTTTAATCTACAAAGTCTCTCCAATTGACATTACTATTGAAAACTAACCACATATTTTTAAAAATTTAAAGTTGGGGTTTTTTTGTGGGTGTTTTGTTTGTTGTTTGGTTTTTGGAGAAACTGATTCTGAAAGACCTTGTGCCTTCCATATTATTTAAAAACAGACAAGCCATTGGGGCGCCTGGGTGGCTCAGTCGGCTAAGCATCCAATGCTTGATCTCAGCTCAGGTTGTGATCTGAGGGTCATGAGTTCAAACCCTGCATTGGGCTCCACGCTGGGCATGGAGCCTACTTTAAAAAAAACAGACAAGCCATCAAACTTGACTTCCATAAACAATGCTGTGAGCCTCTGCACTGGGGAGAGCAGGCAGTCCTCAGGAATGTCTGAGCTACACTGAGTAGGCTGTGTTACATGTTTGTAGCAGCTCCGTAAATGAGCTGTGAAATGACCTGGTTTGGTGATAATATCCGGGCCTCTGTCGAGTGCCATCCTGACCCCACGCATGGGACTTTCTTCTGCGCCTGACACAGAGTAAACATGTAGTGAATCTCTGTTAGCCCCTTTATGTTGAGGGACTTTGACTGAAGTGATTCCATCCTTGGATGTCTCCCCTCTAGCTCTCCTGCTGTGGGCTTTTCCTTTCAGAAGAGACAAATGGAGAGCCCTGTCGTATACAGAGCGGGCTCTTTTGATGTCATATATCTTTTGATTTGAGAACGCTAGGAGAGTAATAAAAAGAAAGTTTGGAGGAAAATTTATTTCTCAATAAAAAGTACTCAAAAATGGCTAGCAGGCCATCTATGTCCATGGGCAGGGAATATTTCTTCAGAGACAGTGCTGTTTTCCTTAAGGTGTGTGAGTCTGAGATCCTGGTCACGCAGAATAGGGCCAGAGTCCGCCACTGTCTGTCTCGTCCCGTGATCCTCTGTGAGTAGTTGAACTGTGTCATACCTTTATTCTCAGGGCTGAGAAAAAAGGCTTTGTTTATAGAGTTGCTTTCTAGATGCCCGCAGAAAGCCTGCAAAGTGAGAAAGTAACAACCTGAAGGAGAAGGACGTATTAATACCCAGCATGACTGCCCATGTGCATGCTTCCTACACCCCTCCCTGGGAAGGAAGCCCAGAGGTCTAACAGAGCAATGGTTCACACACAACCTAGAGCTTAGAAAATAGGGTTAGCCAATGGGAAATGGGCCTCTGTGTGTGTTCATTTCCTCTCTGAAAAATCCTTTATGTTTATCAAAACCATCCCTCTTGACTGTGAAAAATCAAAAGATGCCTTAATATCCCCACCGATGGGCCATGTGCTCTTGAAGTAAGGCCCACCCTGCCTTCAGAAGGAACACCCTATTCGCCGCCCCCAATACAACTCTCATTTAGAAAGTGTCAAAAGGGGGAGCCTGGGTGGCTCAGTCGTTAAGCGTCTGCCTTCGGCTCAGGTCATGATCCCAGGGTCCTGGGATCGAGCCCCGCATCGGGCTCCCTGCTAGGCGGAGAGCCTGCTTCTCCCTCTCCCACTCCCCCTGCTTGTGTTCCCTCTCTCGCTGTGTCTCTCTCTGTCAAATAAATAAATAAAATCTTTAAAAAAAAAAAAAAAGTGTCAAAAGCTATTCGAAATGGCAGCCACTTTGAGTCTTGCTTGGGAAAATAGCTGTAAATTCTCAGAAAACAACTTTTCAAGCTAGGCAGCCCATGCCCCTAACTGTGGCTGAAGAAATAAGCCCAAATGTGGGTCCTGATTCTTAGGAAGAAAAACCTGAGAGGAACATAAGAGCTTTCTAAAATTGTTCTTATGGCACCATTTACACTCTTCACCAACATACTTCCCTTGACCTTGACCCAGCCTCTCAGAATGTGGGGGGCAGGGGAAAGGGACATATGTGAGGAAAGTTGATCCATATCCTGGGCAAGGAAGAGGAAAGAATAGAAGGCTCAGGAAAACATGGGGTGTCAAGAGTGTCCTACGAGCTGCTAAGACTTTTATGTCCTTGGATGTCAGAAATATCCTCAACTCCAGTGCGAGCAGTGAGAGGTCACTGGGGTCAGGGCTGCATTTCCTCTGAGGAGGAAACATTGATTGGTCATCTGAGATAACGAGGAGCCCATGACCCACCAGTCCGAGGCAAAGAGAAGAGCCAGCGCACAGGCCTTGAGATGAAATATTGGCATAGTTGGGTCTTAAACTGAAAACGCTTGATGAGGGGAATGGAAGCTGCGGTCCTCATCTCTCCAGAGCTGTCACAGGGACCATGTAGGCAGCACACCATTGCCTTCTGACGCCTGTTTCCAGCAACACGTCCCGGAGAAGGACAGGTGAACTGGTGGGGGGTTTCCTTAGTGGGAGAGCCTTATACGAGAATTGGGCGCTGGTCTTTCCATTGAATACAAAAGGAAGTGAGGAGGGCACCTCAGGCTTCATGAAAGCTAGGGGAGCACAGCCGTGGTCCGTGGTCAGAGGGCTCTGGGAACGCCACGCAAAACCCACGTCTCGCCCAGACCCAAACTATTAGAAGCCTTAGCCTGTCAGCTAAAGGGAGAGAAAGGGGGCGCCTGGGTGGCTCAGTTGGTTGAGCGACTGCCTTCGGTTCAGGTCATGATCCTGGAGTCCCGGGATCGAGTCCCGCATCGGGCTCCCTGCTTGGCGGGGAGTCTGCTTCTCCCTCTGACCCTCCTCCCTCTCATGCTCTCTCTCTCTCTCAATAAATAAATAAATAAAAATCTTTAAAAAAAATAAATAAAAATAAAGGGAGAGAAAGTCTGCAAAACAACTTCCTTACTATAAAAAAATCAAATGCGAAATGCAGTGTCATTTTAATAGGGTGGGGGTATGGGAATTGCGAAGAGCTGCCCGTTGGTTTGTCGTTGCACAGTGTGAGTACTTGCCTTTAGAGTTTGATCAGCCAAGCAGAATTGGACTCTTAGAAATTTGTCACCTTGGAGGCCGGGTTTTTTTCTTTCTCTCCCATAGCCCGCGTGAATTTTTCTCCTTCATCCATTTAGATTGCCAGTACATTCCTACTTGTTGAGCGGGTCTCCCAGTGGCATCTAGAAGAGTTCTGCTATCCGTCATTTATATGTGGCTTTGTTTGTTGGAACTCATTATGCCACACATGAAATGTATTCGTGCAAATGCGGGGCTTCAACTAGGTATTTTCATTTTTAAGTTTTTTGTCTCTAACTAGGGACTAGGAGGGTTTGCTTCTCCAAGGCATTTAAGACATTATCAAGCAAGACGTGGACATTTGGGAGCATCAGAGAGGGTCCCTAGAATCACCTTAGTCCCAACCAGCCAATCCTGAGGTAATTACCTGTTTCTCTCCGCTTAGTGCGCCCTGGATCCTGAAGGCCTGGCAGCTTTTCTTTTCAAGATTCCTTTCTCCCTTCTCCCTTCAATGCCGTAAGTCAGTTGAATCCTGGTATAGCTTCTGGAAACAAAGGGCCTGGCTTCTCTAGAGGCCTGGAGCCCAATCATTGCTTGCGTTCTGGATGTGCCATGCCCTCCAACTTCCCTTCTACACTCCTCTGTGATTTCTCCTCCCCCCCACCCCCCTTCTTTCCTTCCACTTCATGTCTTTGGGACCTTCGATATCTGACATCCTGTAGCTTAGTATGTCAACCTCTTGCATAATTACAACGTTCATAGCACAGATGTGTAGTAGACTGTATGGTCTTTAAAAGAAATACATACACATAAGCCACTCCATGGCTTAGAGATAGTATTGTGATTAAAGAAACAGATTGGGGTTCACATCTAAGCTCTGACAGTTACTAGCTAAGTAGCCGTAGGTGAGTCTCTCTTTGCCTCTGTTTCCTACTCTGCAAAATGGAAAGACCAACCAAATCAGGTGGCTGTAAGAAGAAAATGAGATCATACATCTAAAGCACCAAGAGGCGCCTGGGTGGCTCAGTCATTAAACGTCTGCCTTCAGCTCTGGTCATGATCCCAGGGTCCTAGGATCGAGTCCCGCATCGGGCTCCCTGCTCAGCAGGAAGCCTGCTTCTCCCTCTCCCACTCCCCCTGCTTGTGTTTCCTCTCTTGCTGTCTATCAAATAAATAAATAAAATCTTTAAAAAATAAAGCACCGAGAACAGCACTTGAAGCAGGGAGAGCACCCCGTAGATGTTGGCCGTTTGCTGTTAGTTATGACCGCTGAGCCCAGATGTTGGGGAAGGTGCTAGATGTGTAGTATGAACTACACAGGTGTGGCATCCACGGGAGGAGCTCTTGTCCTCGTGGAGGAGGCATAAATGAATTAAGTGCAAACATGAATATAATTACAAACTATAATATATGCTCTGAAGGAAAAATATTACTTTCTATGAGAGAAACTAGTGGGGCGGGGGGGAACGCGGGATTTTTGCTTGAGTAGTCCAGAAAGGCCCCTCTGGAACTGTCACGGAAGGGTAGTCCCCCTGCACTGGAGTCAGCCACATGAGGTGTTTACTGAACGGCACACTTGGTAGAGGGGACAGCATGGGCCAGGCTCTGAGGAGGGAGAGTTTAGTGTGCGTGAAGAAGAGGCCATCCTCCCAGGAACACAGTGAGTAGGAGAGAACGTAGCGAGAAGAGCCAAGGACCGCACGCCCAGGGCCTTGGGACTCAAGATGCGCAGAATTCCGAAGATGAAAGCGAATACTTAGTAATAACTGCTGCTTATAGGGAGCTTTATAAAACTCTTTGCATTAACTGTTAACTGTGCAGAAGAAATCGGGGGAAATCACTGCTGAGAAAAGGTTTGATTTTGCCCGAAGATTGTCACTGGCCACCTTCAGGAGTGCTATTTTTAGACGGTGGTAGAAAGGAAAAGCAGATTTTCACCGGGTGTTAACATGGTAACGGTCGGCTAGGGAGTGGGTAGGAGGGATGCTCCAAAATGGGAATACCAGACCCGCTGGAGTTTTGCAGCTGTTGAGACCCATCCCTCGGCCTTAGAACCGAGGTGAGTGGATCTCCAGGACCCCACAGCACTGGGTGCCTTTGGTGGATAGTCCAGTCCGAGTCTGACCCTTCTCTCCCCAACTGTCCTCACAGGTACGCCATTCTGACCAAAGCCACCTGGCCCTCGTGGAGAGGGGACGAGAAACAAGGGGTCCTCCATTTGCTGCAGTCTGTCAACATGGACAATGACCAATTCCAGCTCGGAAGGAGCAAAGTGTTCATCAAAGCCCCCGAGTCTGTGAGTGTGCGGCTGTCCCCCGGTCATTTCCTCAGGGCCACTCCTCTTCCCATACACCTCTCCTGCCCCTCCCCACATGTGGCTGGCTGCTTTCTCCCCCCTTCCATCCATTCTTGCCTTCGGTGTCCTCTCCCCTGCTCCCAATCCCTGTGTAGGTCATTCCCCACATCCCTGCTCCTTGTAGCCTTCAGAGGATGCAGCAGGTATAAGAAGAAGTCATCATAGAGTAGTTTCTCTTCTTTCTCATTGTCTCTCATTCTAGATGGTCATCCCATCGAGGTCAGGGACTCTTGTCCCTGTGATAGGCCATCGTGTACTCAGAGCCTTGTACAGAACGTGGCTCATAGCAGGTGCCCACCAGTTATTTATAGTGTCCAGAAGTGTCTAAGCTGAAAGGGACTTCTTTGTCCCACACAGGAGGCTGGGGTCAGCTTACATCCTCACCTGGGCAACACGAGTCAGGTCACTGACAGACGGACACAGGCTTCCTTCTCAAACGTAGAACAGAACTCAGGGTGGGAAGTCGCAGGACTATATCTTGAAGACCATGAGGGAGCCTGGAAAGAACCTTGAGAAAATTAGGGAGGAGGAGAAATCTGAGTTCATGGCACACAAATATTTACCTGTACGATAAACATGCATTTTACAATTCACAAACGTATTAGACCTCCACAGATTCATTGGAGGAACTTCTTTATCTTCCCTGATGGGGAGGTGGTCACTGTGAGCCTAATGAACGTCTGTAGGAAGTTCTCAGTTCCTAAGCTGGATTCCTTTGAGCAGAACCGTCAGTTCTTCTGCCCAATTATCTGTGGGACTAGTGAATGAAGACATTACTTTTTAAGGTGGAGAAACTTCTGGAACTAACCGAGGTTAGGCATCATTATTATTTCCTGAGGTTCCTTGAACGATCATAAGACTCCATTTCAGGAGTCTATGGTGAACGTGGCAAAATTAGTCATCAGATCAAGGGGAAATAACATGAGAACTGGCAGTGTTGGTGATAGTGGGAACACTTGAACTTGAGGCAAATCCCGGTCTTGCCGTGAGTTCTCTCTTCTAGAATTGGCCCCACAGCCGCTGGTCTGCCTCAGAGGATCAGCCTGAGACCCAGAAAGGATAATGGTTGTAACTGAATGGCTTTAAGAACCATAAAAATCATTAAATACATAAGTGGCACACATCAGTAGAACCCGTTTATGAAAAGTTTGTGGTAGCATTTTCCACTTTGAGTTATTTGTAGCTTCACAGCAATTTCATTTCCAAATATAAAATGAAAATGTTGTGTCATATACCATTAAGCAACCCACAGAGCAGTTCCTGTTCTTTCTAAAATGGAATGTAGTGATTTATCAGTACAATGCAGAACTCCTCTGTTGTCTTATACCCGCTTTTACTTTTTTGTCTTGCTGAATTTTCACATATAGTTAGAACAGCCTCAATATTTTTCATACTTTTTTTTTTTTTTCTGATTTAGTTGAGCTGTGGGGTTTTACTCCCAAAGTCAAGGTTTATTTGGGGTTTGCTTTTCCTTGTCTTCCTCCCAAATGCTTTATTACCATCACCCGACTCCCCTTTTCCCCATCTTTTTACGCACACGCATACCCAAGCGCGCGCACGCACGTACCTTCACCACTAATCTCTCCCCTCCCCCATCACTCATCCATCCACATCGAGCCCTAACATTGCAAACACTTTACGGAAACTGGTTTTTAAAAATCGACCTTATGGGGCGCCTGGGTGGCTCAGTTGGTTAGGCGACTGCCTTCGGCTCAGGTCATGATCCTGGAGTCCCGGGATCGAGTCCCGCATCGGGCTCCCTGCTCAGCAGGGAGTCTGCTTCTCCCTCTCCCGCTCCCCCCTCTTGTGCTCTTTCTCTCTCTCACTCTCTCTCTCAAATAAATAAATAAAATCTTTAAAAAAAAAAAATCGACCTTATGATTTTGTCTTGACTTTTATAGTAAATGTTCTGACTATACAAAATAACCCATTTGCTTTAAGAACCCACATTAGACATCAGACACCAAAAGGTTTGGTTTTGCTTATTTGTTACATGTGTCCATGATTTGGGGTTTATTTTCCTCTCTCTCTTTCTTTTCCTTTTTTCTTGAACCTCCCTCTAACCCCCATGACTTGTGGAAAAAACCTAAGACCCAGCTAATCTTTGATAATCTATAGGAAGTTGGGAATTGGTTGCCTCCTGCTTTCTGAGTCACAAGTGTATTTTCTGTGACACTCCCAAAATAGTTCTGGGAAAGAAGAAAACAAGGCTTACTCAGAAACCCAACACACAAGATAAGAAAAACCAACGAATATTCTTCAAACAAGCAACCGCAGGGCTCAGATTTGAACCATTCTGTCCAAATGTGCAACCATGTCTTCCTTTTGTTTTTAGAAATCTGCTCCTCGTGCCTGTTGTTAATGGTGCTGAGGGCTGCAGAATGAAGCAGCCCCTTCCCTTTTGAGTTTGAGATGTTGTTTTTGCACAGCTGGGGCTGTGAGAAGCAGAAGCTGAGTGACAGGAAGGGACTGAGTATAGACCCAGATAAACAGAGGCAACAAATCAAGCCTGGCTGCCTTCAAAGCGAATTCACTTGTTTACTTCTGGAACATTTCTGCACTGACTTGTCATCATCTTTACTTGTTTTCATTGGTACATCTTATTTTGTTTCCTAGAGAGTCATGAAAACCACTTCCTAGGTGAACGAGAAAGTTTCCCACCATTTCATGAGTTGATCAAAGGCAGATTTACAGAGAAAGACTTGCATGTCAAAGTGAGGAAGAGCCTGGCAGGGCCTGGAAGACCTGGAAAGTTCACTTTCCTGACCCACCCAACCTTAATTCCGGAGATAACAGAAATATGTGGCCGGTGTCATGGCTGATGAGCTGAATGAAATAAGGTGTTCTAGAATGTAAATCTAGAATGCTTCCTGAGCCCCAGTGGGCACCCAGCACATTACAGCTGTTTGCTCTCATCTTCATTATTCCAGAGCTCCACTGAGGAGGGTGGGAGCAGTCGGGATTGTCAAAATGGCCTGAGTCTCAGGACCTGCCAGTGTCTGATGTGGGCCCTCAAACCAAACAGTCTGGGTCCCTCTCATTGAGCCCATGTCCGTTAATTGCACATCTGAAGTCCAGCTCCAGTTGCTCTGGTTATTACGCTCTGGCCCAGGGAGTCCTTGGAGACCGTGCAGCAGGATGTGTGTCCTTTCATGGAACTGAAAGTAGGGCAGCTCTCTTTCCACAGCAGCACAAGCTCTGCTCCGTCAGAAGCTGGAAACTCTGTGAAGAGGCTGCACACAGCAGTAAACGACAGGCTCCTTCTCTCGTCTAGGCAGCTAATACCCTCCTGGGATGGAGGCGGGGAACCAGTGGATAAATGGTGAATCACTCATTAGGTGTGCACAGATTGTGAGCAAGGCAGGGCAGGCATTATCAAGGTCTGACTGACGCCAGTTACAGCTATTTGCCGTTGTTTTTGTTAAACGAAGAAAACAGAGATAAAGACGGTCCAGTGATTATAAACCATATGCCCTACTAATCATGTTTTCACGTTTGTTCACGAGTCTGAGAAGCCACTTCCCAGGTTATGTCCTTGACTAAACTGAGTGTACCCGAAATAACCAAAGAAAGTGACCTTCAGGTCTTGTGAGTTGGCTCACATTTGCCTTCTCTACGTTCACAGCTATTCCTTCTAGAAGAAATGAGAGAGAGAAAGTATGATGGGTATGCTCGAGTGATACAGAAATCATGGAGGAAATTTGTGGCCCGGAAGAAATACGTCCAAATGAGAGAAGAAGGTATTTCAGTCGTTTTGTTTTGTGCATTTCACGAATCTCGAGAATAATTTTGAGCTTAGGTGAAGTTACAGGTGTTCACTTTATTCTGCATATAATAACATGCATTAAAAATCTTACATTCGCATAGAGTTTCTCTGTGTTTTTCCACACGATTTTCCTCCTCTTTCCGGGAGACTGACCCTTCCATCTTCTCTGTCCTTTTGGTTAATACAGCCTCAGACCTCCTGTTGAACAAGAAGGAGAGAAGGAGAAACAGTATTAACAGGAACTTCATCGGGGATTACATCGGGATGGACGAGCACCCGGAACTCCAGCAGTTTGTGGGGAAGAGGGAGAAGATCGATTTTGCAGACACAGTGACCAAGTACGACAGGAGGTTCAAGGTACACACTGACCGCCGCCCATTGTGGGGAAAGTTGTCACTTTGACACGTCTCGTCCACCTTCTTAAAGCACATTTCCCTACAGGGTGTAAAGCGAGACTTGCTTCTTACTCCTAAGTGCTTGTACTTAATTGGACGAGAGAAGGTCAAACAGGGCCCAGACAAAGGCCTGGTGAAGGAAGTGCTGAAGCGGAGAATCGAGATGGAGAGAATCTTGTCCGTGTCCCTCAGGTGAGTGGCAAGTGTTGGAGGCACAGGGCTGCCCGTCCCTCCTCATCACCGCCATCCGCCGTTCCAAACACAGCCTGGAAAAAGGCCTGGCCAGGTTCCCCAGTTGTGAAAATCATGGTGAAGAGAACTGAGTGTCCCCTTCTTCCCTGAGAAGACCTGACCTTCGTAGGTCTCAAGAATGAGATTCCAAGAAGTGGCCTTCCGGTCAGCTCCACTAGTCAGGGGGTACTCAGATCCTTTGTTCTCATAAAACGTGAGAGAAAAACCTGTTATTCGAACACGAGTATAACAGCTCTGACTGAAGTGGGGCCAAGGGACCAGAGTCTGTCCCCAAGCCCACCTCACCCATGTCGAAGATTTAACCCATTTCACGCCAAAGGCCCAAGCAGAGGTTGCCATCCACTCCTCAGTATTGCTTTTTAGTTTGTTGTGACCATGGATTGTCCTGGGAGGGAAGTGTCTTTGGACTCCTGAAGTTCCTTTTTGCCTGTTCGGGCATGGAGGGAGTACAAATGGTCTCCATAATCTGTAGCCCTGGAGTCATTGCTAAATGCTCCCTTCAGCCCCAGGTTCACAGGCAGGGTTCCTGGCTCTTCCCGTCAGCAGTCGGGCTTTATTTTGACATAAATATGTGTGAGGAGACTTCCCTAAATCCTCCCATGCTCAGATCTCCCAGAGTAAGTTCCCTCCAATGAGAGGAAATCCTTCCAGTCCACAGAAGGCTAAGAAAAGGGGAAGAAAGGCCCCTTTGAGCTCATTAGCTCCCCCTTGAGTTGCGTCCCTGGAGCCTTCTGAGGAGATTGTTGCTTCTGTCAGGGAAAGATGCGGGCCACCATTGCATTAAAATTGGTGCTGTTCTGGTTGCTTATGAACATGTCTTCTGGAATTGGGACACCTCTCAACTGTTATTCCACACAGAAGACAAAACTGCTGCTCTCGGGGAAAAAGCCAGGGTTTTGTGTGCTCAGGCCTCCGACCTACCAGGCTGGAAATCCTGGCTCCGGTGTGTAATCCAAAACAGATTTCAAGTTGTGTCCATTCTTTCCTGTGTCACTGTGGTTTCTGATTCTCTCTGTTCCCAATTTTCCTGATAAAGGGCCAGGTGGTGCTGTGAGGTTAAGTGTTTAAAACATTTCAGCTGAGGATGTGGTAAAACTTCTAAGCAGATGAGTCCATCAGCTGCCTCTCTAGCAGCCCCACGTCAGGTGGGCCTCAGTGCCGTGGGTTGGCAAGAAGAGCTCTTGGCACTGTCCCGTTTTCAGAAGGTCTTCCTGAGCATTCAGCTCACCAGCTGGGTCACAGCCCGAGCTGGGCAGCCTGCTGGCCACACTTCCTGGCTAGCTGGGCTCTGAGGCTGCCCTTGTTGTTCCAAGGAACCCAACTGGAAGCTTCTTGTTTTCTTGCATGGGGACCAGCTACACCTGGGCAAACGGGGTTAGCCGAAACATGCTGTGTACTCTTCACAGGAGCTGTGGCTGAACGCCAGCGCCTCATAGCTCCAGGGCGTCTGTGCTCATTCCTCTGAGAGAGGTGATGATTCTTCCTGTTATTATTATCAGGCCCGTCTTTAGCTTTCAGACCACTCAAGCAGTGCTTGATCATAAGTAATCATATGTCTACATTTGTATTAGCCACTTTGACACTATCTTTTTTGGCTAGTCCTTGAGATTTATCAAGGTGTGTGGGATATCCCCACTCAGATTTTTTCCTTTTGTCTTGTCTTCTCTCACAGCCTCTGGGGATACAGTGTCTCGTGGTAAAACCACCTTCCTCTGCCTTCTCTTGAGTGTTCATGGTCTAGACATTTGCTCCCTTATGGCCTTTCCTTATTAGAGGATGTAATAAAATGAGGTACTTAGCCTAAAAGTTGTTCTGGCTCTCCGGAAAGAAGAGTGTGAGTCATTGTAACTTGTGATCTGTGCATGTTGCAGTTACTGAGCCTCACACTCACTAAGTTTAATACTGTTCCCTTACTTCCTTCATCCACTGGGTTAGGCCAGTAATCTAAACCAAGTGAGGAATGCAACCAGATGGGTGATGGTATGTGCAGAATCAAACCCAGAGGAGAAATTGATTGTGGTACCAGACCACCAAACGTGTGTGTGTGTGTGTGTGTGTGTGTGTTCTCAAAATATTTCAATACTGGTATAGAGAAGGATTTTAACAGTTTTAATTCAGGGAAAAAGTTGTATCATGTGCATGTTAGTTGAAGACAGGCTTAGTGCTTGACTACTGGCTGGAATGATCACCCAGTGGCTTCTTCTAGTGAAGACCATCAAAGTGCCCACAAGCTCAGTCTTCTGGACCACCTCTAACTCTTATGACCACTGTCAAAGCAGAATGGGCTTGCAGCTCCCAATCAAACTAACCAACCATGCAAAAACAACCACATGACAGTTTGGGAAATGAGAGCATGACTATTTAATACGAAGGATTTAGTGTTGATTTCTTGCAGTGTGATCATGATATGGTGGCTATTTTTGTCTAAAGAGGCTTTGTTTGGGGCACCTGGCTGGCTCAGTTGGTAGAGCATGTGACTCTTAATCTCAGGGTTGTGAGTTCAAGCCCCACGTTAGGTGTAGAGATTACTTAAAAATAAAACCTTAAAAAAAGAAAATAAAAGAGGCTTTGTCTTTCCTTGATAAACAATGAAACATTCAAGGATAAAATAATATTTATACTTTGCTCTTACATAACCTAGTTTGTGTGTGGAAGTAGGGGTAGTGTGAGCATAGACAAATATGATTGTGGATTGGTAATTGTTGAAACCTCCCAACGTATGGAGGTTCATTCTGCTGTTCTATGTTTTTAAAATATTTGAAATTTTCCATAATAAAAGTCTTTCCTAATCTTCTGGTAGACATCATATTTTAGAATTTTTTACCTTTTATAAATAGACTGACATATATCTAATCAAATTATCATTGAAATTTTTTTTAAAAGTTTTAGTGAAGGAAGAAAATATAGGACAGGCCCAATAGCTCAGGGAGAGATGAAGACTACAGTTTCTCAAAGGGACTCTAGGATAATTTGAAAAGGAAAAATCCTGTCTAAATGAAACTTCAGTCAAACATTTCTGCCTTCATGGGAGAGTTGGCAAGAATATCAGGGGATGGGGCCGCCTGGGTGGCTCAGTCAGTTAAGCATCTGCCTTCGGCTCAGGTCGGGATCCCAGGGTTCTGGGATCAAGTCCCGCATCGGGCTCCCTGCTCAGCGGGGAGTCTGCTTCTCCCTCTGCCTGCCACTCCCCCTGCTTGTGCTCTCTCTCTTTCTCTCTAACAAATAAATCTTTAAAAAACAAAAAAAGAAATCAGGGATGGCACAGCAGCTTGTAGTTGAGACATTGGATTTCCGGGGCTTGGGGTATCTGCTCATGAAGGCCGATAACCATCAGTTTTTGAAAGATCCTTCAGGAGCTGCTTCTTGACCACGTTCTGAGCCGGCTTCGCTCTTATTTGAGAAACTCAGTTTGCTGGAACAGTGGCCCCAGGTGTCAGCCTGTGTTCTTTGCTCTCCTCTCGCATTGTAGGTGATGAAATCGGTACCATCACATCTCCTACTTGGGGTTCTGTCCAGGGAGGCTTCTAACGGTCCTTGTCATTCCAGTAGCTGACCACCAGAGACCCAAAAGTACATGGCTGCCTGTCTGGGTCAGTAGATTTTCTAGTACTTACATGCGATGGGAAAAGCCACCTGTAAGAGGACCTCAGGCAGATGCTCCCCTGGTCACGGCGTTCTTGCCCAGAATGTTTCCCTGCCTGAATGCCTAAACGTGGTAATAAGAACAGCCTGCTTCACTCCTGCTCAGCTGACCTGAATATTACTGACATCTTTACCTGATGTGACCTTTGAGTTTTGGGAACCTGCAAGCTGTCAACATTTTTGGACTGACCACCGACCTTCTGTTCGCTCTGGGATTCGAAGGTGAATGAGAACACAGTCACTGCCTCAAGGAGCTCCCTGTCATTCTGGAAGGGGTAGCAGGGCATCTGAGTAGCCAGGTGCCATACAGGATACTCTTGGGATACAAAAGGCAGGGTGAGCCTTCTCACCTCCTTCCCTAGGGGGCTTCTGTTTAGGCCTGACACAGCATGTATCTGCTGTCTCGGAGAAATCAAGTAGGACCCAAGTTGATGCCATTGGTTTCCCTAAACGGTAGAATTCTGGGTAAGGTTTATTTTCTTCTTTAACCACCTTTGTACTTTACAGTTTGCTAAAAAGCATATTTCATAATTAGGAAAAAACTATATAAAGCTTTAAATAAAGGCAGGACTGGCCTAGGAAATTGCCTTTTCAGCTTAAGGAGGGGGAAAAAAAAAACCAAGAAACTCCTTTAAGTCTTTACTCAGTGTTTTGTAACTAACGTTTTTGTGCAAAAGACATTGGTTAAGGGAGTGAAACAAGATGTTCTAGTGTTGTCAGCGGTACAACAATAAGCCACAAAGATGAGGGGATAAAAATCGAGTAGAGAGCCAAACCAGGGACTAGTAAAGGATCTTTCAACACGGGGTTCTGTATCAAACATCTGTAAGGAATTGTAGCCTGAGCATATGAATAAGACAGGGGTGAGGTCCAAAGATAAGTCTGAGTTTTTAGAATAAATAAATGTAAAAGCTTTGTTTTTACACCCTGGAGCATGGGCTGAAGAGAGGCAAATGAACTGAAACCCTGGCCTGGCCGAAGACGGTTGCACTGACTCCCAAGCCTGGGTCACTGGAGGGAGGGGTTTTTTGAATTTGATGGTTGAAGTCGAAGTGTCCAACCACTTGTTCTCATTTCCAGACTCCTGCTAATTGACCCTGAAGTTTTGGCCTGCTTGCTTTTTTTCTTTATGGTCACTCCTAATAAATCTAAGTACATTAAACTACTCAAGGTTATTTGCATTGGGTTCACTTAGCCCTGTTGAATAAGCACTGTCCCGCCTCAAGTACAGCCGGGCAGACAGACACATCCAGACATGCCCCGTTCCTCACTCCACACACCAAAAAGTGGGGCTTCTTGTTTTACTCTCTCCCTATTGCATACACTCCCTTCCTCATGCAACAGTCTTTTTGCCCCTGGGCCAGGATGCGGGGATGCTTGGATTTTATTTCATTCATTCCAAATGACTTCTACCTAAGTACCTTTGTTTGGAGTTCTGAAGTGCTATAAGCGAAGTGATCAAGACAATTCCAGAGTTTTCATCCGCCTAGAAACAGAAAGATGATAATAGCTTTGTGGCTACACCCTCTGAGGTGCATTCTCAGACTTTCAGATTCTAATTCCTAGTTTGGAAAAGTTTATGAACAAGGAGGTGTAGTAGACCTTGTGAGCTGTCCTGCAAGACCTATTCTCTCCTTTCCATATGAAGAGCTGACGGCCGACCCAAAGACTGCATTTCCCAGGCTTCCTTGCAAGCTAGGGGTAACCATGTGACATAGTGCTGGCCAATGGGGTGTGAACAGAAGTGACTTGTACAACTTCCTGGTCCCACTTGCGAAAGGAAGGCGTAGATGCCTTGCCCCCAGGCGCTGTAGCAGGGTCACTTTGGCCCTGAATTGCTTTTGCACCTGCTGTTGAGTAACAAGAGACAAACACGCAATGTTGTTTAAACCACCAGTTGCCATGGTCTTCATCACGCCAGAAAAACCTATAACCCAACTATAACAAGAGTGGGCAGGAAACTAGTTGTGATGGAGGGAAGTTTGAAAACAAACTCTTGAGATGATAGTAATAACTGAGTGCTCCCCGCAAATGGCCATTATGTGTCCAAACATGCCTGTGAAGTATTCTGACTTCACATCCAAGAAGAACTCTTGGACATACCCATCTTCAGTAAGCAGGCAGTGAAGGGCCAAGCTCCCTCTCCCAGGTGAGGCTAGCTTGCTGCTGCCAGTTTACTTCTCCCTCCCCTGTGGTTTGTGTGTGCTGCCATTCTGTGCCTTTAAATCCTGGCTGCGTGGTGGTCCTCCCTTAGACCTTTCTTCCCCTGTGGATCACCAAGCTCCTTTCCTGTAGGAAGACTGAGGGGCTGAGGTTTCAGGGAGAGAGGCCATGGCTCGATCAGGTACAGGTCACAAGCTCCCTGCCTCAGCCCACAGAGAAGGTTCCTGACGAGCCACTGAGCCTCTGTCTGCCCAAAGAAGACCTCCCCGGTCCACCCCAGCCTCGTCATATTCATGGGACTGAACAGAGAGACCACAGAAGTTGTAGTTTAAATGGATCAAAGTCTACGTGGCAGAAGAATCCTTCATCTCAAAGCTTGTCTACATCCTCATCCTCCATACTTGCCTTCCTGTCTGACTTTGTGGCAGCACAGTCATCTACTGGTGCCCTGGTACTGGGGACCCTGAGAACAGGCACAGCTCCTGTGTGATACAGCTCAGCTCTGGGTACTTGAAAAATAAAACCAAAAAACGTTGTTGGCATTTCCTGCACTTGGAGGGATTAAAGTGCTAGTGTGGCCAACTTGCTGAAGCAGGTTTACTTTGTTTTGTTTTTCATACCTGGAGAAACACCATCCCTAATGAAATGTCGTTCTTCAGAGGGTTATCTTAGATATTTGACGGTGGTACTTGGAGGTCGTTGTAAGCGTGTATATTATGAAACCTTTGGGGTTGGTGGCCTCCTTCAACTGAGCTATACATCTAATAGCCAGGGAATAAGAAGTCTCAATTATATGTGTGTTGTCATTTCTACAAAGTCTAGCTGGGCCTGGACATGGGGGTCTAACCAGTCGCCTCCACCACTAAGCATTTTCCCCAGGACTGGGTTTGCCTTAGCCTCTTCCGTTCTTCCTGCAGCTCCTCTCATGCCCTCCCTCCAGGCCCGAGTTTGCCCCCCAGCACCCCCCTATCCACACATGCAGTTCCCGCAGCGGCTTGCTTGCTATTGGGCCCCCCTGTCTTATCTATCTCTGTAGTTTGGTATGTGTGTGCATTTAGTGGCACATGGCACGCAGTTTAAGCAGAGCCCCGAACACCCAGAGACTCCTAATAAGTGTGTACAAAGCCCAGGACGTTGGCTTCCCTGTCGATAACTGAGCTACGATTCTTTTGAGTTGGGACTCATTACAATAGCTACAACCATATTGTAAATTCTACTAACTGAGCACTTCTGTGGGATTGTTCATTTTCAGCCACATTCTATTCATGAAAGTTTGGATTTTTACGGTCTTAAGAACATAGAAGTTGAATTTGAAAGTGGGTTGGGTTTTTGTTGTTGTTGTTTTTAATACGGACTAAGTTGTCCTTAAATTCCTGATTTTAAAAGTCACGTGGGAGATTTATTTTGATTATGCTTTTGGTGAGTTATGAACTTCCTTCGGAAGCAGGTTTCATGTAATTCATTGTTGCTGTGTTTTGTTTTAAAGATTATCACTTATAGAAAGACTGTAGAAACCTAGTGTTATCTTACAGGAGATTAAAAAACAAATGGGATAAACAGAAGTGCAACTTTCATTAAGTCTTTCCAATCTCTTCTCAGTACTATGCAGGATGACATTTTCATTCTTCATGAGCAAGAGTATGACAGTTTGCTTGAGTCCGTCTTCAAAACTGAATTCTTGAGCCTCTTAGCAAAGCGTTATGAGGAAAAAACCCAGAAGCAACTACCTCTGAAATTTAGCAATACGTAAGTGGGGACCGGGGGCCCAAAATTCTGAGTAAAGCTTGATCTCCCCACAGGGGTCCAGGCTGAGAGGAGGGGAGGCCTGTGGGGTAGAGCAGGACTCTGCTTCCACTTAACCCAGACAGCCCTGGGGCCTGCCGAAGACAGTCCCAGTGGGTGTTACACACCTTGAAATGCCACTTTTGTGTTTCTGTGAAGTAATATGGACGGCTGCTTAAAAGGAGGATTTGTCCGTCCTATGGCATAAGAAAATAGAAGTTAAAGGAGCAGACCATGGAATTGTGTCATACAGGCATATAGGCAGTATGACAAATAAAAACTGGCTGGGTAGTTTTGGAGTTGTGAGTAAACTTCCCTTCTATTTGGATTTTGGTTGCTAGTGTGGAAGGGAATTTAATTAAATAATAACCACTTTCTAGGCTGCGGAGACATGGGCTATCTCATGTCTGGCATCTCTCAGTTCTCCCCGAACACGACTGAGGGAAATCAGAGAGGCACAGTGACACATCCCAGTAGGTGTGGCCTGGAGAGTGTCCCCTTCGTGCTGTGCCCTGGGCAGGCGCACCCGAGTGGAGTGACACTGGTACCTCGCTCACCAGCCAGGTTCTCACAGGCGCCGGGCCCCACATACTCCTGCCTCTGGGCTCAGTGGCTCACCGCGCCGCTGTGCCAAACCCCGGGGTGTTGTCCCCCTCCGAGGGCCCCGGGTAGGCTCCAGTCATCCGGGCTGGCCTCGTTCTCCTGCACGCTTGCCCAGCAGCAGAAATCCCCGCTGGGGTCTGCGAGCACCATTCTCTTACTGTGGTGTTCCTGCCCATTACCCACAAATGTCCTTGTCGCAGGCTTGAACTCAAGTTGAAAAAGGAGAATTGGGGTCCCTGGAGTGCAGGGGGCTCCCGGCAAGTGCAGTTCCACCAAGGCTTCGGTGACCTGGCCATCCTCAAGCCCAGTAACAAAGTGCTGCAGGTCAGCATCGGACCCGGGCTGCCCAAGAACTCCCGTAAGTGTCCCCGGCCCCCCACCTCGCCCTCCCTCACCCTGCTCTGTGCCAGACTCGCTTCTCACCCAGTGCTCACGGTGGGTGCACACGTCTGCGGGGTGGACCACCAGCACGGCCCTCAGCGGGCCGCTTCCCCTGCCCCCGGACCCCGACATCCAGCTCCTTCCTTTTGTGTTATTCATGCCTGTCAGTTCCTGCTCTTCTCATTTCCGCGGCCCTGCTCTTTACAAGGAGTTCGGGCAGCACCCCTCTTCAGCTGGATTAATCCTGCCCTCCTTTGTGTCCTCCCTGAGACCTTATTTATTGGTTGCCTTTGCAATACACATGTCTCTGCAGAGATGTCCTCTGCCCCGCAGAGTGCCTGCCGCCGCGTCCTCATTCTGGGCCACAGTGATGCTCCGGGTGGCCCCGGCTTGCTTTCTAGCTCATGTCTGCGTCAAGGGGAGGACAAGTCGGCTTCCACCCTTTGTGGTCTCTGTTTGAATGGAAGGCTGTCGAATGCACGCTGTTGCGGGAAAGGCTCTTGCCCGAAGCGGAGGTGCAGTGAGCGCTGACCCGCGCTGCACACCAGTGACCGTGACACGCAGCACGCACGCGTTCGGCCCCTGCGCCGGGTGCAGAACACGAGCGCGAACCCGAAGACGCCCCCGCTTGCTCTTCTGAAAGCCTACAAAAACAGAAACACTTTTGTAAGAGTGTGAATATCTCTTTGTAAAGCCACGGTCTCTACCGTTTCGCAACCATAGTTCCCTGGACGTATCTTCCGGCCGCTCGGGCCCGAGAGCTCCCAGGACGGTCCCTCCCTCAGACATGCCCCCTCCACTGCGTCCTGCTGCAGATCCGCCTGGCAGCCGGATTCCGCACTCGGCCGGTTTCCCGTCAGCAAAACTCCAGCAGAAGCCATAAAACCAGCCAGTGGCACTGATTTTGACTTTGTCTCGCTTGTTTATTTCAGGTCCCACCAGAAGGAACACAACTCAAACCAGAAGTTACTCCGGGGGGACGCACAACGCCAACTACCCGATGAGAGCTGCCCCTCCCCCTCCAGGTAAGCCGAGCATGCGCCGTAGAACAGGACCGCGAATCGGGACCCCTAACTTGGACCGCGTATTTGGGAGGGAACCCAGGAGCAAGTAAATGCACACATAGCAGCCAGCCGTGAGCCATTTCAGTGCCAGATACACTTCTACCGACACAATGGCCCTGCTTGTGACCCCGAAATGCAGGAGAAGTATGAGCTCGTGAGACTGAACTGTGGCAGAGTTAGCGATCTGGATTTCATTACCTAGCAATATAACTCCCTGAGGAAAGGCTGCTTACATCAGTACGAGAAAAAGGAGTTCCTTGTCCATGACAACCAGAATGTTGTCAGCTTTTCAGTTACAGGATGCGGCCTTCGTGGATCCAGGAGCCGGCCAGCTATAACCGCCGCACCACCCCTCGGTTCCAGCCAAATACCACAAGGATATTTTGCAACTAGTTAATACCTTAATGAATAAGGAGAAATATTTTATTTTCAGTCAGATAGGCTCTAGGACAAGTGCTCTAAAAAAAATAAAGTAACATCTAAAGGAGTTACAGAATTGACACAAAACGTCTTTTAGATCTTACATTTCATATTTCTCATATTTTCTGATAAAACCATAGCATGCAGGTCAGTAAAATCCAAACCTGAGTAAATGCAAGACTTCTTGCCTGTAAAAAATCCATTTAGTGCTTTAAGAGCGCTCTCCAAATTCAAAAAATGTTTTTCCATCACTTACAACATTCAATCAATAAAAAACTGTTGCCCAGAATATTTGGTATTGATAAGCTTAGGCATCTAGGTCTGAAAGGGTTATCTTAGGACCACACTCATTTAACTCAGATCATCCCAGACAAGGGAATCCTATCTGTAGCTGTGTCCGAGGTAAGCAGTGAAAAGCATTTCTTTTGTCTCCTGCTCTGGAATCTCACCGTTGTGTGCTAAAATATGAATACCCGTGCCTAGCAGTAAGAAAGTAATTCTCATCTGTTCTGGAGTCCCCATGCTGCCTGGCCCTGCGCTCTCTCCTCCCCTCTGCCTTCACCCTTGAAGAAAATCCAAGCACAAAAGAACCTAAGAGAACCAGTGTAGGATTGTGTTACTACTTATGTGCTGGCCCGCCTTCCCCCGGGCGAGAGCCTGGCCAGACCACCTGGAAAGCTCGTTTGCCTCAGCTAGGTTGGCCAAAGTTGCCTTAGACCAAATACCTGACCTTGAGCTTGGCTCCCAACCTCTCTACGTGACCATTTCTCCATCAATAAAATGAGGCAGTTGGACCTGAATCCCTTATATCAACCTTTCTCACATTATCTGTGGTGAAGGAACGAAGTCGGTTGGGGTTGTTTTTTGTTTTTTGTTTTTTTTCTCTTTCTTCTCTTAATTTCTTTCTTTTTCAACCCATCGCAAACCATACTTTTGTAAGATATAATAAAAATCACTCAAAGAATGGAATTTTAAAAGCATTCAAAATAGAAGCCCAGGGGCGCCTGGGTGGCTCAGCCGTTAAGCGTCTGCCTTCGGCTCAGGTCATGATCCCAGGGTCCTGGGATCGAGCCCCGCATCGGGCTCCCTGCTCAGCGGGAAGCCAGCTTCTCCCTCTCCCATTTCCCCTGCTTGTGTTCCCTCTCTCACTGTGTCTCTCTCTGTCAAATAAATAAATAAAATCTTTAAAAAAAAAAAAATAGAAGCCCAAATTTCTTACTGGATTCATAATGTGTCTGTGAAATTGCTATGAACATTTCTAAGTGCTTATTCTTAATTTCTGAACTTAATGAGCTGTGAACCTCCCACTTTGAGTATCACAGCCCTAGAACATGCACCTCTCCTTGGCAACCTTGGCAGCAAGTAGGAGCTCACCAGACTCCTTGCTTCCTTAAGGAGGAAACTGACACACTGAAGGGTCACAGATTTTGCTCAAGGTCAAGAGAACTAATGGAGGCAGAGCCAAACCTGACCAGCTAGTCCCTCTTATAAACTAGGGGTCGTCCCATCTGTACCAAAGGGTTCTTTTCTTAACTTGGTTGGAAGAGGTTTTATGGTAGGTTCACCAAAATGTGCCTTGGGGAGTCTTGTTCTCCTTCATTCTTGCTCAGATCTGTCAGTGGGAGAAGAGATAAGAGAGAAGAGACCATAACACGATGGAATGGTGATGCCCCATTTAGCCAGGGCCTGTGGCTCGGAGCCCATCACCATATTCCCTTACTAACCAGGTAACGTGATCTTGACTAGGAACAGTTGTTTGGCTCAGAGAGCTTGCCGTATCTGGATTGATCCAACCAGCGCCACATTTCCCCTGCCTTTGTGGAGTACCCCCTCTACCTCCCACAGCGGGCTCCTGCAGAGGACACCTAAGGCTGACACCCTGGAAATGGATGTCCAACTGTTTAAACAGCTGCCTGCCAGCCCTCTTGAATCATAACCTCACAATTTTTCTCAGATCGAAGAGTGTGCCTGCCAGCTCATGGCCAGCTTACCTTTCCTTGCACGCGGGCTTTGAAACCCTGAACATCTGGTGATTCTAATGTCAGCATGCATGTGTGAGGGTCTGCTGTGTTCCAGGCCCTTGCTCGGCAGCTTACAATGTATTAGCGCGATTCCTCACGATGTATTTGCAGTCATACCCTCTGTATTTTCAGATGGGAAACTGAGGCCTAGAGAAGCTAAGTAGCTTGCTCTTGGCTAAGAGATGGAAGGAATTTGGAGAGCCTTTTAGCAGAAGATCAGAAAATCAAAGCGTTGTTTTCTCCCCTTCTCTCTCTAGGATACCATCAGAATGGAGTCCTCAAAAACCAGTTTCTGCCACATCCCCATGCTGCTGGCAGCCAGAGGTTAAATCAGAAAAGTCTGTACACTTCCATGGCCCGCCCACCCTTGCCACGACAACAGTCCACTGGCTCAGACCGAGTGTCCCAGACGCCGGAGAGCTTGGATTTCCTTAAGGTCCCAGACCAGGGTGCTGCCGGGTAAGAGTCCCACCTCCCCTAGATGAAGCTGGTGACCTCCCTCTCCCTCGATCACAGCAAGGTCCAGGGATTTCTTTGGGCAGTCTCTGCGTGATCCTAGAGTTGTTTTCCACCTGCGTGTTGTAATCCGGGATCCAAGGCCAAGGCCTCGGGGCTCTTGGTTGACATTCCTGAAAGTACAGCCAGATTGAAGGCACACAACTCCTTCTCATGATGGCTTATCATGAACCTCAGAAGACGGTCCCCTTCAGCCCTGAGATTCAGTTATTCTGTGACCTGCCTTGCTGTCTGGCATGGCTGAGGAATGATGGGGTTTTGATCTCTGTGCCTGCAGGTGCATAAACGCTACAGCTCAGAGCACCCTCGGAAGCATGAAGGAAAACATCCCAGCCTTCTATGGGGTGTGGATGTTTTTATGCATACAGATCGTCAGGGCTTCAAAAGGAGAGCCTCTCTGCCTTTCTAGAACTAAAAGTGAAGACTGGTAAAAAGAAACCCAGGGTTTTTAGCTGGAGGAAGGAAAGACTTCTGAAACTCTATATTGATATTCCAAAGAGTCAGCGGTGTGGAAAGGGGGTTGGACATGTCCTGCGGAGTCACCAGGCGTAAAATAAGCCAACCTTAAGATAAGTTGGTGAGCTCCGCCAGCAGGTAGATTTTGGCATCGGTAAACAAAAGAGCATTCTAAAAGCCCAAAGATGAACTGCCCTGGGTTGTAAGGAGCGCCTTGTCCTTGGAAGTGTTCAGGCACAGGGTGGATGGAAATAACCAGGCAGAAATACTGTAGAGTGATGTTGTCAAACACCAGATCGGGATGAGGATCTTACCTCAATCCCTGTTCCGCATCTAACGTTGGACCTGCAGCGT
Organism: Leptonychotes weddellii; assembly: GCF_054177405.1. NCBI lineage: Eukaryota > Metazoa > Chordata > Mammalia > Carnivora > Phocidae > Leptonychotes > Leptonychotes weddellii. The sequence goes on along the minus strand of NC_138377.1, from coordinate 88,322,584 downwards.
ACCTTCTCTGAGCTTCGTCTTCCTCACCTGTACGCTGATGGGATACCACCAGGCTGGCAGGGCTGTTGGGAGGATGAGAAAGAACGTACATAAAATATACCCGGCACGGTACTGGACATGTAAGGGGCTACTCGGTCAGCTGTGGCTTGGAGACGACGATGGCGGTGGCGGTGATAAAGCCATTATCTTGTGGCGGTTGAACTGGTGACTTGGAAGCAGTCATCCAATCCCACATGATCCCCAGAGGTGGAGTAGTCTTCCCTGCTGAACCCCAGAACGGGCCTGCTCCAGCCCGCTCTTCCCCTCCCTGGCGCCTACCTCCATATTCCATTCTCTCCGTGTCTCTACAGTGATGAAGGTTCGCGTGCGGTCAGGAGACTTGTGTATGAAATAGAGCCTTGCTGGGAGAGCAACAACAGCTCCTCCACCCCCTTCTAGGCCCCATTACAGGATGTTTTTCCTGCCTTGTCAGCTTCCTTCTAAAAGACCGCGAAGCTCTTACAAATGTAACCACGTTCTCCTGGGGTTCCTCTTCCCCTGGCTAGTCTCACCTCATTTGGGCTCCAGATATGAAAGCAGCTCAGTTTTGTACAGATAGGCTGACAGTGGAGGGGTTGCCGTCCTTCGCTGGGTCTCTCCCCACCTACCCCCACGCTTGCAGAACTAGCTGCCCCCCACCAGTTCCGGCGATCTTGGCCTACCTGACTGGCTTGGTCGAAAGAAGTAGTTCTCAGACTTTAATGTGCATAGAATCACCTGGAGAACTTCCTGGCCCACTTCCAGAGTGTCTGATTCAGTGGGTCCAGAGCGGTGCCCAAGAATTCCCATTTCTACCAAGTTCTCAGATGCTGTTGCTGCTGATCCAGGGACCACATTTTGAAAACCACTCATCTGAAGGCATCTGTTGTCTAATTGATAAAGCCAGGAAAAGATTCTGTGTACAAGTGAATGCAAAGGGTGCTGTTGAGGCGGTCGGATTTTACTCCGTAACCCAGACCTATGCTATTCAGATGGATGGACATAGTGAAGATACTCAAACAACCCTTCCTGGGCCCGGGTTGACGTCCCAAAAGTAGGCAGAGGGTGTGAATCAATCAACAAAACGCACCAAATCTCTTAGCTCTGTCTGTTAGCTTCCTCCTTGCTTTGGCTTTGGCAAGCAAGACTATCTTTCCGGCCCTGCTTTGCAAGTTACAGACTTGCACACCAGCCAACAGGGAGCATCTGTCAGCCAAAAGCAGGCAATTGAGGAACATTTTGTCTTAACTGAGGCTGCTCCCTTCCAGCCCTGGGCTGCCTGGCTCCCTTTTTAAGGCTCATCACACCCTTTGCCACTTCTGGGTCTGGGCGTACGTGATGGCGTATCGGGCATACAGGATGGTGCTGTGGTGATCGTGGTGAGGCTGGACGGGGAGGGCCCCTTCGCAGCCACCACCAGGCAGGAAGATGTTCCTGACCCCCCGTGGTGCGTGCCCCTTTGAGGCCCGGGAGCTCCAAGAATCCCAGCCTGCCTCCTCTTTGCACACTTAGATCTGCTGTGATGCAAACATTGCTTTGAAAAATCGCACTCCGGTCAAAGGGCTGAGCTGCTTCTTGGTATTTATTTTCTCAAACACATGAAGTGAAAATTAAAATGATTTCTACTGTGATCAGAGACCTTAGACAGGCCTGAGGCATTTCGGGAGCCTCGGGGTCAGCTGCACTTAGTAACTGCTCTTCACCAAGGAAGCACGAATTGCATTCATTTCATAGCAGCCTGTTGGAGCCAACAGCGGACTCTGGGATCTCAAACCATTCCATAAACACGGACGCTCCTGTGTACGTCACAGTTCCAAACAGTGACCTTGAATGTGCCAGTCCGTAAACACCAGATAACCGTGGTCTTCCTCTGCTTGGGCGTTCACACCCTCAGGCTTATCTTTCTTTTCCCTCTGCCACCCCCAGTGCACTTTCCTGTATGGACATATTTAGCATAAGCAATCATTTCTTTTGGATCATGTAATGTGGATAAAATCAAATGGTGTAATTAGCACCTCCAGTTAATTCAGGAAAGTCTTGGTCAGTTTATTTTAGGTTCAGCCAGGTTTTTTGGAGAGAGCATGAAGCCTTCACTAAATTACCATCCCAGCTGGGTTCTTTACCCTTGCCTTGCCGTGTCTGTGACACAGGGGCTATTCTTAGTGGCATCCTCGTTGTTACTGGCCAAGGAGACTGAGAGAGCTGTGTCCTGCAGTCTCTCGGCATACCTTTTGAAATATCTGATGCAGCTTCAAGATCTTTCCTGATCCTCGGGAAAGAGAACGGGTTAAGCAAGAACCATACAGACAGTTCATTCATCAGCCTTTGCTCTGACTTCACAGGAACACTGTCTTTTCGGTTGGCCTCTTTAATCCTGCGGTCCTTTTCATGGGAGGGCAACTTCACGAAATTTCGAGATACTCCAGAGATTAATCCAACTAGAAGTTGGAGAAACAGAAAACTATTGAAAGCGCTCAGGGATAGGGCTTCTGGCCATGCCACAAAGGGGAGGAATCGAGAGAAAAATTCAAATGCTGCCTGTATGTCTCTTGACAAGATTCTCCTAATGGATTCATATTTTCAAAGGGCTTAAAATTTCCAACGAGTGTCCAATAGCAATATTTCTCAACCCATAATGTACGGGAGCTGGAGCTGTATCCTGGCCCAGGCAGACATGAGGCTTAGGAATTCCTGGCATCCATTCCCACGTTTCCAGTAATGTTTATAGGTTCAACCTTTTGGAACAGAGCATATTTTAAAGAGCCAGTGAAATAAAATGCCATTATTTTCCTTCTTGGAATTTCAAGACCTAAATCCCACATCTGCAGAACGAAGAGGTGATATTAGAGAGCCTCATCCCAGCTCACCCTGGGATCGACCAGGTACAGCCGGCTACCCCAGGGGTGTGGGAGCTGCGGAGACGCTCGGGAAAGGTGGCCTGGCCGTGTGCAGAGAGCATGGGAGTCACAGCTGCAGGGACTGGGTGTCGGTCCCATTCATTTGTTCATCCTTCACTGATTCAGTCACCAGGTATTTACTGAGCCCCGTGCCTGTCTGGGCCGCACGCCGGACCCAGACATCGCTTTCCTGATTACCTACTGTACCCCCTGCTGCTTGTCCCGCCGTCTTTCCACACCTTGGGGTCCTCACCTGAGCCACAAGGATAATAATCTCACGTGAAAGCCCACTCCTCGGGGCGTCTTGAAGATGAAGGAAGGGCTTTGTAAATGGCAGGTGTTGTGCGCCTTGAAAGTTTATTTGTATTGGTTTTATTACTGTTATTCGTGTGCTTCGGGCTTATCGGGAAATAGTCCTATTCTACCGGGATTGAAAGGCGGCTTTACTCTCAAGAATTCCGTGGGGTGGAAGCTTCAGGCGTTGCAGGCTTTAGCGGGGGGACGGGCGGCCTGGGGACAAGGGGACCGGCCCGGGACACAGCTTCCCCCTCACACACGCGGGGAAGAGCCTGCTGCTCTCGTGGGCGCAGAGCAACAGCAAAACGGGGAGCCACCAGGTAACGTTAGAACAGACGCTAGCTGCACTTGGACGATGTGAATAAAGTGCCAAACTTCTTCTCCGGCTCTACCGTTCCCCCCAGTCTTCTTCGAGTGAAACATCCTTTGCTCCTGTCCCCGTAACAGCTCACACCCCACGGACAGTGACAGATGTAACCAGCGGCGAGCCAAGGCACGAACGCTCACTGGGGAGAGCCTTGTCATCACTGGCGTCCGCGGGGGGCTCGCCTTCTCGGGGGCTCTGGGCACCCCGTGAGATTGGGCAGCTGTCCGTGAGGGTTCGGCTGTCGGTGGGTCCCCCTCGGTCCGGCCCCGTCAGGAACACGGGGCAGCCCGGGTGGGAGGCGCCCGAGGAGGGGGGCACCCGGGTGGGGTGGGTTAGAGTGTGACTGCGGCGAGGCCCGGTGCCCTGCTCAGAAAAACGACCTGCTGTGAAAGCAAGTTGCTGTAGCTCGGCTTCGCCGTGTGCTTGTTTTCTTCGTGGGGAAGAGATCCACTCGGGGTAATGATGGGGGTCACGTCGTCGTAGGGAAACCCGATTGCATGGCGCCGAAGGAAACAATGGGCTCAGTGACGTGGAGTTTTAGAACGATCGGTTAATATATGTAACGCGAAAAGTAACTTACTGAGTCCGAAAGTCTTGCTCCAACCCCCACGGTCCCCATGAAATAATGCTTTTATGACAGTTCTCAGTCAGGTAAAGCTGACTGGGAGCGCACGTGTCGTAAAACACCAGAGCTACCAGAATGATCTAACTCCTGCGCGTGCCTTACGAAACCAATGTAGGCAGAACACTTGGAGACGAGCGAACAGGGGTCACCACGGCCGTGTGGGGACGACAGGGTGCTGGGGAGCGGCCGGCCGTCTGGACATGAAAGGGCCTGAGTTGTACTCGGTTGGCCAGTTTCCACTCGCCATGGCCAAGGGCAGGCTGCCAGCGTGACCCCGCTGGTCTCGGAGCCGGGAAGAGACGCGCAGCCGCGCCGCATCGGAGTGCTTCCGCCATCCTGAAGCAACCAGACGTGTGTGACGTCAAGCGCGTAGACAGAAGTAAAATGTGGTAGGATAATGAGACAGGGTTGAGTTTTGAGTATTTATTGCCTTTGCTTTTCATCTCTTCGAACTTGTGTGTTCCATTTCATCTGTAACAATGGCTGTGTTTAACAGCTGACTCGCCGAATTCCCGAGGTGCGACAGCCCCCTCTCCTGGGCCGCACTGAGCCGGCTGCGGCTCCCGTGGGAGCAAGTCCGAAGCCCTTCTTGGCTGCGTTGGCCGGTCGCCCCGTGGCTGCACGTGCAGGGCTCCAGGCCCCTGAAGGGCCCCATTAATCAGTCTCCTTGGGCAGCCAGCAGTCTTTCTCGTTGCTCATTATTGATTACACAGGATCGCCACCTAGTGCTGCCAAGGAGATTGTGTGGGCTTGCGGCGGAGGCTAAGACGGAGCTGGGAAATAAAATGGCTGTGGCCATCACAGGGTTTTCTGTGACGGTTTCGGGGTCCACGCTGTGGTAAAACGGAGAGGCGGCAGGCACGTCGTCGGCGCAGACTTGCTGGGCTCCGTGGTGCATCTGACGTACAGAGTTTGTTGAGAGCGCGCTATAAAGCATCCTGAGAATTAGAGTTAGCAGTGCTGGGCTGGGGGGCCAGACCCCGGGAGCAGAAAGGTGTGTGCGGCTGGAGCGCGTCTGCCGTTGTGCCATCCGGGGCGGGAGGTCCCAGGAGCCCGGGAGCTCCGCTGGGAGGCGCCCAGAGCAGCCTCATCTGAGGCGAGGGGATCTGGATCTGCTTTCATACAGCTGCAGGGAGGGGTTCCCAGGCGACACAGGCCTTCTGCTGAGTCGCACAGGAAGGGGCAAAACAAGCTGAGATGTGAGAGTGGGGCCGCAGGGACTTGGCGCGGACCGATTGCCCCACTGGAGTACTTGTGCTCCTTCCTGGTCACAGGGAAGAGCCAGATCACGGTGACCTCGGGGTTGGTTGTCCACGCAGACACTTCCCTATCGCAAAATGCAGAGCTGTCCCCCACCTCCACGTCCATCCCCCTCAAACACAGCCCCCCAGTCCACACTCTGCTCCCCAGCACCCAGCGCGGCATCTCAAAGCTGCCTGGACGCCCCCTGCTCCCAAATGTGGGGTACTGTGAACCCTGGTTAGCCAAGTGATAAACGAGCACATGGCTTTACGTTGGTAAAGCATGGTGGCCGCGGTCCAGGGCCTGGGACAACCAAGCCCACTGTTGCCAAGGGCCTGCAAGGGAACCCCAATCCCCCAGTATTCCCTGAGGTTTTATTTTGATAGGTTTTACTTTGCCTTATCCTAAGGAAGTATTCTCTGATGCCTTGGGACCAAATACCATGCAATGGCTGTGTTGGCCCAGGGGTTTAGATAGTCCTCCCCTCCCCCAGCTCCTCTGCCAGACTGCCTGGTTCTGGGACATCCAGCACCTGCAGGCCGACAGACTGGCCGAGGTCACTCTGGGTATCAGCAGGGAGCTGCCCAGCCAAGAGGGGTCTATGTCATTTACTTGTTTTGTTTTGTTTTTTAAGCAGTTTTGAGATATAATTTATATACTATTAAATGAACCCATTTAAAGTACCATTCAGCGGTATTTGGTGCCAAGTTATACAACCATCATTGTAATCTAGTTTAAAAAAAAATTTTTTTAAGTACACTCTGCAAACATGGGGCTCACACTCATGACCCTGAGATCAAGAGTCGAATGCTCCACTGACTGAGCCAGCCAGGCGCCCCATCATAATCTGATTTTAGAATTTTCATCATCCCAGAAAGAAACCTCCTTTCCCCCACCCTCAGCCCCAGCCCTACGGAACCACTAACCTACTTGTTTCATTATAGATTAGCTTTTTCTGGATATTTTATATGAATGGAATTATTCTTTTGTTAAATTTACTCCTCCGTGGTATATTTTTCTGTATGTATTGCAGATGGAATTGTTTTCTCAATCTTGTATTCTCTAATCTTGCTGAACTTGTTTATTGGTTCTGATAGTTTTTTTAGTGCATTCCTTAGGTTTTTTTCTACATGCAAGATCATCTCATCTGCAAATAGAGGTATTTTTACTTCTTTTCCGGTCTGAATGCCTTTTATTTTTCTTGACTAATTGCTCTGGCTAGAGCTTCTAGTGCAGTATGGAACAGAAGTGGTTAAGAGCGGACATCTGTTTTGTTCCTGATCTTGGGGAGAAAGCAGTGTCCCCTAAAGATGATATAAGCTAGGAGTACGTGAACAGGGTGCCCTGACCCCAACCAGGGCTCATAAAAGAAAGGTGGAAAGGTACCAGTGTGGCCTGCAGCAGGACTGGAGGCTGGAAGCCAGCGGGGGCCACTCCTGGCAGGGACTTTGTAGGCTCCATGCAAGTCTTGGTCCATTTCCCAGGAGCAGGAGAAGCTGTCGGGATTTTTAGTGGAGGGTGAAGTGAACTAACAGACACTGAGTTGGGGGATATTCAGGGAGCCCGGGAAGGAAGCAACTGGTAGCAAAGACATGAAGGAGGAGGAACTGCCAGGGTTTGGTCAAAGCTGGAGGTGATGGGCAGAGCAGCCAGGGGGTGACTCCCAGGATTGCTGCAGGAAGGACAGTCCTACATTTCAGAGCATCATCTACCTTCTTCTCCACACTAAGAGGCCCCCTGGCCCCTTTTTCCCCAGGGACTATACCTAAGTCCCAATACTCTTGGGTCCAGACGCCTCATCAACTGCCCTAATGTTCGTAGGTTTCCCCCCTGGACATAAGAGAGGCCAGATCTCCATCCACAAGTATCTGGGCACGGGGAGAGAGAGAGAGAGAGAGAGAGAGAGAGAGCGTGTGTGTGTGTGTGTGCGTGCGCGTGCGTGCACGCATGCGCGCACACCCTTCCAACCCTGCACCCTGGAACCAGCAGGCTGGAGTCTTTCCTCCCTCCCAGGGTATTCTAATGCACACCCCTCCTATGCACCCCCCCTTCCTTGTTGCTGGGAAATCAGATGACTTCTGGTATCCAGGCTAATGGCTCTTATTAACCAGATGCTGACACATCCCTAATGTATAGGTTGCTTAATTAAAAGCCTGCTTGCGGGGCGCCTGGGTGGCTCAGTCGTTAAGCGCCTGTCTTCGGCTCAGGTCATGATTCCAGGGTCCTGGGATCGAGCCCCGCATCGGGCTCCCTGCTCAGCAGGAAGCCTGCTTCTCCCTCTCCCACTCCCCCTGCTTGTGTTCCCTCTCTAGCTGTCTCTCTCTCTGTCAAATAAATAAATAAAATCTTTAAAAAAAGAAAAAAAAAGCCTGCTTGCCTGGCCAGCTTTCAGAGAGGCAAGCACTTCTCTAGCAGGGAATGGGGATTTCTAATTGACTAGGGAGGAAATGATGTCATGCTAGTGATCTACAAGATGCTGTCCTCTATGATGAAAGTGCTTGGTGGTGGGTGGGTAGGTGGGGACCTAAGAAGAGTAGAGCCTGAGTAACCTTGGGGTTTGCTCCCCACCCACACAGGGAGCCCCGGGCAGCCCCCTGAAACCCCACCCCTGACAGAAAGAGTCCTACCTCCCCCCAAGCTGGCAGCCAGTGCCCCCCCCCCCACACCCAGATATTATCTAACTTGCTCATCAGCACCCAGTGCACATCTGTTATCATGGGACTTCAGGAGGCACGGCTCAAAGCTGGGTGTGCTTTCCCCCCACACACAACTCAGGCCAGGGGGAGGAGGGGAGGGACCCTCCCTTCTTCTTCCTGCCACAGGTGTGAACACAGCCGGCCCCACTGAGTTGAGTACAGCCCAATTTCTCCAAAAAGAAATCTTGAACTTAGGTTTGTTTTGTGAGCAAATGAATGTAGGCTTTTCCTGGTTTCTCCTCAAGCAAAGTGGGAAAGAAAACATTTAGTACTTTTTTTTCTAAATGCCTGTATGAACATACTTAACAAAGAGTTGTTTCAGATAGAAGTTTAAAATCGCTCAAGCTACAGTGCCTCTGAGACATGTACGAAGGGAGGCTGGAGGCAGTGTGGTGTGTAGAAAGAATACGTGTAAAGCTCGAAGACCCGGCTGAGGGCGCTGGAGCTGGAGATGGTTTTGATGACCGCGATGAGGCGGGGGAGGCGCTGCCGGCATCCACCGGGTAGAGGCCGGGATGCTGCTCACAGCCTGCGGTACACCGAGCCCGGGGCGGCCCCCTCGGAGCATCCCCAGCAGTGCTGGCCCCAGACAGTGGCGCTGAGGCTGAGAAACTGCCCGCGCAAGAGTATTCAAAGCAGCAGTTTTATTTTTGCTATTTTTTCGCAATACTGGAAATGAAATCATCCCAAGTGACCATCAACAGGGGACTGGAGAAGTAAGTTGTGACATATTCGTGCCACGGAAGAGGCTGAGAGAGAAATCTTTCTCTCTCAAACTTCTCGTAGCCATTGGACACGCATTCTCGTGGCCAGTACATTCATGCATCACTAGGGTGTATCTCAAAAATAGAGCAAATGATAGAACATGATTCCTTTGAGGACGCCTGGGTGGCACAGTCGGTTAAGCGTCGGACTCGTGATTTCGTTTCAGGTCATGATCTCAGGGTCGTGAGATTGAGCCCTGCGTCGGGTTCTGCGCTGGGCGTGGAGCCTGCTTAAGATTATGTCTCTCTTTCCCTCTGTTCCCCACCCCTACCCCGCCCTAAAAAAAAAAGAACATTCCTTTTATACAGTAAAAAAAAATAGGCAAACTATGTGTACTGTTTGGGGATACTTTGTGTGGTAAGACCACAAAGAAAAGCAGAATTATTAATACAAAATGCAGGGTGGTGGTCGATTCTGGGAAGGATGGCTGTTGAGGAGAGGCACCTGCAGGCTTCTGGGGCACTGGCAAAAGTTCTGTCTCCAGAGTTGGGGGCGGGGGTATTTTTATTCTCAGAGTAAGTTTGGGAATTGACGTATCTTCTAGGGATGGAACTGGATTTGAACTTGAGCGGGTCAGTGCTGGCCCCGTTCTCCAGACCACCACACGGTGCTGCCTCCTGTTAGATCCTGTCTCTCACCTGCCTCCACTCTCTCCACAGTGTCCGGAGGCAAACGAGCAGCCGGCCTCCCCCAGCCGGGGGCAGACCTAAGCCCCAGCCCAAGCCTAAGCCTCAGGTGCCACAGTGCAAGGCTCTCTATGCCTATGATGCTCAGGACACAGATGAACTCAGCTTCAATGCCAATGACATTATCGACATTATCAAAGAAGGTAAGTGCATGGCTGGCTGGCTGGCTGGCTGGGACAGCCTCCTAAAGAACATTCAGTCACAGTGCTATAAAAACTAGTTTAAACATGAAGGGAATTTATAGGCTGCTCTAACTGAAACTTGTAGCAGGAATCTAGACTTCAGGCTCAGTTTGATCAAGGCTCCAATTTTTTTTTATTTATCATTATTTTTTTTAATACTTCTTCAGCTCTGCCTTCTTTGTATTTGCTACCTTCTTGGCTGTTTTCCCTCCTGGCAGCAAAGTGGCTGCCTCAGTTCCAGCAAACAGATCGAACTAGGTCTGAAATCTTTCTCTCTCAAACTTCTCTTAGCCATTGGACAAAAGTCCTAGGTTTCACTCTGATTAGACCAAATTGGTCGTGTGTCCATCCCTGAATCTCTGTAGCAAGACTAGGGCTGTACCTATAGTAGGTTAGGCATGGCAGGGACTTCTGTAGGAAACGGGAGTTAGGACTATCCCACCCAAACTTGATGGCCTCCTCATACGGAAGGTAGATGGAAGTCAGGGAGGCAACCTGTAACATCTCTTATAAAAGTAGTCTGTGGGCTTGGCTGAATGCTTTATTAATTTGGTAGAGAAGATAAGTTAGAATATAATATACATATGACCAAACATTAGTGCTTATGGAAGTATTTTTTAAAAGATAACTCCGGGGGCGCCTGGGTGGCACAGTCGGTTGAGCATCTGACTCTTTTTATATATATATATATTTTTTTTCTTTTTTTAAAGATTTTTATTTATTTTTTGACAGAGAGAGAGACAGCGAGAGAGGGAACACAAGCAGGGGGAGTGGGAGACGGAGAAGCAGGCTTCCCACCGAGCAAGGAGCCCGATGTGGGGCTCGATCCCAGGACCCTGGGATCATGACCTGAGCCGAAGGCAGATGCTAAACGGCTGAGCCACCCAGGCGCCCCGAGCATCTGACTCTTGATTTCAGCCCAGGTCATGATCTCAGGGTCATGGGATGGAGCCCTACGTCGGCTCTGCGCTCAGCGGGGAATTTGCTTGGGATTCCCTCTCCCTCCCCCTCCCCATTCTCTCGCGCTCTCTCTCTCTCTCTCAAGTAAATAAATAAATCTTAAAAAAAAAAAAAAAGGTAACACCTGACTTAGGATGTTAACAAAGCACCTTGAAGGAGATGGCATTTTTGGTGGGGAATGGGGGGAGAGACAGAGAAGACAGGGAGGCTAGAAAGAGCAGATCCTTTTAGGAAAATGAGCTCAACCCTGTGGCAGGATTCCCCAGGGGATGTCATAGGAGACGAGATGAAGCTAAGAGTGGCCTGATGGTGGAGGGCCCTGAATGTCGGGCTCAAGAGGATTTGTGGACAGTACGGAGCCATCCATTAGGGGCAGAGCAAGGACAGCCTGAGTGAAGTGGGCATTGGTAAGTTCAGCCTTCGGGAAGAGGTGGCCGAGGACAGACAGTTCCAAGAATGGTGTTTTTAACCGATTCCTTCATCACAGGGGTCACTCTGAGGAGACTTGTAGGTCCCTGGACTGATCTCCTTCTAAATGGCCTCTGGGCATTATTTTGACCTCCTTGAGCCATCTAGTTTGCCGTAGATGTTAATATTTCAGCCATTTAGTATCCTTCCTAGAAAGTGTCGGAGTAGAAATAAAAGTTGAAATAAATGCTTAGTAAACACAAATAGAATTTTTATCACTAGCTTTGTTCAGCAAAAATATTGGAAATGACCAATTACCAAGTAACAAAGATTGGCTAAATAAGCTTTGCTCTATCCATTCAGTGAACTTCGATGACATAGATTTTTATTAGAGATAATGATGCAGTAATATGGCATACTTACTGAAATGGAAAAAATGTTCACGGGAAAAAAAGGTTGTAGACTGGACTATAGTCTTATTTTTGTAAAAATATAAAACATATGGCTCTCTGCACGTATTTTTATATTCATATGTGGTCTCATTAAGTGTTGAATTTTAAGTGAGTATTGCTTTCTTTTCATTTCTCAATATTTCAGATTTTTCTAGAAAGAACACATATTTTGGGTTGAATCAAAACAGTTACATATTTGTGTAAAATGTAGAGTCCTAGAAGTTCTCAGAAAATGCTGTAAATTATCACTGTAATTGGTGCAGTGCATTGTGAGTACAGGAATAGACATCTAGATAAATGAGACAATCCAGAAAGAGACCCATGTGTGTACAGGTGTTTAATATAGGATAAATGTGGCCTTTGAAATCAGGGGAAAAGAGAGACAATGACTTTCCATTTTGAAAAGAAAAGAAAGTTAGGGCTCTACCTCATACCCAGAACAAATATCAGATGAATTAGAGATCTAAAATACGTAAATGAATTATCATGATCTGAGCCATCCAGGCACCCCGCTTTTGTACTTTTAAAAGCACACAGAAGAGTATTACCTATTATAACAATGAATTATGTTGTCTTACAGAATAAAAGGTCTATGTTCTTTGAGCCAGGAATCTCTCCTATAGAGCTACTTGCATGCAGACGTAAAGATACTGGTATGGACATTTATTCCATCAGTAGTGGAAAAAGCGGGAACAAACGTCCATCACCAAGTAAATGGTTCTATAAATCTTGGTATACAGTACAGCTGTTTAAAAATGAGATGCAGACGTGGAAAGACAATATCTATTAAGTGTTAAAAGGCAAGATGCAGAATAGTAAGATAGAGTGGCCCGTTTCTGTTTAAAATGAGTGTGTGTGTGGTTATAATCACAGAAGAGGGTCTGGAAGAATGTAGACTACATGCTTTTTCCTGGTGGAGGGCCTGGGATTAAGGTGGGAGGTGTGGCAGATCAGGTTCTTCCAGAAACATTCCGCGCTGGAGGAAGGAGTGGGAAAGGTGTAGGGGGCGAGTAGCCCTGTGTGAGGAAAAGTGGGGAGGCAGGACTGGGGGCCATCTCACCACCCCCAGCCAGCCTCCCGCGGCCCAGCCGCTGCTCCAGAGTAAAGACTGCTGGGTGAGCTGGTGTGCCTGGGCCCCACGGGGAGCAATCAGCCTCATCTCAGAGGCCGAGCAAAGCCTCATGTGGGAGCAGCAGGGACCCTGAGTGGTCTGTCTGTGTCTGCTGTGGGGGAGGGGTTACTTTTTACAACAACGCGTTCATTTAAAAGAAAATAAAGGGGCACGTGGGTGGGTGGCTCAGTCAGTTAAGCCGTTAAGCATCTGCCTTCGGCTCAGCTCACGGTCCCAACGTCCTGGGATCGAGCCCCACGTCGGGCTCCCCACTCAGTGGAGAGTCTGCTTCTCCCTCTCCCTCCGCCGCTCACTCTCTCCTGCTCAAATGAATAAAATCTTTTAAAAAATTAACAAAAGAAAATAAAGAAGGACAAAGAACGCAGACGGAGGGAGCCAAACCACCTTTGCCCACGTGATGCACCCGTAGGGCAGGGTGTGTTTGGCCCAGGCAGGGCCGCCTTGCTCACCCTCACTCTCGCCATCTCTGTCTCCCGCAGATCCTTCTGGCTGGTGGACGGGTCGACTACGAGGCAAGCAGGGCTTGTTCCCCAACAACTATGTGACCAAGATCTGAGGCGCAAGAGACTCTGACTCACGGGTGAAGGAGCTCCAGACAGGGAAGGGGATGTTTGGGGTTCTCCTTCTGATCCATAGCAAGCAACTGCTTCCTCCTTTAAGGCCTGGAGTTTTTCTGGCACCTTCCCCATGGAGGACATTGAAATGCTGGGTTGGGGACAGGATGTGTCACTCCATAAATGATCCTAAAAGGTAGCCCTATTCATAGGAGCCCAGGAGGGCAAAACAACCACCCACTAAGATTTATTTATTGTATTTAAACCTGGTGAGAGGACAGGCGAGGTCCACTCAGACCTTGTTGGCTCTATCAAAACAGCACCCCACTCGCTCACCAGGCCCAGGGATTGGCTGTAGGTGGCCGCTGACAAGTGCCTTTAGTCAAAGAGCACATTTCTTTCAACCCTCTTTACCTTACCAGACACACACATTCCTCTCTGCCACTTTCCCTCAGGGAGGACCTGCCCTCTACAGGCTGGGCTTGGCATGAGCGGGCACTTGCCGTGCAGATGCCAAGGGCCAGCATGGCCTGTGGAGCCCACAGGTGCAGAGGGGTGCTGGTTTACGCTTCGCCAGGACCATCAGGCGGCTGGGCAGGGGCTGGGGGCCTTGCTTTCTCTGGGTCTTCAGTTGGAATGTGGCTGGCCCATGTTGGTTTTGTGTTTAATGCTGTACCTATTACAAGAAGGATCTCTTTTTTCAAGCTGTACATTTATAAAAACAGATCATATACTGTATATATAAAAATCTTAAGATGGTAGAAACATGTATGAATGTACTAAGTAGTATTCCACTGTACTTATTCGTAAGGTAGGTTTTATTACAAATCTCCCACCAGGTACTTACAAATGTGCACTACTCCTTTTCAACTATAGAATCAGTGTTACTGCTTTCTAGCCCAGCCCCTGCAAATCCTCCTCAACCCTTGCCCTGTAGGTAATTTTCCTCTGTCCCCTGTCCCTCCCCCCTAAATAAATAAAGGAATCAGTGAACCACCTGTTCTTTTGTGACATTTGTTATGGAAGTGTGTCTCCCTATCTCCTCAAAAAAAAAAAAAGATACATTAAAGCCCTAAACCCCAGTACCCCACGGTATGACCTTATTTGGAAATAGAGGGTCTTTACAGAGATAATCAAGTTAAAATGAAGTCATTAGGTTGGGCCCCAGACCAATATAACTGGTGTCCAGGTAAAAAGGGGACATTTGGACACAGAGAGGGAAGAGGACGTGAAGGGACAGCCGACTACAGCCAAGGAGAGGGGCCTGGTACAGATGTGCTTCCTTTAAAGCCCTCAGAAAGAACCAACCTTACCCACACGCAGCAGATCTTGAACTTCTAGGTTCCACGGTTGGAAGACAGTCCATTTCTGTCAGTAAACCACCCAGTCGGTGGCACTTTGTGAAGGCGAGACTAGCAGGCCAGAGCGGTGGTTATTGCAGTAATAGTGAAAAGTCGGAAACGATGGAATGTCTATCGATGAGGCAGTGGTTCTCGGGGGAGACGGTCTCTTCTCTGCCTCTCCTTCTCCTGGTTGCCTCGGCCTTTCTGAAGCTATTGGGAAAGTAGGGTTTGACCAGCACACACCTTTTTGTCATTCCAAGATTCCTGAGTCCAGGCGAAAAATTATCAGGGGTTACATATAAGGAAAAAAAATGTATCTGAACTTAGAACAAAGTAAACCACTTAATTCTGTGTGTTCAAGAACAGAACAATAACAAATAATGTTTAAAGTATAGTTTGGTTCCAGGATGCCTGGGTGGCTCAGTTGGTTGAGCAGCCAACTCTTGATTTCAGTTCAGGTCATGATCTCAGGGTCTTAAAAAAAAAAAAAAGAATTTGGGGCCAAGTGACAGGACAGCCTGAATTAAATGTAAGTTATTTTGAAAAGGCCTATCTTGAGGATAAATGTTAACTCAAGCTTTGGAGGAACTAAGGTGACCTTGGGCAGTGGAAGGAATCACTTGTGAAATTCCTTAAATAAAAATGTATTCAAAAAAAGGATGAGGTTGTGCCACTTGAGACAACATGGACAGGCTGAAGAGACAAACACCATATGATTCCATTCATAAGTAGAATCTAGGAAAAAAAGAACAAACAAAAAACAGAATCAGACCTATAAATACAGAGAAATGGGAGGGGCGGGGGGGGTAGGGAGATCGCGAAATGGGCAAGGGGGAGTGGGAGATCCAGGCTTCCAGCCATAGAATGAACAAGTCATGGGAATAAAAGGCACAGCATAAGGAATGCGGTCAATGACACTGTAATAGTGAGGTCGTGAGAGAGATGGCAGCTACACTTGGGAACGCAGCATAATGTATAAACTTGTCAAATCACTGAGTTGTATACCTGAACCTACTATAGCATTGTGTCAGCTATACTCAAAACTTATTGGCTTTACATAATTTTCCTAATGTTATGCATTAAAAAAAATGGGGGGGAATCAATCTTGGCTGCTTTTAATTTAATGATAGGCCTTTAAAACTGGTGTGTAACTGGGACCCCTCAGGCTCTAGGTGACAACATAGGAACAGAGTCTAACATCCACACAAGCAGCTGGAACAGCCCCGGCTCGCGGGGGTCACAGAGCAAGCCCCAGCCCTGCACCCATGTGCCTTACCTAGTGCCAGGCTCGAGGAGGTCCTCAATGTTGCTTAAACAGGTGAGTAAACTCATTGAAGTCACGATCCTAGGTTTCTCTTGGCTCCGCATCTAGCCAGGCCTGCCATTTTGTTCCCTGTTAGTTAGGTCAAGAGTCACTTCACCTGGGAGATTGTATGTAAAGAAGATCAAGGGGCCACCCCTGCCTTCTAGAACACGCCATCCTGTTTGGGATGATGGTGTGCTTGTGCACATACACCACACATGTGGAAAACGCAGTGTAAGGATGTGAGAGAGCCCTTCAACCAGAGGTTTAAAGTAACCAAGCACCTTGAGCAGGCTTGAACGTTCCCTTAGGCAGAGATGTTCAACGAGTAGCAGACCAGCAGTTCTCAAACCTTTTGGCCTCAGAACCCCTTTACACTCCAATATTATTGAAGACCTCAGAGTTCTGCTTTTGTCCGTACAGCTATTGGTATTTACTATATTAGAAATTCAAACAGAAAAATTTAAAAACACCAAAACCACATACACATTCTACTAACCACCAGAGTGAGGACATCATCACATGTCATGTAGCTTCTGGAAGATTCCACCACACACTAATGACAGACAAGAATGAAATAAAGCAACTAACATCCTAGTCTTATCATGAAAATAGTTTTGACCTCATGGCCTTCTTCAAGGAGTCTCAAGGACCCCCAGGCCACATTTTGAGAACCACCAGAGGGGCTAAGTGCTAATGAACAGGGGGTGCAGCGGGCTCTCTGAAAACATCATGTGAAAGGGCCATCTCTTCCCCAATGTTTCAGGACGCCAGACTAATGCCCACGGAGAGGACAAAGGGTGAGGCCTTTCTTATAACCTGTTCTGCCAACAGTCGTGCAAACCATGCACATGTATTGTCCCAGCCCATCTGATCAAACGTGACTCACCACCATTACCAAGTTCAGCCCTATGAAGGTGGAAAGGGGATGAGAAGCAGTTTCTTTTTTAAAGAACATTCCTTGCAACGTGCACACACCATGTCCACTCACAGTCTAGTGGCTGGAACTTAGTCACGTGGCCTCAACTGCCAGGGAAGCTGGGAGTCTCTTGCTGGGGACACCAAGTCTCAGTGCAGAGAGCAGCTCATCCAGGGCACCAGGGAGAGCTTCCTCCTTCCAGGCAGAGCAGTCCACGAGAACAAGTGCGAGACAACACGGCTGTGTGCCCCCATAACTGACGACCTCCACTGGCGTGCCACGGAGCAGGGCTTGTACAGAATCCCAATCTTTTCCCATCCGGACTCCCTGCAAACTCCGCAGCCCTCCCCTGCGTGCCACTGGGCAGACGAGGCCGGCCCTGCCTCTACTGGCTGCTTTTACAGTGCTTTCAGCAGCAGGTGGGGGCAGAGTCCGGTTTCAGGAGCACTGTGTGCACGGGATGCATCTTCCGGGGAGAACCTACTGCTGTCCCTGGTTCCCTTCAATTTTATGGTCAAAGAGTGGGAGCCATTCTGCTATGTCGCTTGCTCCCTTTGCTGCCTCCCTTTGGGTTTCTCCCAAGGCCTCGCTGGCCTTCACAGCTGCTCCTGAATTAGCTTATTTTACTCTTACCAGCTACTGGACGCCTTTCCCTCCTACAGCACTGTAGCTGCCCCTCTGACAGGCATGGCCTCGTCTAAAACCACTCGCAAGAAGGCTCAGTACAGTTCACTCCCTTGCCCCAGGTCATGTAGCTCGTAAGGAGAGGAACCATCATTTGACCCCTGATCTGACCCCCAAGGCCGGTGCTTTTCATCTCTGTCTTCAATCCAGCTAATATCAAGGAGTTTGATAGTCTAATTGTCAGCCTTCCAACTTCCAATTATACTTTTCTCAAAGAACAAGAACCAAAAAAATAGTAATAATCAAGAACCAAAATAAAAAGAAGAAGAAAAACTCACAAATAAGACTCCACAGCTTTAAATTTGCAAACTCCTTTGACGGGAAGGGTGGTGTCTACATATCTTTGAATGCCCAGAGTCCATCTCTTTCCAAGACCATCAACTTCCTTAAAATAACAGCCACGAACATTGGAGCACATCCAGATGCGGCGCTAAGGGCTTGCCATACCTTTCTCAGTACTCCAACACTATGAGGGAGATGCTCGGACCCCCATTCTACACACACAGACATGGGCACAGAGATCCCACAGCTGCTAACGAGACTCCAACCCGTGCAATCCAGCTTCAGGATCTGTGCTCTTCAAATACTGTGCTTACATCGTCTCATTTTCTAATTTCAGTGTTTTTACGATATTATGATTTCTACTTTTATAGCTTATTTCACATTTATAACACTAATTTAGTTTTGGGTGCCTGCTGAGGCACATAAGGAAGTATCTGAAAGGTCTTTTTTTTTATGATATTCTGGAAGTATGAATTTCCTGAATCAGGCTATTTAATATTTAACTAAGCAAAATATATAATAAGGAAGCTATAAAACGTCTTCAGAATATTCCTACAAAACCCGTCGCTTCTTGATGAGAAGCTGGAGCTCAAGCATCCCTGGGCAATTAACTTGGCTTTTCAGAGCCAGGAAAGCTCCCTGCATGGTCTCACTTCATTGCTATTCACATGTGTGACCCAAGTCAGTCTAAGGCTGCCATGGGAACAAGTCTCGTTCAACCAGGGACACTTAGAAGCTTTACACCGGGACTTCAACATACACAGCTTCCAGGTTCCCTGTGCTTGAGCGCTTGGCACCTACAGACTTCTGTAGGCGGCCCTGACCTGCCTAGGGAGAGAGATGGGGAGCAAGCCCTAGCCGGAGCCAGCCAGGCTCTCCTCCCAGGCCAGGCACAAGCCACAGCTGCGTCCCAGAACCAGCACCCGCAGACCTCGCTGCCCCACACAAGGCAGCTTTACCACACTCTCGACTGGGGGAAGAAAGGAATTTACTGCAAAACTTCTCAGAGCCTGTATGAATCTCAAAGTGAGTTGCAGTGTTTCCCAAATGTATTTGACTAGCTCCTTTCTTGTCAAAAGCAATTAACATGTGTTGAACTAATAGTTTGGGAAGTTGTTGCTATAAGGCACTCATTTATTTTATGGTGTTTTTTTTTTTTTTAAGTTAGTGGTTGGAGACCGAGAATGCATTCCCCGTAGAAAATAATGTTAACTGTGATCAACTGCCCACCAAAAAATAATAACAAATAGTAACCTACGAGGTGGCTGAAATAGGAAAATGCATTCCAACCTTCAACTCTAACAAGGTGTCGCAGGCCCATTTTCGTTTTCCAGCGGTGGTCCTTTAGGACTGACATTCCTGGTCCCACCATGCCTTTGAGACACAGACACATTATGAGGGTTGCTTCTGGTGGCCCTCACCCCAGTGGGCCAGGCGTTCCTGTGTAGGAATGAGAAGATAGTTGAGTAGGTTCTAGAAAGAGAACTGTCATGGTTATCCTCCCATTTTCAATTTTCATGAGTCAATCTTTGTATATTTCAGAAGTTTAGGAATGGGTTAGCAATCACTGAAGCCAAGTTCTAGTTTGTTCCATTTGAGAAAATGGTAGGAAGGTCTTTCCCAAAGCCACAAAGACAATAATTTACATGCTACCCATAACAGCTCAAAAAGAAATTAGTCAAACCAAGCTTCTACTGACCTTGTTCAGTATAGATTGAATAAATAAAAAACACACAGGACACTTTAAGAAAAATTAACAGCTTTATTTTTCCTCAATATACATTTTAGAAAATAGGTCTAAGGAAAGGTTTCATGAAATAGACCAGAGGACTATATACAAAGTGAAGAGCTCCAAATCAGCGAGACCAAGTGCACGGACGGAGCACTCTTCCCCAAGGGCCACAGCAGCCTAGGACCGTCCCATCAGAGGGGAGGCAAGCTCTTGGACAGCTTTTGAGTTCAGCTGAGGAATTGTGCTGATCTTCAGGAGTTTGCTGCTTGCATATTTATTCTTGATGGCCTGCAGAAGTCATCTGTGATTAAGCACACATCAGGACCCCCACCTTCTACTTCACTCCTGGTCTAACTCATAAGTATTTAGGGGCCAGACCCACAATCTCTCCAATTGGTGTGATGATGGCGATTCACTGAAGCCAGCGAGCGCTCTGAGGTCATAATGTGCGACACCTGACAATTTCCTTCCATGCCCAGCACCGGATAAAACCCAGCTGGTAGCACCGGTGAGGGCGGAAGAAATGATGTCAAGGTCCAAGGAGTAGGCTCTCTCTCCTACGTTGCCAGAGGGGTGGGAGGTGGGAGCTGTGTTTATCAGACCTAAGTGCCACCAGGCCATAACAGGTCTGCCAGGACAGGCAGCAACAATGACAACAAAAGCCAAATGGCAACCAGTGCTTAGCAGATCCCAGACAATACCCTCACACTTCCGCAGTGCGCTCAATTATGCGGAAGCTACATGCAAGGAAGCAAAGCAGGTTGTCAGGACACTTGGCACAAATGCCTTGCTCTTTGTCACCAGATCCTTGGTGATATTCGGTGTCACACAAGCACGGGACAGCGCCCAATCCGCTCTGCCTCCACCTCTCAGGTGGGCCACACGGAGACAGGCACCAGGCCCCCAGGAAGCTTTCTGAATGGGCTTCTTGCCCCTCCTTCTTCACCTGCATTCAGGGGCCTTTTGGCCATTGTCCCAGAAGATCCTGGACAGAGGCCCCAAGTCCCCAAGCCTTCCACAGGGCCATTTAAGGGGTTCCAGACGACACGGTGAGCACCTGCCCTGACTGCTGCGTGCCCTCCCCAGGATGCCAGGACGAGTGTGGGTGGAGGCATGGAATGGCTGGCTGACTACACTGGGCCTGGACACGGTTAGCCTAGCTACCTTGTTTTAAAGAGAGTCTGCTTGTGGGGTATATCCGTATGCTCCATCCCCTGCTGTACTAGAAAAGAGTTTGTGCTACAACAGACTCTCACAAATGTCAGTATTACATTTCCATGAAAACGCAAACGCACATACATATGCATACCCTCACTCACAAAACCCGTATTCTAATGCTTTTCACAGTTTAGGAAGGAGTACTTACGATGAATTTTGTTAAGTTTTCGTTAACTTTCACTACATTTTTGGCCATGTGCTGCATGACTTCCAATACTTCATTTTCTGTGTATCCAGTATAATACTGCTGCTTTAAGTTCTGGAACGCAATGCAAAGAGAAGGGGCAAGATAAAGCCTCCACTTCTTTAGAAGAGCATTATCTGATACACGTTGACATCACTTACCACTTATGTAAAAGCTATAAAACGATATTCTTACCTTCTGAAAATACAACAGCAGCCCTAAACACTATCGTGGTCCCAGCAAAACAGCCAGTAAATGCAAGATGACTTTGGCTCTGAGCAAGACTAAATTAAGACGCTGTGCAGC
This sequence comes from Leptonychotes weddellii, assembly GCF_054177405.1. Taxonomy (NCBI): domain Eukaryota; kingdom Metazoa; phylum Chordata; class Mammalia; order Carnivora; family Phocidae; genus Leptonychotes; species Leptonychotes weddellii. The sequence goes on along the minus strand of NC_138377.1, from coordinate 88,301,332 downwards.
TTCAGCTAAATCAAGTGTCAAAGGTCCCATATTATTAATTTTTAAAGAAGGTTGCACAGGTATAGAAGGTGCTCCAAGTAACAAAGCTTTCACGCTAGCCTCTCTCACCGCACTGAAAGGGGATGGCAAGTGGGACAGAGTAAAAACAAAACCCAACAAAGGAATGACCCCTTCACAGGACTGGCAGAGACCCAGGACTAGCACATCTCACATGTACCCCCCCCACCCCAATCAAAGCCCTACTGGGCAGCGGCTGGTGGGGAGCTCGAGAGCCCAGACACCCATATTGTCAGTCAGGGAAAGAGGTTCAGAATTAAGAAATAAACTGGGCCGCAGGCGGCAAGCTAATCTATGAAATCCAGGCTTCTCTTATTGGGCCCTGTGTAGTTAAGCACTGGAGAACAGAGAATAGAGAAGCCTCTACCCCCAGCCTTCTGACCTAGCCTCCCAGAGAACAAAAATCGAGCAACAGGACAGTTGTTGATTGATAATAAGACCTATCATGTGTGAAGATATGTAACCTGACTTTATTTCAGTTTTGTAATAAAATTCTAAAGGTTAAAATACATCTGTCTCATATGCACAATATGATTGGGAAAATAAATCACAATTTAATCTTAGTCCTAAAATAGTTTAAAGAAAAAAAGGATGAAGCAAGAGCAATCCTGAAATAACACACAACTACTGGCCTTTTGAAATCAATTCCCAGAAAACAGGGAGACCTGCAGTTAATAGGTTTAGAGCCCAAGGAAGGCAGGTCTAAGAGTAAAGTAATTTAGTTAAAATGAGCCCCTGGTATCAGGACCATGTATCGTTCATGTATAAGCAGCCTTGTTGCCTCAAGCTTTTAATTTCAAAAAATTTCCAATCTACAGAAAAACTGAAATATTATAATGAACATCTGTATATCCTTTGTGTAGATTCATCTATTATTAACATTTTTTCCACTTTCCCTCTCATGATGTCTGCAACTAACTCAATTTCAAATGGTTCAGCAAAAATTCTGTATGTATGTATTCATGCACAATTTTTGAACCATTTGAAAATGAGTTGCAGACGCCATGACACATCACTTCTAAATGTTTCAAAAACATCCCCAGGAAGTATTTTCCCATCTAGCCACAAACCATTATCACAGAAAAAACATCAACATTTCCACACTATCATCTAGTACATAGTCTATATTCAAATTTCTCCCATTGTTCCAAAAATATCTTGTACAGATTTTTCTTTTAGATCCAGGTGCAATCAAGGTACCTGCCGTGTATCTGGTCTTTAATTTTTTTTAATTTAAAAACGACTCCTATTTTCTTGGCTTTAAATGACAACTTGTTTGAAGGATCCAGGCCAGTTACTTTTAGAACATTTTAAATCTGCGTGTTTCCTGATGACTGGATTCGTGTCAAACATTTTGGGCAAGAATTTCATAGAGGCGATCCTGTATACGTCCTACTGCACCAGAAGACCCGTCAAGTCAGGTAGCACTACCATTGGTGATGCCAAGATTGATCACCAGGTTAAGGTGGTAACTGCCAGACCTCTCTAGCACAAAGGTACAGTTTTTCTTCAGAATTACTACAGATCTGTGGGGTCATATTTTGAGACCATGTGAATCTTGTTCTCCAAAACAATTTCACCTAATGATAAAGGCATCAGTTGATTCTCGCTTGAATCAGTTATTACATCAGGAGTTACAATCTGATTTCTAACTCTACCATTCTTTCTGCCTTAATTAGCTGGTATTTTACTGATAAAAAAAAAAAGAGCCCCCCTTCCATTCTTTCTTTTGTGTCATTATAAATGCATGGATTTTTAAAAACTGCATTACAATCTATTACTGTCATTATTCTTTTTAAAGCTCAGATTTAGTCAGAACCCTTTCAAGCCAGTTCCTATGTCCTTTTGACGTAGATCTTTGAGAATTTGCTCGGTATCTATTACAAATTGACCTAGGCTCACCTTATACTTCCTCTGCCACGGCCGTGATCTCAGCTGTTTCTCAAAGGAGACCTAGTTCTTAGTGGGTAATGGCATTTAGTATCCAAGATGTAGGCACTGGGTGTGTTCATTGCTACAGGATTATCATTGTTTCCAGGCCCTCTCATTCTTAATTTACTGACAATTTGAAAACAGATTTAATGTTATAGGTGTTTTCCTTTTGTTTGTTTCTTTGTTTTTCTTCAAGATTTTATTTATTTGACAAAGAGAGAGACAGCGAGAGCGGGAACACAAGCAGGGGGAGTGGGAGAGGGAGAAGCAGGCTTCCCACCGAGCAGGGAGCCCGATGCGGGCTCGATCCCAGGACCCTAGGATCATGACCTGAGCTGAAGGCAGACGCACAACGACTGAGCCACCCAGGCACCCCTCCTTTTGTTTTTAATTGTTAACATATATTATCTTTTTATAGTGAAAATTTTAGTTTTTGGTAACACGAATGTTGGTTTTATCCTATAATATTCATAAAAATAGTCTCGCAATTACAATAACAGAACACTACTAACAATACAGCTCCTAAGTAAACTTGAAGTCTGTTACCTCTTTCGGTCCTTTGTTTTGTCTAGCTGCATACCAGTAAGGATGCACAGTCCAAATACTGCCTTCAAAAGTTATTTGAATTAATTCTTCCCTCTGTGTTGTTACCAACTTGATATATAGTGACACTGTTGTTTCTGCTTAATTCCATTTAGGGACTCTCATATTGTTCAATATATGAACACTCATATTGTTCAGAAGTCAAAAAAGTTACGTTATACTGTACACAGTTGATAAAAAGTTACAACCAGAAGTCCTGTTCCCATCCTCAGCCTTCTACCCTGCTCCCACCCAACCCCACAGGTATCATTTTCATTAGTTTCTGGTTTACGTGTAGTTTTTGAAAAATTAGAAAATACATAAGCACACATATACCACTCTCTTATTCCCCTTCTTTCTCATAGAAGATGTCAAATGTATACACTCGTGTAGAGGAAGAGTTCTGCCATGGTGCCCTGGCAATCTCACACGTATCTACATAGGGCCACCCAGGCAAAGGCCTGAACCACAGCTTATCTGTCTTGGCAAAATGCTTTGTGATCCTCCTGGAACACGAGAGGATAGGGGTGTGGGAGGAGTGCTCGCATTCCCTTCTGAATCTCCCCTGAGAGGCTATCATGAGACTTGTTTCTTAACACCTGGTTTCTGATGAGGCTTTTGTTCTGCTGCTCTTGGGGTACATCTACAGACTATAAAGCTATTTAGTGGCAGTCTAGAATTAGCTCGTCCACAAAAGGGTATCCCACGACTCACACTGCAGTCATCTGGTCCCTTTTGTTTCGGCTGTCCTTTTTTGGTGTGTGTGATTGCCGGCAACTCTGGCTACTTGTATGAATCTAAAAGTGGCTCCTTTTACCTTTACTGGCAAAATCAGTCAGGCCTTGGCCTTGCTTTGTCTTAGCTGCTTGATGGCTTGCTTGTTTCACTTAAGCAAAGATCCCAGAAACCTGAGCACATCAGTTGCCGGCGGCCTGGCTCAGGCCTCACAGCTCTAGAGCACACTTGGTGCCATGCTGTGTGTGGTTGCCTCACCTCTGTCTGAAGCGTCCCAAGCAGCCTTCTTTTAGGCCTCTGGATTTTAACCATTGCCTCGAGGATAGTGTGGGGAAAATGCTAAGGCCTTTCATTTCAAGGGGGCCGAAAACAGAACCTAATTTCTTCTTAACCCAACACTTACCCATTTTCCTTGGCGCAGAACCTTCTGGGACAGGCAGGATGCAGCCGCTGCCACCTTTGAAGGGTGATAATGCACCATGTCGTAGTCAATGAGAGTCAGCTCCATCAGATATTTGGCTAAAGTGTGCTGTTCCACATCGACCTATGAAAGAACAGCCGGGGACAGTAAGAAGCACAGCTACTATGACCCTCTTGCAAAATCCTGGGCAAAGGCCTAGGAGCTCAAAGCCACTCGACTCACTGGTCTGCCCAGCAACTACCCTATTCCACAGTATGGTACAAACACAGAGCATGAGGTCTTTTCTCTTAAGAACTGATGAGATATTGGGGCGCCTGGGTGGCTCAGTCGTTAAGCGTCTGCCTTCGGCTCGGGTCATGATCCCAGGGTCCTGGGATCGAGCCCTGCATCGGGCTCCCTGCTCCGCGGGAGGCCTGCTTCTCCCCCTCCCGCTCCCCCTGCTTGTGTTCTCTCTCTCGCTGTATCTCTCTCTGTCAAATAAACAAAATCTTAAAAAAAAAAAAAAAAGAACTGATAAGCATTAGGACCTATCGAAAAGATGTGTCCTATAAATGCCTACGTTTTCCTTTAATTGGATCAACGTTTCCAGGATAAGACAACAAACAGCAAAATCAAGTCTCATATAGAACCGGAGGCACTTACCTCCCCAGCTTTTGATGCCCGCCTTAAGAAATGTAGTGGCAAAGGTCGACCCAACTCAAATTTCAGTTCTTTCAAAATCAGTGTTTCCATCTCTCGGATTTGGGAACTGGTATAAGCATTGTCTGTGATGTAAACGAAGTCTTCAATATTTGGAGAAAACATCTCCTCATATTTGGAAGCCAAAAGCAGAGCTGTAATCCCAACCAGTTGAAGCTTCTTACGAGAAACAGGCTGAACCTAATTGAAGAAGAATGTGTCAGAAGTCCTACCTAGCGAGAGGACTGGGGCTCTGGGTGGAAGGAAGTGAGAGGGAACCACGTCCTGGAGAAGTATACGTCGTCTCTGCTCACACCCATCTTACAAGCACAGATAACATCTGTGTTAATAGCAGGTACCATCAAGGGTTCCTGGCTGGCTCAGTTGGTGGAGCGCGTGACTTTATCTCGGGGTTGTGGGTTCGAGCCCCACATGGGGTAGACAGATTACTTAAAAATAAAATAAAAAAAAAAAAATAGCGGGTACCATCACTACTCCCAGCAGCCATCTGTTATTTGAGTATTCAGTATATGCTGGGCACAGTGCTAAGATGCCAACAATCATCTCATTGAATCCTTGCAAAAATCCTAGGAAGCGAATGTATTTTCCCCTACTTGCAAAGAGATGGCCTGAGAAGAGATTCAGACACTAGCTCCAGATCACTCAATTGCTCAGTAGGGAAGAATTATGCCTGAGAACCAAGCTCCTAGTCTGCTCCAGCCCTGTCATCCTGGCTTGAGTACCTGGGGGCAGCCCCAACATGGCATTCAACATGTCTGCATCAAGATGAGGCCCAGCCAAACAGCAGGATTAAATAATGGATGCCTAGGGATGAGGAAGGGGAGGGTCTCTCAAACACTTCCTTAATCCTTACCAAAAGTACATTCATTATTCAGCATTAAGAATCTCCAAAGAGCCTCTAGAGTCAGGGAAAATCTCAGTTCAGGGTGTGTTTCCCTTAAATTCCCTTTTCTTTTAAAAGAGACTTTGCGGGGCACCTGGGTGGCTCAGTCGTTAAGCGTCTGCCTTCGGCTCAGGTCATGATCCCAGGGTCCTGGGATTGAGCCCCGCATCAGGCTCCCTGCTCAGTGGGAAGCCTGCTTCTCTCTCTCCCACTCCCTCTGCTTGTGTTCCCTCTCTCGCTGTGTCTCTCTGTCAAATAAATTTTTTAAAATCTTAAAAAAATAAAAAAATAAAATAAGAGACTTGGCTTTCCTTGCTTCAACTCTCATTATTGAAAATCTACCCAAAATATAACTGCTCTCCTACCCAGTGAGGAATGTATAATGCAAACCACTGAATCTATGCTTTCTTAGGATTCTGCAGTATCTCAGGGTCATTATTATAATAATCACCATTATTACTGTACTGTTGGGGCAGAATTTGTACCTGAGCTGTATCATAAATGTTGACTTGAAATAAATAAATCCCAATCTGCAGGGCTCCTGACTGGTGTATCACACACGAGTGCTTTCTGTCCGGCGTTTCTTCTAAGTGGTCAGCATTTTGTGTCACCAGGCAATAACTATTTCCATGACCACTCTGCCTCTCAGCTGAATCTCTTACATTCCTCGGCTTCAGACCTCCCATTCTCAGTACACTGCCCACACATACCCCCGACCCCTTTCTTAACAATTCTGCCTCCTCTCTCTTCTACACGGATTCACGCCACAGCTGGCTGGAAACTGCCAAGTTCTCTAGCCAGACTCCTCATTTTTCAGACAAGGAAACCTAACCAAGGATTACCAAACTACAAGCTGCCGGGAAATCGTGGAAGCAGGCCTGGAAAACCAGCACCCGCAGGCACCACAGGCTTCGGGCTGACTTTCAGACCTCCTGCTGGTATGTTTGCTCGGAGGAACGACTGGCCACGCAGTGCCAAGCCCCCGACCCCCCAGCACTTTTCGGCAGGCTGACCTAGCAGAAACACCCAGCAGCGGTCAGCATCACCAGAGGTTGGATACACCTAGCTACTTCTCCCTCTAGCCGCTCAAGTTCCTTGGTTTCTCACCAAGTGGCTTTTGATCTTTTCTTCAGGTATCACCCTTTGGTGTTGCAGAATGCCATTACAGTGAGCCCCCGAAGCCACGCTCACCTGTAAAAATCGGTCCATGATGGCGACGCACATGTACAGAGTCTCCTGAAGCAGCCTAAACTTGAAGTGGACTTGCACCAGCCAGTCCACCAGGATGGCGCGCATGCGTCCGTTTATCTCTCTTCCATCTAAGAAGTGTGGATTTATGGATTGCAGAACCTGTCGGTGGAATTCAAAGTTTTAAAGGCTGACCTCATTTCCTTCCCAGCTGTATGGTAAATGCCGCATTGCTTGCACAACCAAAACACAAAGGCCCACTCACCTCAAGCTGCCGTAGATACTGGTAGATGTCCTTAACATAGTCGCTGCAGAGCTGAGGGTTCTCCCAGTCCTCATGATCAATGTCCTCGATTTTGCAGAGCAAGGCATCAGAGAAAGCTTGGCAGAGATTCTCTTCCTTCATGGAGATATCCTCCTGTGGGGTGGAAGGACCCTACATGAACGAATTAAAGTGCATGCATCACTACCTTGGCAGTAGCCTTAATTGTTAATCAGAGCCAAATACGAGCAGAGTCAACTGGTTTAAAAGTATCATATGCATTTTGAAAATACGTGAAAGCCAAAACAAATTTCAGAGTAAGGTGAATAATTCAAGGTGTAGTAGATGAAGTTTTTAGAGATATACTCCTCTGTTTAAAATTCTCTAATTTCACTCCAAGGGAAAACCTGAGTCCTCACGATGGCCTTGGGGGCTTGCATGATCGGGCTTTGCCCTCTTCCTCTGCTGACCCATCTATTTCTCTCCCCTTGGTTTGCCTCATGGCAGCCTCCCTCACTGCAAGCAGGCTCCCTCTTCCCACAATGCTCTTGCTCTTATCCCTGCACCCCCATGGGCAATTCTCTCACCTTCAAGTTTTGTTTAAATGTTACCTTCTCAATTAGGTCTATCCTGACCCCTGTTTTAGATTACCATCTGTCCCCTATGCCCCCCTCTCCACATGCATCATTTCTCTTACTGTGTTTTTCCCCATAGAACCTGTAACGTTGTAACATACTGTGGAGTTTACTTATATATGATGTATATTATTTTCTGTCTACCTCTGCTAGACTGTCAGCTCTACAGAGCTTATGGAGGTAGCAGAGGTAGAAAATAATATATTTATAAATACATTCATAAATAAATAATACATTTATTTAAACTGATTTTATTCCCTACAGCATCTCAAATGTCTACATCATCCCTGACACATAGTAGGTGCTTAGTAAATATTTACTGAGTGAAAGAAACTTAAACACCTAGGTGCAGAAACTCTTAGAGCTGACAGTTCACTTCAGCTGTAGCCTCTTCTGTGGGTATACAGATTTCCCCTCATAAACTAATTTATTCTGAATTGAGAAACTGGCAACTAAAAAGCAGAAAAGCACATTCCGGCCTATGAATAAAATAGAAGGAAGCAAAGACCGAGCAAGTACACACCCAGTATTTTCTTACGCTGACTGGGTGAGTATTAAAAAAAAAAAAAAAAAAAGGGGGCGCCTGGGTGGCTCAGTCGTTAAGCGTCTGCCTTCGGCTCAGGTCATGGTCCCAGGGTCCTGGGATCGAGCCCCACATCGGGCTCTCTGCTCAACGGGAAGCCTGCTTCTCCCTCTCCCACTCCCCCTGCTTGTGTTCCCTCTCTTGCTGTGTCTCTCTCTGTCAAATAAATAAGTACAATCTTTAAAAAAAAAAAATCATACAAATTAAAAATTTATAAAGTAAGTTAAAACAAGTGTTTAGTAATGAAGTATAAATAACCCATTACTTTTTAAAAGAATAAGAGGTACTTCTCGAAGTAAAACCTAACAAGCCTGCTAGGCTATAAAGAGTATGTATTAAAGAAATAAAATATAGAAAGAGAGAAGGCTGTATAATAAACAATTTTAATGGACATTGAAGCTCAGTGATGATAGTTTCCAGGCTTAAGGAAGGATGAAACAACAGCAGCAAAATATATATAGCAATTCAAAACCCATCCTTCCCTCCTACATCAGTTCTCAAACTGAGGGAGGGCCAACTGAGCATGAGTCATGCAGGTATACGTGCCATTTATTCAAGAACTTTCAAACCTCAAGGGACTAGAATGAATAAGAGCTACTTGGGGCACCAGGGAGAAACCTAGATAAGGTTACCAGAGAGGGTAAGACCTCAAGGAAAATGAGTGGGCAAAAGGTACGCAAGTACAAAGTCCCAGAGGAAGCCAAGAAACAAAGAAACGAAGTCTGGGAAGTGCACGTTGATTTGGGATGGCAGGAGCTAGTGCATGACGTGTGAGAAGATGGGCTGGAAAGGTGAGCGAGAACCCGGCTAAGGAGTTTACATTTTACCAAAAGGGAAGTGAATCCACTGAAGGAACTGATCAAGAGCGGCAAGAATCAGAGGCGCCTGGCTGGCTCAGTTGGTACAGCGAGCAACTCTTGATCTCGGGATTGTGGGTTCGAGCCCCATGTGGGGTGTAGAGATTACTTAGAATCTTTTTATTTTTTTTTTAAAGATTTTATTTATTTATTTGACAGAGAGAGACACAGCAAGAGAGGGAACACAAGCAGGGGGAGTGGGAGAGGGAGAAGCAGGCTTCCCGCGGAGCAGGGAGCCCGATGCGGGGCTCGATCCCAGGACCCTGGGATCATGACCTGAGCCGAAGGCAGACGTTCAACGACTGAGCCACCCAGGCGCCCCAAAAATAGAATCTTTTTAAAAAAAGAGTGACTAGAATCAGATGTATATTTTAATGAGCACATACAGCTAGGTTAAGTTCAAGGATAAGCATCATCAGTGTCCCCGGGAAATGCAGTCAGTAGTGGGAAGCCTGTTTAAGGAGGCAGAGGTTACGGTCATGTGCTATGCGTGCTGCCTGAGCAGCTTGAAATGCTTACCCGTGTCTATCCAGAGGTACGCCTGAGGTTAGCCATAGCCCGAAGCTATCAGGAGAACACATGGGTCATTGCTCTGGCCCTTATTTTACAATTTCTTAAAAGCATTCCTCTTGGGCTCCAACATAATTTAATTATTATAAAATCCTTCCTGAGATCCCACTGTCTGTGCAGGTAGTAGCCTAAGCCCTTCGGGCCCACTGTGTAATACTCTGTCCAGTGTCTGTTGCATGCAAAGCTAAAAGTTTTCTCAGCTAGTTAACCATCACAAACTTGTGGATGACAAAGTGGTCTGAGAATAAAAACCTTCCAATTAGATTAATGAATGAGTTCTGTCAGTTGTCAGAGACAAGTGAAAAGTCATATCAGAAACAATAAATGTGAGTTTTTGCTGAGCTTCAGAAGCTCCAGTTTGGTAAGGAGCAGGGCGGGGTCTGAGCTGAGTTTGGTGAGAGAATGTACTACTATTAATATGCAAACATGTAGGTGTTTGTGCAAGTTTTTGGTAACCAGAGTTCCTTTATTTACCAGATTTATAATAAACAATGTCAATTAAGTGCAACAAGAAAGGACTCCCAGAAAAACTGTTGTTTCCAATTAGACAGTTCATGATGTGTAGCAGTTAAGTGTGTACTTGCGCAAACATAGGCACACACAATTACAGAAAGGCAAAATCATTTACTGGAATAGCTTTAGGGAATACAGTGAAATGGAATTTGGAGGGTAAGGAGAGTAGTAAAAATAAACTGACTTTCTATTCTATGTACTTGATATATTTCTGTAGTATTTTGCTTTGTTATGACTGGGTTTCTTGTGTGATTAAAAATAAAAGGCACTCTTTTTAAAAAAAAAAAAACGTGAAAAGTTGTGCTTACTTCCCCTTTATACATAGTTTTTGTATTAGGGATAGTTAACCATAAAACATCCTCGTGGTTGAATGACTACTGTAGAGGCATTTTTAGGCAACAGGCTTGAGCAGTGGAACTTGGGGCCCACAGCGACCACCGAGCTGAATGCCAACAGGCTCATTAAGCAAACCACCTGGAAGAGCCGTAGGCACAGATTCCGAAGATTACCAGAAACGGGAAAATTCCATACATTCCCATCCTCCCTCGTTCCACCCTGTACCTGTGGCCCCTCATCACCCCCTTCTTGCAGACAGTCTCTCCATTGCTGTCTGGCCCACAGCTCCCTGGTCAGTAACCATCGCTCTCTTTTGTTCTGCCGTGGGTGAATCCTTTCACCACCCACACCGCTGGCCCCCACCCAATTGGCACCCCACATTTGGTGGCCCCCCATCTGATCAGAGAGTCCCACAACTGTCACTGCATTTAGTGTTTAGATTAAATCTCTAAATCTAAAACTTCATCTGAATTTCTAGCTCTGACTCCCAGCACCTCTCCGAAGTGTGCATCTCTCTCTGCCACAGCCTATTAGAACGCGTGCTCGGGCATTTCTGCACTTGGCTGGGGGCTCCTTGAGGACAGAGTGGGTGGCTCATTCACCTGATTTCTCCAGTGCCCAGCAAACCAGGGGGCTAGGAAAAAACCTTCTCCTTCCTTTCACATACAACTCAGTGTTTGCCAAAGCCTCACTGGTCAGCAAAAAAATAAATAACAACAAAAACACTGGTTCCTCTAAAAATGGCAGGATAATCCGCTTCTGTAAACACCTGTGAATGGCTGAAACCCTTTCAAGTTCTCAGCCAGAGCCCTTTGTGATTCAGCTGCAAACTCTGGTTTTGCAGAGTATAGTAATGGATTTGGCTGGGAACATCTGCTTTCATGAGCACATGGCTTATAAATTTTCCAGGGCTCACTGCTGCTAGAACCCTGTGCTCAACGGGCATTGCCACATCCCCAGGGACCAGCTATAAAGGAGCAGCAATGACTGCAGATAGAGCAGATGACAAAGTAAAAGCCAGATGGCTGACCAGATCCAGGCAAGCAGAGGGGCTCGTCTGCCAGGAGGAGGAGCTCCCCCTAAACTGGGCACTTAATGATCTCTTCTGTACTATGTTTCTCAGAGAAAAGTGTATTTGAATTGGAAGTAATTATTGTTCATTAATCCCTGATGTCTTCTAAAACTAGCAGCACATTTCAGCCACGGAAGTGATACTTATATGAATGGAGTTACAGGTCCATCATTCTTTATCTGAAACACAGTGGCCTCAAATTTGTCAGGAAGCTAAGGCAAAAGGAGTCACCAAGGAAAGGTAGAGTAATTCAGAAAGAGTGGAGATGCAGAAGTCACAGGAGGACATTTCTCCTTTGTTTTGTTCATAACATTTTTTGTTGTTTTTCTTTTTAGAAAAGTAATATGTACCTAAGGTGAAAAAAATCTGAAAAATTTTTATTTTTTTAAAGATTTTATTTGTTTATTTGACATAGACAGACAGCGAGAGAGGGAACACAAGCAGGGGGAGTGGGAGAGGGAGAAGCAGGCCTCCCGCGGAGCAGGGAGCCTGATGCGGGGTTTGATCCCAGGACCCCGGGATCATGACCTGAACCAAAGGCAGACACCTAAAGATTGAGCCACCCAGGTGCCCCAAAATCTGGGTGGCTCAGTCGGTTAAGCATCCAACTCTTGATTTCGGCCAGGTCATGATCTCAGGGTTGTGAGATCAAGCTCCGTGATGGGCATGGAACCTGCTTAAGATTCTCTCTCCCTCTGCCCCTCTCCCCATCAAAAAAAAAACACACTTTGCACACATTTAAAAGCAAATCTGGGGCACCTGGGTGGCTCAGTCAGTTAAGCATCCAACTCTTGATTTTGGCTCAGGTTGTGATCTCAGGGTCATGAGATCAAACTCTGCACTGGATACGAAGCCTGCGTAAGATTCTCTCTCTCCCTGTCTACCCCTCCCACCCCGTCCCTGGCCTCCCTGCCCCCCACATGCACGCACTCTCTCTCTCTCTGGAAAATAAATTTTTAAAAAAAAGGAAATCTGGGGTTGTACTGCATTCTATTGTGTTATAAGCTGATTTTTCTACTAATGTAACATACATTTTGACATCTTTAAATATTCTACCAAAACATGATATTAATGGTCCATGTATTTTCATTAAATGGATTTAAGCTGCTCTGGTAATTCCACCACTGGGTATCTACCCAAAGAAGACGAAAACACTAATTTGAGAAGATATATGCTCCCCTGTGTTTACTGCAACATTATTTACAATAGCCAAGATATGGAAGCAACCCAAGCATCCATCCACAGATGAATATAAAGAAGATACGGTATATATACAATGGAATATTACTCAGCCCCTAAAAAAGAATGAAATCTTGCCATTTGCAACAACGTGATTTGATCTAGAGGGTCTAATGCTAAGTGAGACAAATACCATATGATTTCACTCATATGCGGATTTTAAGAAACAAAACAAATGAACAAAGGAAAAAAGAAAAGACAGGGGTACCTGGCTGGCTCAGTCAGAAAAGCATGTGACTCTTGATTTCAGGGTTGTGAGTTTGAGTCCCATGTTGGGTGTAGAGATTTCATACATAAACAAACTTAAAAAAAAAAAAAGGAAAGAAAAGGAAAAAAGAGACAAACCAAGCCAACCAAACCAAACCGGCTCTTAAATATAGAAAAAAAACTGGTGGTTGCCATAGGGGAGTTGGGTAGAGGGAACGGGTGAACTAGGTGAAGGGGATTAAGAGTATACTTATCATGGTGAGCAATGAGTCATGTATAGGGTTGTTGAATCACTATATTGTACACCTGAAACTAATGTAATACTGTATGTTAATTATACTTGAACTTAAACAGATAGATTTAACCAATCTTCTAATATTTCTCTATTACATAAGAGATATTCATTACAGCACTATTTAAAAATCCTTGGTGTGCCTCTAATAATTTTCTTAGGATAAAAACAGATTTACTGGGTATGGAGAATAACCTTTTGAAAGACACTGCCAAATCGCCTTCCAGACATGTGGGAGGAACCACATTCAAACAGTCACCCGTATCAAATGCTACATAATGGTTAAGAGGTCAAAGCTGAAAAGCTGCTTTGGTTTGGCATTTAGGCACTAGAAACCTCCAAGGAAAGGCCTATGAAAGTAAGGTCGATCTTTAGGATTTGTTCTGGCTTTTGTTCTTGATTTGACGCGCTCTGTCCTGCCTTAGGAAAAGCAACATGCTTGCAACCATCACCTGCAAGCAGAAGGCTCCCATGTCTGCCCCCCTCCTTCAGATGCTGAGGGCATATTTCTGAGTGCCTTTCCCCATGGAGGTTTCTCTGTTACCTCAACAAATCTAAAGCCAAATGAGGTGCCTTCCCCAGAACTACCTCCCTTCCCTGACTTTCCCATTTCTTTACTAACTTATTGCATAAATGGTTTCTTAAATACTCAAGTGCTTGCTTAAGGCTCTTATTCTTCCTCTGCAAACAACACAGCCAAGAATTCCTTCTAAATATAGGACGATGTCCCTGGAACCAGTTGGTATACCCCAACACATTCCATGTGGTTTCTTAGCACCCTGTAGGTAGTGGTATGTGGGTGAGTGCTTAGGGGAGATCCAGGCTAGTTCAAGACCCTCATCAGCTCTTGCGTGACAATTGCAATGCCTCCTCATTTAGGTCCCTCCCATGGCCAGCCTACACTGCTTTCATCATTTCCCACCTCCTCAAAACTTTCCACAGGTTTATCACTGCCTGATGGGATAAAATCCAAATTCCAAGGCCTTCAAATCCAACTGCAACCTTTTCCCCAACTTTATGTTTTGCTTATTCCCACAAACCTTCTGACCCAGCTTAGATGTGCTGACTCCTTAGCCCAAGGACAAGATCATAGGTCTCTTTCTGCTTTGGTGTCTTGATTCCTACTGTGCTTTGTTCCCCCCAAAAAAGTGTTCTTTCCTATCAGCATCTCTCTATCCTTAAAATTCCCACTGATTCCATGAAGTTTCCCCTGACCACTCCATCCCTTAGTGTTCTCTCCCTCCTGTAGAAACACTTTCTGAAGGATGGTGCTTCCATCTACCCTAGACATTTGAAGCTCAATCATCCATTGTCCAGGGGCATCTGGCATCATTCCCTGGGACTACTAATTTAATTTCAGGTGCATGTGCCCCTTCTGGATAAGTCTCCTCAAGGCAAGATATCTCTTTAACAGCCTTAACACTACCCGATGGGCATAGTAAGTGCTCAATATATATATTTCTTGAATATATCCAATGTATTATTTTGAAAAATTTTAAACAAGTTATAGACATGTTATTAATGTATATTATAGAGAGAAAGAGAGAGAGAGAGAGAGCACCCAAGTCGGGCGCTGGAAAGAGCAAAGCAGTGATTGTTGTATTCTCAGCACCTACAACAGCGCCTGTCCTATAGTAATTACAGGCCAATGGGTCCATTAGCATTCTAACTCCAACTGAGTTAACCAGTCACAGAGACCACAATTTATCAACACAAAATTTTGGTATTACCTTATTCCTATATGATGAGTACGAGTCTCAGAACTGTGAGATTTCACAGCCTCATGGGCAAGCTCATTCTTATAATGGATTATAAAACTGACCAAATTTCACTTTGAGATCACTAAATTTATTTGACTATCAAGGTAATTAACTTTGTTATTCAAGGTCAAAACATTATAGTAAGTACCATCACTAAAAGGATGTGTATGTTCAATTTGTACACAAATTCAAAGTACAGCTCTAGTTATGAATGTTCTTCAAAAGTTGCAGTGATTGGGGCGCCTGGGTGGCTCAGCTGGTTAAGCGTCTGCCTTCGGCTCAGGTCATGATCCCAGGGCCCTGGGATTGAGCCCCGCATTGGGCTCCCTGCTCAGTGGGGAGTCTGCTTCTCCTTCTCTCTCTCCTGCCACTCTCCCTGTTCATGCTCTCTCTCTCTCTCAAATAAACAAATAAAATCTTTAAAAAAAAAAACAAGTTGCAGTGATGATAAAGGCACCCTCTCAGTCTAGCCAAAAACCAGCTACTTCGTACGTTTGTAAAGAGAGAACATCCTACCTTTGGAGCCAACACTTCCATCTGTACTGGTTTCACAGAAGCAGTAGGTTTCAGTTGTTTGTTGACATTTGTTTTGGTGGGTTGAACAGGTATTTTGGTGTTCTGAGCTTTCTACAAGGAAAAAGAAACATAAATAGGGCAAGATAGTGTTGCTTCTCAGAGTTATACACAATCAGCCTAGTGTGAACATGGACAGTCCTCATGGCTGTTACCTTAGCTACTTGTGTAGCTCTGGTTGTAACTCTATTTCCAATTTCTTCTAAAACTGCCCGTCTGATTGTCACATGACTCTTAGCTTTAGAATTAACTCCAGTGTCAGCATTCTCCAAATCAGTGGACACCTTAAAAAAAAAAGAGAGAGAGAGAAAGTTAATGATGAATTGAGACAACTTATAATACTTTGCTAATGTCAGATATCCAAATGCAGAATTTGGAAAATGTAAATATGCGGAGATCAATTTGTGAGAGGGAAAAGATACATTTTTTTAGGAAGACTAAAAATGCTATTTGTGATTGATCACGTCACTTGAAATTAGGCAAATCACTTATCCACCTTATCTGTAAAATAAATAATCCCTTTAAGAGGTTTCAAGATAAGTGATTATTTCTTATATAGCACCCACTTGTTAAAGATCCCTGTATACCAAATTAATCTATTTAAAAATCTTTCTTTAGAGTAGCTTGGTTAAGAGTCCTACTCTTGATTTCAGCTCAGGTCATGTTCTCAGGGTCGTGAGATCCAGCCCCCCACCTCGGGCTCTGCGCTAGGCATGAAGCCTGCTTAAGATTCTCTCTCTCCCTCTCCCTCTGCCCCTCCCCAACCACATGTGCAAGCTCTCACTATAATAAAAACTTTAGGGAGATTAATAACAAGTACAATTAAAACATTATTAAAAAGCCATAATAGGTCCAGATGTTTAAAACCTAAACTAGCTTTGATTCTCACGCCATTCTACAAATAAGAAGTGCTCCTATAGACATGATCTTTAGAGATACTGCCTTTTAAAATGAGGTTGCCATAGCACGGACTCTTTTATATTAAGGATACTTAGAAAGGAAATTGTTTTCACAGGTAAAATAGTTTTACTTTCAAATTCAGAGAAAGTTGAAATGGTATGGAATAAAAAATCATTAGTTGACCTTAACATACTTTTGACAGAATGTGCTTAGAAACAAAACTTTCTAGAAAAAGCAATTCATACAAAAAAGTTTATTTTATTGTAGAGGTGATAAACATTTCATGAGAAAAAAAAAGCAGAATGTACTATCCCTGAGAATTTGAGTCCTAATCTTAAAAATCTCCCAACAGGGGGTTTGAATGGATCTACAAGGATAGACAGAGGGGGCAGGAGAAAACTCAAGCCTTCCCTGAATAGAAAGAATTTGACAATGAAAGAACTTTATGGGACAGATTAGACAAAAATTACTTGTCAGTTCAACTTAGATCCACAAAAGGATAGGAATTAAATACTGAATGTATTCAACTTATTAGGATTCTCAAAAGCACACTGTTCAATTTTTTCCAGCAGTAATTGCCAATTTTTAAAAAGTGTTTGAAATTTTAATGCTTATGGGTCGAAGTCTGGTAATCTAAGTTTAAATCCATCTGGAGGGGAAAACTGGCAGCTTTTAACTAGGCTTACAGTCAGGAGGATGGAACTCAGGTGTGTCAGGGCCCTCCATTTTCCAGCAAAGGAAAAGTAGACGCAGATACAATTCAAGCCCACAGAAAAAAAAACATTCAAAACACCATTAACACTTGCATTTTTGCAAAGATGAAACAAATGAATCTGGAACCTTCTGTTTACATTTGTACCAAATTATATGCAAAATCTTTATTACACTTGATTAAAGAAATTAATTTTTTAAAATGATAGACGCATAAGTTAGTGAACTTAACCTGGAAGACTTCGAGCGCAGAAATAAATAGGAAACTTAACACAAAATGAAATGTGAAAAATCCGAAAAACAGCCATGACTGTTGCCTGATCAAACATTCAAAACAGTTGACCACCTAGTTTCTTCCAGTCCTTCTCCCCATCCCCCATCCCTTAGCTGGCAAGGAGTTTGAGAACAGAGGAAGGAAATTACAACAACCTCTATTTAGATAGCACTCTAACAACAAAGAGCACTCGGAGATCGCTCACTGAGTACCAAGTCCAGTGCTGGAGAGGCTCACTTGACAGGTGCCACCTCCGAGGCGCTTTCCTACGCTTTCCTCACTCCTACATTTCCCTCACCCCTGGACTGGCCAGGGCGGAAACGGGGAACCCAGAGCGGATCCGAGGAGGGGAGAGGTTGGCAAAGAGGACAGGCCGCAGGCTGGGGCGCAGGGGAAGCAGGCAGGAGGGGAGAGCGGCGCCCGTTGGGACGAAGAAGTCCTGCGCAGGAGAGAGAGGAGGCTAGAGGCGGGTGACCGGGCTGCGCGGCCGAAGAGCCTGGCCGGTGTGGGGGGTCTGCCGGGCCCACTCACCGTCGGGCGTCGGAGCAGCGCCATGTGGGAAGGGGCAGGCAAGAATGCCAGCCCGGCCCAGGGAGGGACGCGGACCGGAGAGGGAGGACACCAACTTCCGCGGCGCCGTTAGCTCCACACTCCGGCCCGCACCGCTTAAGACCTTCGCAATGTCGCCTTGTTACAGGATTCAAATATCGCGCCGCTCGCGCCCCCATTGGGCGGTCTTACGTACGGCGCGCTCTTCCTATTGGCTAGGCAGGAGGCATTCCCGCAGGCGGATTGGCTGAATTTTCAAGACCCGTTCGGTTGTCAGGACAACTGGATATTTTTTCCGCCTACTGTCTTTTTTTTTTTTCCTCCTTTCTTTTTAAATCTCGGCCTCTTAGATCAACAAAAATGAAATGTCTCACTGAGGACTCAGACGTAGGACGCCTTCTCTGAATTTTGAGTAGGTCTCACCTAAGAATGTCTCTCTACGTTTGTACTAGCTGGGCGGAAGTTCGTTCTAGGAAACACCTTGGAAATGCCATTTCTGACCTTTATTCCTCTTCCGGAAATTTCGAGTTGGAGTCTACGTTGGGTTGGCCTGAGTGGGGGAGTAGACGCCTCTGGGCGGTTCAGGGTCAGCACTGTTAGGTGGTTGAGACTCAAACGTGTGCTAAAAGAGTGGGAATTGTGGCATTTGCTCAAAAGCTAAGACTCCCAGGGAGAGGAAAATAAAAAGGTAAATGATTTGTGTGGTTCGTGATTCATGTAAGCTCTCCATTGTATGACCGGCACCTAGCGCATTTTTCGGTATGTATTATTGTCGGTATTCAATAAATATTCGTCGAATAAATGACCCTATGACGTGTAGAAGATTTTAAAATGAGAAAGAGGGTGTAATCCAGCCTTGGGCAGAAGGGTGGGAGACCGGAAAAGAGGAAAGGAAAAAGGGAGAGGAAAGGTCCAACGCCCACAGTAGAGGTAGTGGAATGACAACTGATAGCAGCCTCCGTCCAAGAATTTGAGCAAGGTTTCTGTTCTACCACTTTTTACCACTGTTACTGGGGTACTAATGAGGCTTGAATGAAGTTAAGTAATCTGAATTAAATTCTGCCCTTGCCCTTGCATCTGACGTTTCTAAACCTGTGCTCGCTTCGGCAGCACATATACTGACGTTTCTAAACCTGTTTCCTCTTTTGTAAAACCCGAATAATTGCAGCTGCTCTGTGGCATGGAAAGATCTTAGTGTATCCATTGACTGATTACTGAAAATTAGGTATCCAGTGAAAAAGTCTGAGGAAGGAAAAATAGACGTTTAGTGCCCCGAAGTTGTGAGTAAAATTATATTTTTATTTGTTATAATATTGTGATTTCAAAAGCTAGAACTATGAAAGTAACAATCCTCACCCATTCATAGGGCTTTGTAAACAGGAATGCTGTGAATGGCAAAGTGCTTTTACTAACTGACTTGACATTGTCAACATTGAATAATCCATATTAGACAGATTGTATTTTCATTAAAAATGGAAATAATATCTTTGTATCCTTCACTGCAACTAACCTGGAACTTTACAAATAAACTTTTTGATTCAACCTTTTGCTTAATGCATTGTAGTCCATATATATTTTTTTCTTTTTTTTTTTAAGCAATCTCTACACCCAGTGTGAGGCTTGAACTTGGGTCCTGGAGATCAAGAGTCACAAGCTCTACTGACTGAGCCAGCTAGGCCTCTTGGTTCTATTTCCTGTTCCCTCCTGTCTCAGGTAACATTTATTGATCACACTTCCTATATACTAATTTCCATAAACTTTATTGTTGAATCCTCATAACAATCTTTATAAAATAGGTAGTATTATCCCAAATATTTTGTCATTTTTTATTGAGGTGTAATTGACATACAACATTAGTTTCAGATATACAACATTAGATATTTGTATATATTGCAAAATGATCACAACAATAAGTCTAGTTAACATCCATCATGTATTATCCCAACTTGACAGATGAAGAAACTAGGGTTCAGAACAGTTAAATGTCTTGGCTACAATCATTGTGCTTCTGAGTTTCAAAGCTAGGATTTGTACTCTAGTTTGATTCCAAAACCTGTGCTCTTTCCACTATATTTACCATTGTCACTCTATTTACATTTGGCAGAAAGAGTGGGAAAACTTCGAAACAGTCATTGAAGGAAATCAAATATTAAATTAACCAAAAATAAATTTCTTAAAAGCCAATGACCCTTTACAGTATGGTAAAATTCCACATGATCAATTTAATTTCTTAGTCAAGTACTGTTTTGAAAAGGTGTACATATGAACTCTAGTTGATATAGGGTGAAAGGAGATGTTTGCAGACAGAGGGAGCACCCCAAGCAAAAGCACGGACCACCAGTACTGGCATGGCTGGAGACAAGGTGAATGGCTTGGCTTGGCAGGAGGTACTGGGCTTCAAGGTAGCTGTTGCCTAGTGTCTTCCAACACCATGAAAGGGAGTCAGAGACAGAGATTCTGAGATTCTCACACAAATGTTTAGTTCCTGGAATGCCAGATGGGAACTCTTCTTTCCTGACACCAAAATTCCCCAGTTTGGGGTAGGGACTTTCAGTCTTGGCTATCAGGACTGTTCTGAATGGTCAAAGATTTGCTTGCTGTTTGTCAGACCCTCCTCGCTTCCAATTTCTTATTCAGGTACATACTCACCTTTTCTCCTGGCCTTGGGATTCTTTTTCTCAGATTTCCAGGACCTTCCCCCATTAAGGATACTTCACAGATAGCCACTGTTGCAGAACTGAAGAACTTCAGGCAGCAAAAATTGCTTTAGGTCAGTTCGAGGCTGGAAACCTAACAGCCCTTCCAGAAGTCCCAAAGGCAGGCCACTAGGACCATCTGAAGCTTAACCCAGGGGCTACTTAATTTGAACAAATGCACTAGAATGTAAGCTCCATGAGGGCAGGGATATTTGTTTTGTGCACTATTCTATCTCTAGTGCCTAGAATAAATAAGGTGCTTATTTATTGTTGAATTTTTATTAGGACTCATTTGGGTTACCTACTAATATATAAGACAAGTCCAAAAGCTCAGCTCACGTTCATGGTTTCTACATCCTTGAAGAATGCTTTTCCACTTCCATTCTTGGTGAGTTTCAGCTGCCATTATTCCAGACCATAGGGCATCAAGGGCCTGGTTTAATTTATATATCATCATAATCTATATAATATATAATTTATATATCATCTCTGAATGAGATAATAGACAAATTATCATTTTTCACCAGAAGATTTTTATCAGAACCCAGCAATCTTCCTAATATACTACCATGTTCTCTCCCTCAGTTGCCCTTACCCATTTCTCTTACCCACCCCCATCCATTTCTGCCTACCTCTTTCTGATTTCTTCTTTTCTCTCAACTAGCTAGAAGACAAAATATATTTGCTATATTAACATTAAAATGTCATTTTGTGCAAGGCACTGCAGGGAACAGAGAAGAATAAAGTATGAACCATGCCCTCAAGTTCAAAACAATGAGGGGGAGACATATAGGAACAAAATTATTATAAGAGGGAGAACCTAAAAAAAACTGAGCACAAAGGAGAAGACTAATTCTGGGTAGATGAAGGAAGCCTTACTAAAAAGGAAACATTTGAGCTGAGCTTTGAAAAAAGGGTTAGAATTTAGCAGGCTGGGATGGCACAGGTGTTCAAGAAGTGGGAGCAATGGGGGAAAAATCTGTGGAAAAACCAGAAGTAATCTCACACATTTGGATCATAGAAATGGTAAAGCTACAAAAGATCCAGAAAACGAGGAATCATGGAACATTTTTAAGAAGGAAAATGACTTGGTCAAGCTTTGTTTTCAAAAGCTGACCCACTGGGCAGCATGAAGAATGGATTATAGTGGATTGGAAAGCTAAAGGTTTCCCAGGTGAGATGTAACAAAAATTTGACTTGGATGAGTGTGAAAAATGAAAAATGGAAGCAGGTATGAGAGGCAATTTTGGAGGAATGACAGAACCTTCACAAATACCTGAACGTGATGATGGAAAATAATTGTAAAGTAACGAACGTAAAAGTTTTGGGTGGTTACATTAAAATTTTCTCTCAAAAGTTATGCAAAACAAGTTATAAATAAAAATAGTAATTTCCATCGCTAATTTCTTTGGGAGGGGGAAAGGTAGGTCAGTCATTTTTCTTACAAAAAGAAAGCCTTTTCCTCTGCCTTGCTTGCATCCATCTTGACATCTTTCACCTTAACCAACAGGTCAACATTATCTATCCCATGCAGGTAACCAGGTAACCTATTACTGGCTGAACAGGGTGCATGGGTATGTCCCAGTCTAGGGCCTGTAATCTTGCTCAGAAGCAAGACGACCCAGAGAGGTAGAAACAAACACCTTTCTAGTGACTCCATGGGCCTCCACTCAAAATGATTCTTTAAAATCTGGACCCGAATGGGGAAGGACCAAAGGGAGAGGAAGAGGAAGAGAATCTCAAGCAGATTCCCCACTGAGCATGGAGCCTGATGGGATGGCGGGGGGGGGGGGGTGTCAATCACACGACCCTGAGATCATGACCTGAGCTGAAACCAAGAGTCAGTCGCCCAACTGACTGAGCCACCCAGGCACACCCTTTGTTTTTAAATAAACTTAATGCCTTCTATAAGCAAGGCATTGCTACTTAGATGGGAAAAAAGGCATAAAAACTGGGTCCCTGCCCTCATGGTGTTTAAAATATAGAGATAAGGTACATGAAAGGATGAAAATATTATTAACTCATCCTTAGAAAGTGAAAAGGTACAGGTTCTGTTGAGGATAACAAATCATTGACTCAAGAGTTGTAAAATTATGCTGTTCAATTATTTATGCATTTCCTATTCTCTATTACAACATAAATATTGTGAGGAACTCTAATTTTTGTATTATATCCTATCAGCTTTGGTAGAATACTGAGGAGCTGCAGAATGGAGTGTCCCAGTTGGAATATCAAGTTGACTTTTCAGTAACAGCCCCAATCCTGGACTAACCTGCTCCTGGGGGTGTGCAGGCCTACTTAGACATGAGAACCAATCCCCATCTCACATAGATGGTAGAGTGAAGACTGTGTCTCATTTCCCTTCAGTTTGTAATCCATTTCCAATTCCTTTTTTTTTAAAGATCTTTAAAGTAATCTCTACACCCAACATGGGGCTCGAACTCATGACACTGAGATCAAGAGTTGCATGCTTCACCAACTAAGCCAGCCAGGTGACCCTCCATTCTTATTCCTTCTATTTGCACACCCATCCTAGGAAACCTGTGCTCCCTTAGAAAATACACCATTCTGGAGTAATAATTATTTATAGGTATCATACTTTGAGGAACATTAATAAACTAGAAGTATCCAGAAAATGGTGACAAGAAGAGCTAAGATGCTTAAGATCCACGTTAAACAAAGTCAAGGGTACGAAGGATATTTCACTTGGGGAAGACCTAAAAAATTCAAGATAGCTGTCCGTTTATCTGAAGAGTTAGCATATAGGAAGACACCAGATTTATTTTTGCATTGCTCTAGAATGTAGAAGTTATAGGAACATCTACTAAAAATAATAATAATAATAATAAAGAATAACTGTAACTGTTTATAAAAGAAATGTGCTTCTTCAATAGGTAGTGACCTCATCATCACTGGAAGAATATAACCAGAGCATGATAATTGCTTTAGTTAGGAGTCAAGAGAGAGAGGGAGAGAGAGAGAGAGAGGAGGGGAAAGAAAGGAGTGGAGGGAAGGAAGAGAGAGAAGGAAAGGAAAGGAAAGGAAAAGGAAAGGGAAAAGGAAAAGGAAAGGACAGGAAAAGAGAAAGGAAAGGAAGAAGGATAGGTTATATGGTATTGGCTCACATGGTCACATGACTAGATAGATACACAGATGGATAAATTATATGATATTGGCTTACACAATTATGGAAGCTGACAAGTCCTACAGTCCAGTCTGTAAGCTAGAGACCCAGGAAAGCCATTAGTATAGTTCCAAATCCAAAGGCCGGCAAGCTAGAGACCCAGGAAAAGCCCATGGCTCAGTTTGAGTCTAAAGACAAGAGAAAAATGAATCAGGGAATTTTCCCTTAATCATGGGGTGCAGGGGGAGGCATGGAAGGTGAGGTTTTTTGGTTTTTGTTTTTTTAAAGATTTTATTTGACACAGAGAGAGAGATAACGAGAGAGCACAAGCAGGAGGAGCAGCAGGCAGAGGGAGAGGGAGAAGCAGGCTTCCCACTGAGCAGTGAGCCCGATGGGGGGCTTGATCCCAGAACCCTAAGATCATGACCTGAGCTGAAGGCAGATGCTTAACTGACTGAGCCATGCAGGCGCCCCAAGGTTTTTGTTTTTTTTTTTTAAATTCAGGCCTTCAACTGATTGGACAGGGCCCACTCACATTAGGGAGGGCAATCTGCTTTACACAATCTACAGATATTCAAATGTTAATCTCATCTAGAACCACTCCGACAAACACACCCAGAATAATGTTTGACCAAGTGTTTGGGCACTCCATGGTGCATCCATGGTGCAGTCAAGTTGACACACAAAGCTAACCACCATAATAATCATCTATCAAGAATCCTGCAGAAAGAATTTCTAAATTACAGAAATACGTAGCTATCTCCATCCCATAGGTTTATTTTAAGAATTTATTTATTTATTTGACAGAGAGCACAAGCAGGGGGAGCAGCAGGCAGAGGGAGAGGGAGAAGCAGACTCCCCACTGAGCAGGGAGCCCAATGTGGGGCTTGATCCCAGGGCCCTGGGATCATGACCTGAGCCGAAGGCAGATGCCTGACTGAGCCACACAGACGTCCCCCCATAAATTTCTTTTACTCAAGTATCAGCATAGAGAAGTTAAAGTTCTTCCACTACTGATTCCCCTGATTATGCTTGAGAACATAACATCATTTTGCACACATGGCTTTCCCATACACTAAATTTTGGTTTAGGAGGGAAAAAACTAATGAGTTCAGGAAGTTCATAATAGTAATTCTAACAGGGCACTTGGGTGGCTCAGTTGGTTAAGCAACTGCCTTCGGCTCAGGTCATGATCCTTGAGTCTCAGGATCGAGTCCCACATCGGGCTCCCTGCTCAGCGGGGGTCTGCTGCTCCCTCTGACCCTCTTCCCTCTCGTGCTCTCTGTCTCTCATTCTGTCTCTCAAATAAATAAATAAAAATCTTTAAAAAAAAATTGTAATTCTAACAAAAGGGTTTGTTTTACCAAACTGTGGTAGATTAAAGATAGCCATTTTTTTTTCCTGCCACTTCTATTAACAGGGGTAGCTATCTCCCCTCCCCCTCAATCTGGATTATGTCCAAAATGGCTCATTCACATGGCTGTTGATAGGGGGAGGAGAGGCCTCTTGGCCAATAGCCAAGAGGGAACCAAAGCTATCAACAGCCATGTGAGCGAGCTTAGAAGCAGATCATCCAGACCAAGTAAAGGCTTCAGATGACTGAGGGCCCCAGCTATCATCTTGACTGTAACCTCATGAGAGACCCTGAGCCAGAAGCACCAACCTAAGCTGCTTCCAAATTCTGGACCCACAGAAACTAAGATGTTTAATGTTTAAGCCACTAAGTTCTAGAGTTACAAATCAATAAATAATTATTTCACAGCAATAGATAATACAAAACTCTGAGGAGTGTGTGGCTAACTGACGTTCTAGGAAACCAGGTACACCATAACAACTTATTCTCTGAGCAAATGCTAATAGCATGGTAACTAGATAGCAGTTCAATGAAAGACATTCATTCCTTTTTAAAGGCAGGTCGGGATGCAGTGGATGGGAGATTTACCACATCTCTTCCAATTCCCCTGTCCAACACTCCTTTTACGAAAGCTCTTGAAAATCTAAAGGACAGAATCCCTGGGATAGCAAGTTTGGGGCATCCCGTATTAAGGAAGAATTTCCACATATGAAAGGGGGGGAAGGGCAGGCCAGATTGGAAAAGCTGAGTGTCTTGAGTTGTGCTACCAGCCACACAGGCAGTGGACAAAGTCCAGTTCTTCCTTTACAGAGCACAATGTATCAATGATAATCTGCAGAATTCCACACTTCCCAAAGCTTTTTCCCCACATGTATATTGAATATTATCACCTAAAGCAAAAATGATTTAGAAGTTCGTACTCGGGCGCCTGGGTGGCTCAGTTGGTTGAGCGACTGCCTTCGGCTCAGGTCATGATCCCGGAGTCCTGGGATCGAGTCCCACATCGGGCTCCCTGCTCGGCGGGGGGTCTGCTTCTCCCTCTGACCCTCTTCCCTCTCGTGCTCTCTCTCATTCTCTCTCTCAAATAAATAAATAAAATCTTAAAAAAAAAAAAAGTTCGTACTCAAGATTCAGCAGAGCCCACAATGAAAATTAGTATCTAGTGAATCCAGTTCATTCTCTGTAGTGATGATAAAGAATTAAAAGAGACACGCAATTTGTTTGGGCTAATCAAAAGCATCTCCTAGAAACCCGTACCTTCCACATGCTCTCTCAGTAATAGCTATTAGCCTAAAATAAGCCTAGAAGAAGCTAACAATGTAGGCAGCTCAGTGGTATGTGCTTAATTAACCCTTAACAGGGACCAGGTCCCTGCATAGCACAATTTGGTGAGGAAAAAATTAGGGGAGAATGATAAGTTCTAGTTGTTAATTTCTCCATAAAATTTTCCTTTAGATCAGAGAACACAAATGGTTTCATATCCTTTGCCAATTCTGATCCACTGGCAATGGCTGCCTAAAATATAGCATTGGATGGTATTGATGGGCAACTATGTCCTTGTTGTGACTGCAAGGCAAGGGAAAAAGGCCAATGTGCTGGAAATCCTCCAGCCCTCTAGTAGAAGAAAAAGTCCAATCCATCAAAGAAGGACAAACACTGATCTGTGGTTCAGCACCATGCTATGCTGCCATTTGTTATCAAGGGCAAGGGTAGTTGTTTTGGGTGGTGGGGTGAAATGCAGTGAGCATTGGTAGAGCTTCTACTCTTCTTCTTTTTTTTTGTCAATTTTATGCAGGAACCGCCGAAGTTTTAGCGTTTAATATTTAACAGCATGACTGAACTTCTTAAGTATGTACTACATGCAAAGCTCTTTGCACTTGTTACCTCATTTAATTCTAATAACAACCTATTCTTATAGATGAGACAGATGAGGCTCAGAAAGTTTAAGTTCAAAGCTGCACAATTCAAAGCCCTTGTCTGCCTGACACCAAAACCTATATTCTTTCCACAACTACAGAAATCATTTGTGTGGCCTGTAAATTTGTACAGAATACATAGAGAGGACATTGTGCCCAGTAGGTCCAACCACAAAATAGGTAACATTTATTTTTCTTAGTAAGAAATAGTTTTAGGGCGCCTGGGCGGCTCAGTGGGTAAGCATCCAGTTCTCGATCTCATCTCAGGTCTTGATCTCAGGGTCATGAGTTCAAGCCCCCCATTCAATATTAAAAAGAAATAGTTGTTTTGGACATATAGTTGATCTTTGAACAATATGGGGGAGTTAGGGGCACCAATCACACAGCCAAAAATCCATGTGTTAACATTTCACTCCCCCAAAACTTAACTAATAACCTACTGTGGACCAGAAGCCTTATTGCCTACATAGTCGTAACACGTTTTGTACATTTTATGTATTACATACTGTATTACAATAAAGTAAGCTACAGAAAAGAAAATGTTAAGAATATCATAAGGACAATAAAGAAATAAAAATTTTTAAAAAGAATATAAGGAAATACATTTACTACACTGTACTTATTGAAAAAAGTCCATATATAAGTGGACCCGTACAGTTCAAACCCATGTTGTTCAAGGGTCAACTGTAATTCTTAATTCAAGAAGATGATTGAATCTATAACTGAGAGAAGGTATTTCAACCTTGACATATCTAATACTGTGATATATTGTCTTTTTTTTTTAAGATTTTATTTTTAAGTAATCTCTATACCCAAGGTAGGGCTCAAACTTAACAACCCCGAGATGAAGAGTCACATGCTCTACCAACAGGGCCGGCATGTTCTTCTTGAAGAAGAAAATTCACTGTGTTTTCAGAGGAGTTGGAAGGTAAGTTCGAAATCAGGATGCATTTTCTACAGAATTAAACTATTCCCATTTATGAAATACTAATATTGAAATGTCGAGTCTGTTAAGTGTTATAAATGCCATTTTAAAAAGAGTTATAGTTTTCTGTGTGTCAAATTGTTATGGTTCAAATGATGAAGCATGTTAGCAGCTAAAATAAAGTCACCAGAGTAAGAAAAATGTTTCAAATATCAGTTTATCACTTGCATATTAACAACAATAAAAATAAGGATTTTCTGACAAAAGAATTTTAGTTCTAAAGTATTTGGACAGCTATCACTGAAATTTTCATTTTGACATAAGATGCAGCAGGATATGGAAGACACCAAAACAAAGCACAAAAGTTAAAATATTAAAAATTATTATCTTCTGTACTTGGTTCATTACTAATCACATTTTCTGTAACTAATTACAGTTGCTTACTAAGCTCCTGCATTAACAATCCAGGTTTATGCCACAAATATTTGTATTAAATAAATTTTAAAGAAATAAGGCTTTATCTACATAAAAAAAAATCAGTAGCAATTATGAAACAGGTCAACAGGTAGTCGTGCTGTAATATTAATCTGATGTAATATTAAAAAATAGAGAAATCTATCTGTTCTTCTTGTGTTTTGAGGAACATCAAGAGGACTCCACTGTATAGAATTCTCCCCATATATACTTCCACCCTTGACAGGGACCCTGGCTTTTCCAGTGCAAAAGTCCTACACCCATCACAGGCTACTTGAAGACAGGCTACTTGCTCCTTTCCCCGGTAAGATGGCAGGCATGGGCCATGGTCACTCTTTGTCTCCCTCCTCTGCCCTTCTACAACTGCAGCCTAATCATCAAGTATTCTTTTTAAAAAATGTTATTTTACATCAAATTTCTTAACCATAGTCCATCCTCCATCTCTACACATAACTATGTAGAAGCATGTTGATATTGACAATTACTACAGTGTTACATTTACTAATACAAAAAAAAAAAGCAAGTAGCCATAACTGAATGAATATGAAAATTCTGCAAATGTCAACTTGAGTGAGATCACTATTTTTGAATTCCAAGATGTTTGATAGAAACTGTTTTATAAAACTAATTATGAAACACAAAGACAATAGAAATATAAGTTATTTATTAATCAATCCACTTACAAAGCAGGTGGCTTAATGCAAGCTTATTGACATCTTCACATATGATCCATGGGAACATGTCTTCCACATACAGACAGTGACGTTACTGACTGATGCATTTGCAATCTGGGGCATGTTAAGCATATTTAGACAAATAAAATTAGGCTATCCTGTATATGAAAGTATCTTGATAATATGCATCCTGAAGTGGATTAAAACTTTCTCCAAAGGAGAAATGTTAGTACGTTAACTTAACTTTATATTCTATATTATGCAGTAAATCTTAACTATAGAAATTAAAAATTTTAAATCAGTGATCGACTCTTGGTAATGTATGAAGTGGGAGTCTAAAACCAGAGCAACAGTAGGTTGACAGTATAATTTGTGCCTCACAGTATGTGCAGATTTACTGTTTTCAAGTTTAAAGAGAAATAAAACAAGAGACATGTAGATTCAGCTGACTTTATTTATCTTTAAACTAATAAAATCCCTTAAAAGTGATCCTGGGACCTTGAGAAGTTCTATGAATGCAGAGATACCTGCCAATGACTGCAATTCTAAATCCTGACTGAATGTGTTTATTACAAAATCAGTGTTAAGCAGATATCCTTACTATACGTGCTTAGCAGAAGACTGAACAAAATTCTACATGTCTTCTTCAATTTCCCTAAAATTTTGTTAAATCTGCAAGTATGTACAATCCAGCTAATTGAAATTAATATTTAGTGTTCATCAGAGCTGTTTCACAGCAGCAAAAACTGACTCAGGGAAATAAAAGTTCTAAATGATGTAGGAAAAAGATAAATACAATCAGAACAGCAGTCTAAATGTATGATATCAATATTCAACTCTATCTGCATTATGCTGAAAGTAAAAGGATACACCAAGAAAATTTCTATTGATCACTCTGGTGATGTGAATACCACCTGCATCTGATTGAATATGGTTTGTATTCTGTTCCCAGTATTAAGGATGGTATTTAACTCAGAACTCCATATTGTAAATATACAGCAGCCATTTTGTCCTAATTAAGGAATGTCTTAATACACAATATTATCATTTTCTAGAGGATCTTTATACATTAAACTAAAGTACATGATTGATTAAATTAAAGGTTAGTAATGGATAAAAAAATTCATAATTCTCAAGACCTGGTACTATGTAAAAAACAAAAAGACCACAAAATTCTACTTACTAAAGCAGCTAATCTTGCCTGCAAGTTTAGGGTCACAAGCCCATAATATGTGCAAAGAAATGCAATACAAGGAACCATGCAAAAATACAGTAAAATGATACAGGAAAAATGTCAAATCTAGAAAAAAAAGCTTTTATAAATACATCAAACTCAACTGTATACATAAACTGTAGGTCTAGCATTAGTTGTACCATATAGCAGAGCCGCACTCTAAGTTCAAGGCTTCCAAATCTGCGCAGGTAAGTCACGCCATCTTTGGTTGACTGCAGTACCAGGAGGATGGGAATGAGAGGGAGGGCAAGAGTTCTGAAACATGGTGTCAACTTTCACTTGGCAGCTGGGCCTCAATGTCCACTCTGCATATGGGGCACTTCTTATTGGTAATCAACCACTGGTCAACACACACTTGGTGGAAAAGGTGCATACAGGGAAGGCGCCTATTATGGGCAAACAAAACAAAAAGCAAAAATTGCAAAAGTGAATTTCATGACAACTGCACGTGGCATTTACTTTTAAATAAATGATAACATGTAATAATTCAGCAGTATTTTGAAGTTACTAGCTCTTTCCCTTCTGTATAAACAAAACAAACAAAAAAACCACATACCCAATTCTCTAACAAGTTACACCTATATTAAATTACTACTTTGGGCAATATAATGTATAAATGACCATGATAATTAACTGTCACAGCTATGGAACCAAAT
The DNA here is from genome assembly GCF_054177405.1 of Leptonychotes weddellii. Taxonomy (NCBI): domain Eukaryota; kingdom Metazoa; phylum Chordata; class Mammalia; order Carnivora; family Phocidae; genus Leptonychotes; species Leptonychotes weddellii. The sequence goes on along the minus strand of NC_138377.1, from coordinate 88,270,449 downwards.
TACATAAAATCTTAGGAATTTTAAGAATGACAATTACACTGGCAATTATCCCGGTCTGGTTTCTAATGAGGCTGGCAGTATGTTCCGTTACATAATACTGCAAATATATTTTTAATATCAAATCATTGCATTTATTCAGCATTTAAAAATATATTTCATTTAATTCTCTCTCAAAAACATTAGTACTCATGTTACAGTAAATATCATACTAATTAAGAATGTCTTAATATGCAATATTATTTTTTATCTAGAGGATCTTTATACATTAAACTTGAGTACATGACTGATTAAAGGTTAATAATATTGTTTTCAATAATATTGTTATATCCACTTAATACCATCCTACTCTTTTAAAGGTAGGTCAATCCGTTTTGGAATATATTTGTATTATCAAACCATGTTGTAATACAATGAAATAAATACAATGTTATATGTTAACTATATCTCAATAAAAAATGCTTCCAGGCAATACAGGATAATATTAAATCTAAATGAACAGTAAGATAAAAGTTACTGATTTAAGTGTCCATTTCTACTTCCGTCTACTGTTAAGAATTGTCATACGTTGTCAGACTTCTAATATTTTGTAAAACTAGTAGCTAAAAAGAGGTGTTCAATTACCGTGTGAACAAGACTGTCAATGCTGTAAAAACAATTACCTTCCATATTTATAAACCTTCTTTGGAAATACAGTGTTCTGAAATAACCTTAGGGGCTCCTAGGTGGCTCAGTTGGTTAAGCGTCTGCCTTCAGCTCAGGTCATGATCCCAGGGTCCTGGTATCGAGTCCCGCATCGGGCTCCCTGATCAGTGGGGAGTCTGTTTCTCCCTCTCCCTCTCTCCCCCGCTCGTGTGCTCACACTTTCTCCCTCTCCCTCTTTCCCCCACTCGTGTGCTCACACTCTCTCTTTCTCCTCTCTCTCAAATAAATAAAATCTTAAAATGTGTTTGAAATTGCCTTATATGTGGTACGGTAGCCAACTGTGCATAATTTTTCTCTCTCTCAGCCAACTGAAGAAATATGAAAAAGTTATCCTTACATGTTAGGGCTACAAAATCATCATGTGGTTCTGTTATATATGCTATAGAACTTGTTTCATATGGGATTATGTTACATTAGAAAAAAACAATAAAAATAAAACAATTACTTAAGAGATTATAAGAAGAAAATGCCTGGGGCGCCTGGGTAGCTCAGTAGGTTAAGCATCTGACTGACTCTTGATTTCAGCTCAGGTCATGATCTCAGGCTCAGTGGTAATGAGCCCTATGTTGGGCTCCTTGCTGGGTGTGGAGCCTGCTTGAGATTCTCTCTCTCCCTCTCCCTGTGCCCCTCCCCTCACTCACTCACTCTCGAAAGAAAAAAAGAAAGAAAAAAAAAGAAAATGCCTAAAATTAACAGTGGGTGAGCATAGTAACATTTCTAAATCACAAAGTTGCAAGAAGAGTCCTATATATAAGTTGAGAGGAAATTTTAGGACAAAACTATTTTATAAAAGATGCTATAAGATAAACTGCATGGAGCTAAGGAGGATTGCCCTCTTTAAGCTTTGAAGAATACATTAATATAACTATCTTAGGCTCTGAAGCCTCCAAATTCTTTCTGCAAGATTTATAGAAGACAATTTGATCATAAAATTTCCCTGGCCAAATCTTGGTGTGCCTCTAACATGGGCAGTATATTTCCCCATTACCAACCCCTTTGTTGGTAATACAAAGACTCATCTTTCTATTCTTTCACTCACTGTAAAAAGGCAATTCTGCATGTCAGATATTGGTAACAGGGTATGCCAGGAGTAATCTTTATTTGGTTTGTAGTCTATTTTCAAATAAAATCTCTTGTATAGTTTTGACAACAGATTTTAGATAATTAATGTCTAGTTACCTCACATCTTCACCTTCCTCTAAAATAGACAAACAGATAGTACATTTTTCCTCTGTGTCTTCCTCAGTCCCTTCTTCCCCATCTTGTTTGCAGTGCAGTTTCCTCTGTGAGAACCAATCAGTTGTTACCTTATTAGTAGAGATGACATTATTGAACAACTGAGTAAAGTCTGTGTTTATTTGAAAAACAAAAACAAAACAAAACCACACATTCACACCCACAACTTATTTCCCAGGTACAGATGTCATGAATTTCATGGATGAATTAAGTGACTACCAACTGTTCTTTTAAGACCCTTAAATAGCATCAAAAGCAAAACCAAATGTAATAGAAATTCATTAGTTTTAATTCATTAGTGTCTATTATTTTTAATCCACAATTAGGAATGATACATGATATAAACTCTATTTTTGTCCCGGCATGAGTACAGCTACATGAACTTTACTTTACTAATGACTATTTCAAATAACACCCAAATAAATTAATGCTAATTATAGTCTTTAACTTAGATAGTTGAAAGGATTTAAATTTAGTGGATACTCTTAGAAAACAGATAAAAAGTACAAAGAACAATAATTTTCATACTTTTATTATCCTCTGTGTAGCAGAGGACATTGTTGTTTGTTGAAAGAAACTTATTTAACATGTCTGCTCCTTAACTTCTAGATATACTATACTACAACATAAGGAATTAAGCGTAGAATATAAGAAATGTAGATCAATTAAATGTCCAAATAAACTGCTAGTTAAATTATGGTATGCCATATGATGAAATTTTGTATATGCTATTAAAATGAATATAGGTGACCTGTGAGTGCGGAAAGAAGAGGAAAAGAAAATGTGCAAAATTGTGTGCATATCATCCCCTTTGTGTTACTTTTGAAAGGGAAAGAAAAAATGCATAGTAATGCACGTTACTGTAAATTCATAAAAATATCTGGAAGATTACCTACAAAAGCCTTAACTATGATTTTTCTTCTGGGAAGGAAGACTGGGGTCGGCAGGGTAAGAAACTTCAGGTATGTTTTTTTAGACCTTCAATTATTAAAAGAACAAAACTATGTGTTGTTTTAGTAATAAATAACGTAGTTGCTAGACTCCACAATCTCAAAAAAGGTCCATAATATTCAATTTTATGCACTTCAACAATAACATAGACATTTCATAGGATAAATTCTTACCTTTTTGTATTTATGTGGATATGTACATCTTTCAATTGTCCCCTGGGATGCACCACGATTCACATTTCCTAATCTTTCTTCCAAATGAATCAGTTCCTGAAGGTAAAGAATAATTAGTATCAAAAGCCAGCATGATTATTTCTTGAACAGCACTGTTAATATTGTAAAAGCAATAAAGTTACATATTTATAAACCTCAATGTAAATACAAAGCCATATATGATAAGGCAAATGTTTGTAATTCTTTCCTCAGCCAATGTAGTAGTATGGCAAAGTTATCCTTACAGATTAGGACACCGTATTACTACATGGTACTATAAAAGTCAGTTAGTATGTATGCATGGAGAAGATGAAATCATTAAGTAAAATAGGGAAACAAATCAAAGGATAGTTCAAAGTCCCTCTGACTCCAACTTCCAAACTGACATGAAGAAACAAAACAAAACTTCAAATCATATTCAAATGATTTGGTCTTCCTGAAAATTCAAAAAAGATAGTTAGCTATGAACTGAATTACTTAGGTTTCTTTTGTCCAGTAATGTTTCTCTAAAAATAAGCTTAATCAAAAGCAATTGAGATTTCCCCCTATATTTAAGAGTATAGTTCTTTATCTGATATTTATATTTAATAAATTTCTTTATTCTTTTATATTAGATGTTTTCATTTACTCATCTTAAAATACGTGGATAACTTTGATACTAAGATTAATATTGCCTATAAACCTTTCTGTGATAACCCCCAGAAGCAGTATCAAAAATTCAGGCATTGTGCTACCTTCTGATCCCCAGCCAGTGCAGCAATCCTACTCAACTGTGAATACTAATAATACATATATTCTCTCTCTACATTAAAGATACTGTGGCAAATATCTTCATTAATTGTATTACACACCTCAAAATTGCCCCTGAAAGGACCTCTGAATGATGTTCCATCCAATCCTGATGAAATGTAACGAATATGAGGATAGCCTGCCATGTCAGGAACCTATTTTAATAGAAGACACAGGCTAAATCAAGTAAGAGTAGGCTTGAGTTTTAACACATAAATAACTGAGACACTCCATTCAGCTACTCACAAAATTCAACTTCACTAAGTCTCCAAGTAAGCACTCTGTAAAAGGGTTAGGTTTCTCTTCAAATATAATCTCACAGAATAACTATTAAAATACAAGCAAAAAAAAAAAAAAAAGAAAGAATTGCTGTTCCATGAGATAACAGGTTTCTTCTACTTGATTTATTTTGCATAAAGAATCCTAAATAGAAAATACCCAAAGTTAATACTGATGCTCTTGGCAGTCTAAATATATAAAGAGTAAAATTTTCATAAGATTTTGTCACTTTCAGAGAACTTTATTAAACCATATTATGAAATAAAAATGCACAGAACTTTCCTACAAAACTTATTTCCCTTCCTCTAACTTCCTAACAGCCAAAGGTACTCTGGCTCCTTTTTATGTTTCGTTCTGTTGGTGAAAGTTTTTTGTTTTTTTTTAAAGATTTTATTTATTTATTTGACACAGAGAGAGAAAGAGAGGAATCACAAGTAGGCAGAGTGGCAGGGAGCGGCAGAGGGAGAAGCAGGCTCCCTGCCGAGCAAGGAGCCGATGTGGGGCTCGATCCCAGGACCCTGGGATCATGACCTGAGCCGAAGGCAGACGTTCAACGACTGAGCCACCCAGGCGCCCCTGTTGGTGAAAGTTTTAATAGTGTTTTCTAATTTTGTGTTAGGCATAACTCAATCTTCATATTCATGAATTTGCCTACTTAATAAAAATTATTTGTAACTCCAAAATCAATACCTGTGCTTTTCTCAATCACTCATGGGCACATACACAGGAGAAAAAAAATCTGAGTTGCCTGACATGTAGAACACGGCTCTGCCTTCTTGCTTCAGCTCTTATACTATAAACAAGGGTCTTTTTTGTGATCTATTTAAGTGCCATCTATCTAGGTTTCCATTTTTTGTGCTTTTTACTGGTGACTTTGTTTTTAAAGTGGCCACCAAACTCAAGTGCTGGGGGATAGCGTTCCTAAGTGCTAGAAGGCTCTGATATGCCTTATGGATAAAATGTGTGTAGATAAGCTTCATTCAGGCATGAGTTTTGTTGGCCATAAGCTCAATGTTTGTGACTCAGTAATACATATCAAATAAGGTATCTTTAAAATGAAACAGACATCAAAACAAGGTTATGTACTGACTGGCTGTTGTGACCAGATAAACATGGTGACCAGAGGTTTGCAGTAACCTAACCCTATATTTACTGCAAGAATAATGGCTCTAGGACACCTGGGTGGCTCAGTTGGTTAAGCAACTGCCTTTGGCTCAGGTCATGATCCTGGCGTCCTAGGATCGAGTCCTGCGCATCGGGCTCCCTGCTCAGCAGGGAGTCTGCTACTCCCTCTGACCCTCCCCCCTCTTATGCTCTCTCTCTCAGTAAAATCTTTAAAAAACAAAAAAAAAGAATAATGGCTCTATATTTACTTACTCAGTGTTTGCACAACTTTATAAAATGTAACTGCCGTATATAACAACAGTAGACTGTATTAGGAAAGGGAGATTCTGGGATAGAGCACCATTCTTCCATCATTATAAATAAATCTCCAACATTTTTTTTTAGTCAGCTTCCACTGAATACTTCCACAACATACTTCTAACAAGTTTATAGCTTTAAAAGACAATTTGTATGTAGAAAAGAATTTAAAATAAGCAATAACTTTAACCTTCAAATAGCCTATTATTCAAATATCTACAACTTTCCTTACAATCAAAATCAATACTGCCAAGCTCTCAGCAGATAACCTAACCTCCTACACATCTTTAAGGAAAATAAAAAATAAGAAAGGAACTCCTGCCCCTCAAATTATTTAAACCTACACTTGCCCTGTAACCTTCCCTCCATCTCCTTTGTTCCTGAGTCCTGGTTTCTTTGGAAGGCAGCTTTATATCTTATTGCTGAGTAACCCCCATCCCTAAGACCTACAAATAACTTACTTGGAGTTCCTTGTGCTTTTGCTGTCTGACAGCTCCTTACATGCTATAAACACTGTTTAAGAGTACCATTCTCAATTCCAAAGCCTAAGTCGCAGATATAATAAAGCATCTTGGAAACCGTTCCTGCAAGGTCTTTACCCCCACAAGATGAAAAAACTTCCTTACTCCGTACCACTTTTATAACTAGTAGGTATTATGAATGGTGAACTCAATATATTTTTGCTGAACTTGTTCTTTAGAATTCAAATTGGTATCAACAAGATCTGAATCTGTTCAAATAAGACAGAGAATCAGTATAGTCCTGCAGATCAAAAAATAAAGGATGAATGCAACAGAACAGACCTGTTAGTAACTTTGACAAAATAAAGCACATGTTCTAGTCACAGTGGATCAAGACTGTCATCTTGGTATAAAAGAAAAAACTATCATTCTTTATATTAAGAAGAGTACATTTCACAATGCAAATACAAATATAGACTTTAATATGTCTCGTATCTTTTTATAGCACAATTTCAATCTAATAATAATAATTCTCAAATTCCATTAAAACACCCATAACAACTAATAACATTTAAAGATTTTCCAATAAAATATTTAATTTAGAAAAGGAAGAATACTTTTAGGAGACTATGTCAGAATTTTGAAATTTTTCTATTTTACCATTAAAGGAAGAGCTCCCAATTGTAAGTGATGAAGTCGTGGTGGTGCATGGTAATGGGCCAAGTGAGGATGCAGTGCTCCAGGCGTGTAAGTAGCTGCAGTCACTCCAGCTTCAATTCCCAGTTCCCTGACAAAGGATGAGAACACTACCTTTTAGCCATCCTTACAGTGTCTTTATTATCAACAGAAATGGGGGAGTATATTTACATTTTTAAAAGTAATATAAAGTTTCTTAACTGACACAGCTGAGAAAAAGATAATTTAGCCCCAAATATTTAATTAATATTTCAAATTCATTTCAGCAATTAAAACTCAAAAGTTCAATTTTGTGACCATGAGAAGCAAAGCATCTGTACTCAGTTTCACATCCTACAAAGGAAGGAAGTATGATTAATGACCCTTAAGGTTCCTTCCGATCTAAAAGTCTGATTCTACTTGAGGATCATACAAAATAGTTTCGTTTTCTGGTTTATATGAATGTTACAGATGCTCCCAGGGCTTTTGTTTGTTGGATAGTGTCTGTGGGTTGTTGGCATCAAGATAATTAGAAGAACACTTCTATACCTTATAAAGTAAGGGTAAACAAAATTTTTAGAAAGAGTAAAATTGGTAAATGCCAAATTTTCATTTACTTATTCTCATTTTATGTTTTGCCTCATAATGTCATTGTGGATCAAGGTCTCAATCTCTACCTACAGACAATGGATTCAGAAAGAAAAATTAATGCAAATGCTTCCATTTCTCTAAAAAAGACCACATGCCTAGGACACAAGCTCGATTTCCCTTGTCAATAAACAGGGGTTAGGAGTGGTAAAGCAAATTGAGTACAAAGGTGGGGGGTGGATAAGGAAGTTGTGAAAGATCCATTTAGGGATTTAACTTTGATGGCAGATATCCCTGAAAAACAAAAAGCTCTACTTCTGTTTGACATGGTTCTCTGCCCCAGAACTCAAGTTCCTCTTCCCACTTCAGGTTTCTGTAACTTGCCCAGAGACAGTGCCTCACAGATAAGCTGGAATTCAGTTTCTCATCACCCTTCTGCATGGCATCCCACTACAAAGCATCTGTTCTGACATTTCTACCACAGACTGCTGAGCGTAACTTTGAAATAAACAAGATACTGACCAGGCAGATCTCTCAGGAGCCTGTCGAGGATGTGAGGACATAGTCTGAGGCACATGAATATGATGCCCATGACCATAATTTGGGTGCATCCTATGTGGATGGGGTGGGGGCCGTTCATGTGCCCGCCTGGAAACACAGAACACAAAAAGACCACTGGAAATAATTGAATAATTGGTTATTTCTTAATGTAGAAAAAACAATCTAGTATTAATATTATAAACATCTATAAATTAGTAATAAAATTACTTCTATAATAAATTATAAAAATATAAAATTACATAATGATTAATAAATAAATCAAGAAACCATAACCCCACAAATCTCAGTGCTTATTACAATGCCTCCAAATTCAAATATCATCCAAGGAAAAAGGCAATTTTAACATTATCTTGTATACCTTCTTTATAGCAGCTATTTTAAAGAGAATAATGGGAAATAGATGGGAATAAAACTTTAAAAATTAAACACCTCAGCAAATGCTAGGCACAAATAAGTTATTTTATATAAACATATAAGGGAAGAAAACGGAAACTTTTATTTTGCTTTGCTTCTATATTGTAATGACATTCATTCATTTTAATGGATAAAACTTATTTTAAGAGAAAACACTTTTAACCTTGTGCATTTTTTTCAAACACATGCAAGTACATGTTAACATATCTGGGAAACGGATATTAGCTCCATTCACATTCTTTATTCTGCATCCCAGATTATTATATTTTCTCTTTTTAGTCTAAAGTCAGCCAAATTTATAAATATAAATAGTCATAAAGTTCTAAACAAGTGGCACTTAAAAAAACAAAACTATTCCAGGGATTCATTTTTATAGTCTAATCCCTAGTTTCTATCAGTTTCTCATGTATTTACAGATTTTGCATGTTTAAGCTTAATGATTTAAAACAAGTAATTTTCTAGATACTGGAAGATATGAATTTTAAATTGCCAACTTTCTATATAAGGAGTTACTATATTAGAATGCCAGTAATAGCCAGAGATTCTGGGAATAACCTTACATAATTAAAGGAAGTAGTTACCCATGTGCTAGATCATTAATTAGATCAAGAGTTTTGCAAACAAAGAGTTTTGCAAACACATTCTGGAAAGGGCTAAATGGTAAATATTGTTGGCTCTTTCGGCAGTATGATCTCTACTCAACTACTCAATTTAGTCTTTGTGGTGTGAAAGAAGACAGAGACAATACAGAAATGAACAAGTGTAGCTGTTTACCTATAAAACTCTATACACAAGCAAAATTAGACCAACAGAGTTTGCTACCGTGAATTTTCAGAAAGTTCAATTATAGTCTTTTCATGATGTTTGGAGAGTATATTTTAATATTTATGTTTATAAATAAACTAAGTGAGGAAGACTGTTTTTTCAATGTCAGTTGTTGAAAATTCTACTGGTATTCTTCTTCTCTCTGGCTGGTAACATATATTAAATCTTTGACAACTTTACATGTTGTTCCTCAGGATCATCAATTTTAACATTAATCTCTACTATGGGATACTGAAGAAACTGATGAACAAGAGACTGGTTTACAAAAATAAATGACCCTGGGTCATATCCTGAAAACGGTTTGATTTCTTTAAATAACCTGATATAAACTTGTTTTGTAAGCACCTACAACTCAGGACAAGACAAAGGAAGATTCCAGTTAGTAAAGAATTCCCTAGTGAACTGAGGACTTAGTATAGTTACATCACTTCTCAAGATTTTTAGTTTTAAAAACCCACAGAAATAGAAGGAAAAGGAACACAAAGTGATCATCTTTAAAAAAAACATAAAACATACGTTGGATGCTGCATCATCCTCCTTCTTTGAACTTCCATTCTCTGCATCACTTCATGAGGATGCAGTCTCTGTGCTGGAGGTGCCGTGGCTGGAATATGGTGTGAAATTGGCTGGTGTGTGGGAGGAAGATGCTGAGGGATTGGTGCAGCTGTACTGGCTAAATGAGTTGGGGGTGGGGGTGCCACGGGGTGAGATGTTGCATGAGAAGATATCTGAGAATGGAAAGCATGTACAGGATGAGGAATAACATAATCCACTTGAGGTGGAGGCTGAGTCTGAGGAGGAGGGTTTCCATGAGAATGGGGACAGGCAGAGGTTTGATGATGAAGTGGTCTTGTCAAAGAAGCATCTGTAAAAAAAAAAATACGGACACCACGCAGTTGAGCATATATTGCTCTTATACATTCCTTTTGTCTTTTACAAACATATTAGTACACATTTAATTTTTATGAATACTTTATTAAGGCTTGAGTCTGCTCAATTCTGCTTTGCAACCTGCTTTCTTCTTTGAATAATCTTAGGTATCTTCTCACGTCAATATATATAGTTTTACTTCATTCACAGCTTCACAGCATTCTATTACAGAAATGTACCAAAATTTATTAAAGAAATCACCACTGATAAAAATGGGAAACAACCCAAATGCTGCACTGAACACCTGTGTGTATGAAGCCTCTTGTGCTCACTCTTTCATACATACATGCATATGAGTGCGCGCACACATACATTACTCATGGATGGCTTCTGCGGCATAAATTCTATACGGAATTCTTAGTCTGAGAAAATCATTTAAACTCAGATACCAGGTGACAAAATACCCTTCCCAAAAGGTTACCATAATTAATGTTTCCGTGAACAGTATACAGGAGTGCCTGATTACCCCTACTTACTAAATTTATTAAATGCCAATCTAAGAAAAATCTTGTATTTATTAACCACTCATAGTTCTTCCCAGAACTACCTATTCATATTCTTAGGCTATTGTTCACCTTTTTCTCACTGGTTTATAAGTATTCTTTGTATACATGGAAGGTTTGTCATAATAAGGTATAAACACTTTTCCAAATTGTCTTTTGTTAATTTTATTTTACCATATGCAAGTTTTCTGCTTTTGTGAAGTCAAATGTAGAAGTTATACTTTTATAAATACATAAATCTTGCTTTCCTTTATGATTACTGGTTATAGAGCACTATAGAGAAGAAAGGAACTTGTAAGTTCTTCTGGGCAAGACTGCAAAGATATTCCTTTCATGGTGCTCTTCTCTCTTCCTGTCCCATGCCTTTTTTCCTGTGCTACATTAAGATGATGAAGGGACATATTTGCCAAGAACCTGAAATGGAAACCAGCCTTAATAAAAATGGCTTCCCCCATTTCTTCATTCTTTATGTTTCAAAGTGGCTGTTGAAAAGTCCCCTCTGAGGAATACACATCTCCCTTACTCTAAGAGACATGCATCTGTTTGAGGTTTAAAAATATGTTTGTCTCCTCCTTGGATTTCAGTCCCAATTTCACTGTAATTGGAAGACGTTCTTGGAATCTGATATGGAGGTATGGCCGTTCTCTACTTTCATGACAGAAGAGTTTCCTTCAATTTTAATCACTTCTGATTCAGCAGGGGTGAAAGTTAGGTAACCATGAACTCATTCAGCCATATTTTCAAAGGACACCTTGCTAGCATGTATTTAAAGAAGCTTTCATTAAGCTCAATATAAACTCTGAGACAAAATTTTTAAGTGATTTTCTAAATGTTATATTTTCAAATCAAGGCTTTACTCCAAGAAAACTCAGTACTTGGTCATAAAAAAAGAAGTCACTATGTTCTACCATTGTTAACTATCCTTCCTCAAATTCAGAGTATTTTTTCCAGTTTCAATTCAAAGTTTTCTATACTATAATCATTATACAAGAATTAATATTGACAAATATTACAAAATTTTTAAGTTTTGTTTCAGAATGAATCAATTTATTTAAGTTTAACTCTTCAGGATTTTTTCAGTTTTTACTGAGGTATAATTAACAAATACAATTACATATATTTGAAGTGTACAAGATGATGATTTGAAATACATATACTTTGTGAAATGATTACTACAATCAGGTTCATTAACACATCCACTACCTCACACAGTTACGATTTTTTGTGTGTGTGGTGAAAAGTTCAGCCATCGTTATAATTCACTGTATATTCTAAACAAAATAGATTGCTAACCACTGTAGAAAGGTGACATTCTGCATTCCCACAGACCATCTCCCTTCCTTCTCTATTTTACATGTTCTTGCCAGTAAAAAAAAAAATTCTTGATATTGCTTCCTAAAAGTTACTCCTAAAGGATAAATCTCAATCCCTTAAGGTTTCCTTTTATAGGAATCTAAGGTGCCATTCAATGTAGTTCAATTTCATATATTAAAATGTAAAAGAGACAAAATATAATACTTTTTATTTCCCTGACCTTTTTAAACAACATGTCTTTTCTACCTTAGAAGATTGTTTTGGGAATGTGGGGTGAAGAGAGGACAAAATGGAAAAAATACACCCCACTCTTAGGCCAAGGAAATACTAAAAATGTATGAATTAGGATTGTTGAAAGGTTATTTCATAGAGGACTGTACAATGCCTCTAAGTTCTCTGCCTGTTAAATTTATACTTACAAGGAGGTGGCATATAATGTCGACATGATGACAGTGAGGCTTGTGGAGGGGGCTGGGGCTGGGGCTGCGCAACCATGCTTGATCCATAACCATCTATTGATAATGGCTGACTCGGGGCGGCAGCAGCAGCCTGATGGCCAAAGATTGCAGCTCGGGAAGAAGAAACAGGGCAGCAGGGGTCAAATGCAGATGCTCCGTGAAAACCACCACTTCCATGACTTCTGATACCATTGTTGCTCAGGTCTACTGGCAATGCCTGCTGTATAAAGAGGAACTATAAATCTTTCTAAAGTTTGGTCAAAACACCGTTTCATGTTATATTATAAAAGTACTCCAACTGCAATCTAGAAAAATATAATCTCTAAATTAAAATTTCAAAATGGTAAAATTTTTAGTATGAAGACCTATTCAGCACCAAAAAAATACAATGTGTATCTTGGATTAAAAGAATTGTAGTGATTATGCATTTAAAATCTATAATCAGTTTTTAAAAATCAAGCATAAGATCCTGCTACAAGATGAACAAAAGTTAATTTATATATTATTTCAAGGTCTATTTCTCTTTCATTATCTAGATCTTAGAAAGAAACTTTCAAATCATAGTTCCATATTCTTCTTTACCCACAAATTTTATTAATTTAGGACTCCTTTGGAAAACATACAATCAAACCACTGAAAAGATTAGGATTCTAGGTAAAAACTTTCTGTCCTGTTTCTAAACTGTATATAGCAAGCATTCAACTGAAACTCTACTAATACAGACATTATCCAAGATAGCAAAGGGTGTGGGATTATTCAAGATGAAGCATGAGCTAGCTTTGCCTCATAACCTTTTCATTTACAAAAAAAAATTAGAAATATGATTTTAGGGAATGTCCATTTACTCCGTTGGAAAATGAACCAAAGAGTCTAGATTCCATGTCTACTCATCAGTAATTAAGTTTATTCCCCATAAGCATTTTAACCAACTGAGCCACCCAGGCGCCCTTTTTTTTTTTTTTTAAAGATTTTATTTATTTATTTGAGACAGAGAGAATGAGAGACAGAGAGCATGAGAAGGACCCCATAAGCATTTTAAAAAGTCCTAAGTGAAACATTTCACTCCATCACAAACTATTCCAGAGCAGATTACAAAAACAGAACTGCTTCTTTGTATTCTTAAGTGATTTAAATACTTTGCTTAAAGTCTTTGGCTTAGTGTTCAGTATAGCTATAATTTTAAACATGTGATTAAAGAAAATAAGAATTAAAAAAATAAAATAATAATTTGATGCTATATATGAATTTATATGCAAGAATTGTTCCATACTAAAAGCTGAGAAGCTGAAGATGAAGAAGCTAGGGAAATGCATTATTAGAGGCCCAGGTCACCCAGCAGTCCTTGGAGGAACCACTGTGGTCTCCATACTTCCAATGGACTCCAGGTTCGAGGGGTAACAGAAACAAAAGGAACTGTGAATGCTAAAAGGAAAGGAGGATGATGGTGCAGGAGAAGCTGTGGGAAGGTGAAAAAGAAGAACTTCTTTCTTCTTCTAGATCATGTATCTACAATCCATTAAGCAAATGTCTGGCCTCTTCGAGTTGACAAATACAACGTATGTCCCTCAATTTGGGTAATAAGGTTTAAGAACAATATTGTAAGACTGTGAATTTGTATCCCCTTCCTATTTTCCTATTTAGGCTAAGACTTGGCAAATGGACTGGATTATCAACATACTATGAAGATGAGCAAACTTCCTATCTTTTTCTCCAGTCAGTGATTAAGAACACTCCCAGAGAGTGAGTAAAGTAGGGTGCGTGTCCTCCTAGAAGAAACTGGGGCTAAAGTTAAAAGTAAAGAATAAAAAGAGAAGGGAGAAAAACCAGGAAAGAGAAGCCTCTTCACAATTCCAACAGTTCACTCAATTCTTAACTCTAGAAGGAAAAGAGAGGGTAAGCAAGATCAGTACAGAAATGGCAAGTACTGGGGCGCCTGGGTGGCTCAGTCTTTAAGTGTCTGCCTTCGGCTTGGGTCACATGATCCCAGCATCGTGGGATCAAGCCCTGAATTGGGCTCCCTGCTCAGCAGGAAGCCTGCTTCTCCCTCTCCCACCCCCCTGCTGTATCTCGCTATATCTCTGTCAAATAAGTAAATAAAATCTTAAAAAGACAATATTAAAAAAAAAAATGCAAAGGGTGTGTGATTGATTATTCAAGATGAAGCATGAGCTAGCTTTGCCTCATAACCTTTCCATTTACAAGTATTACTTTACAAAGATCGTAAGTAATGCATAATGCTAACTGAACTATTCTCTCAAAAGAGAAAGCTACATCCAAAGGAGTAGTAAGGGCTACAGAGTATCAAGTGACTACTGCACCTTCTCTGTTATCAGGCCGAATCCTCCCCAACCGTTTTCTGCCTACCCACAATCTGACACTAATCGTAACACATACACAATCACAAATCCTCAGATCAGTTTGCTTCTCCCACTCCTCGACTTCCTGCTGTGCCCATACAGGTCTCAACTGGAGACTATCTGACATTATCTCATGAGCATGTGGCTGATTTCAGAGTCCTCCAATGTCTATATGAGTCTCAAACTGTTTATATTGTTAAAACTTCACTCTCTGTTCTCTTTCATACCCATTATCACCACTGACTGCCTGATCCTGTTGATTTTCCTCAAGTTTTGTGTGCAGTCCAAATACATCTACTTAGGGCGCCTGGTGGCTCAGTTGGTTAAGCGACTGCCTTCAGCTCAGGTCATGATCCTGGAGTCCCAGGATCAAGTCCAGCATCAGGCTCCCTCCTCAGCAGGGAGTCTGCTTCTCCCTCTGACCCTTCCCCCTCTCATATGCTCTCTCTCTCTCTCAAATAAATAAAATCTTAAAAAAAAAAAAAACAAATACATCTACTTAGAGATAAGTGAAAAGGTTACATTTGTTTACAGTGAACAAAACAGTAAGAGATTTCTACCTATAATTAACTCACTCAGGTTAAAAGAAAATGTTGCATACACACTTGATCTCTCAAACCTTACTTTATTAATTAGTTCAACAACAATATTCTGTAAACAAAACCCCCACATTTTGGTAGCTCTTATTCAAGAATGTGGGAAAAGTCAGTAGATCCACTTCTTCACGATTTTCCTACAATACTTCTAAACCCTCCCTTTCAGGTCATATTTTTAGGGAAAGAAAATTTTGCTTCTAAGCAGGGCCTTACATTCAGTCCACTAGAAAGTTTTTCTTGATGCTTCCTCATACCCAAGAGGCAGAACAGGTTTAGATAATCAGTAGATGTTAATACTTACAACTGTTAGGAGAACCAAAACACAGTCTAACATCTATTTGATCATATTTCCTACTAAACTCTTTCAAATTTACTCTTGAGAAGAGCAGCTTGTCTTTTGTTTGGTTTTAAGGGAACATCCCTCTTTCTTAATTATTTTTAATCTGTCAGATCCAGAAGAGATAACCATCAAAATTTAAAAAGATGAAGCCAGTACTTCAGGAAATATCAGAGGACATAGAAAAGCAGTTGCTCTGAATTTTCTTTTTGACTGTTTTCTAGTATGTCAGTTATAGTTTTACCTTGACATTAATTTTTGTTTTTCAAAGTATGTACCTACCCAGGTTATATCACAATTTTAGAGATGATACAGCAAAAGTTAAAATAGCATGTAATACATGACTTTCATTTACTCCACGTGATCACCAATACTAATTTAATATTATTTGACATTTCAAGCACTCATCAATAATATCAACTAAATTACCTAATTATAATTTTGTTACTGATACTTCAATTCCCAATGAACTAAAAACCTCATCTGCTCCTGAGAAACTATGTCACTGGTTTGCATCCGAGAAGGCAGTTTGTTTCTAGATGAGTGGAGATACAGGCAGCTCCAGAGTAAAATGTAGAGGGTAAAAAACTAAGAAAATTTCCCAGTTTCTCATGAATCAGGTTGACTGCAATTTCAACACTGTGGAGTAAAATTCCAAAGATCAGATTCACCTGTATTTAACTAAAAACACCAAAAACCATTTCAGAATTAAAAAAACAGTATCACTTCTAATTTTCTATATCCCAGGCCTTCTCAGTTAGTTGTAATAACTTAGACCATCAGAAAATCCTAGAGAATTAAAAAAAAAAAAATCGCAGACCACTAAATTGGGCCACTTTTCCAAGGGCAACAAGAATGATTTATTTAGTATATAAAATTCAGCGTTAGCGTTTTTTTTCCCTCCTGAGACAAGCACAATTTTTAAAAATTAAGAAAAGGAAAAAAAGAAAACCTCATCAAATTCCACATACCTGGTCAAGATAGCTGGTACCAGCACTACTGTTGGCTCCACACGGTGCTTGTACTTGTGGAGGTCTTTCCACAGGGCAAGTAGGATCACTAAAGGAGGGAGAAACTGGGACAGGCGGGTGGGGAGTATGATGGTGGTGGTGATGATGCTGAAAATGGTGGCCATGCTGCTGAAAGCAGCTTGTGTGTGGATGTCCTAATGCATGGTGATTCTGTGACGACCCTCCACACGGTGAGTGCTGCGGACAGCAGGAAGGCAATCTTGGCATCGCAGGAGGGCCAGTTTCTGTGACAGCACTAGATGCAGTTCTCCTTGAGTCATCTTGAAACAAACAAAAATGCACAGAACAATCAAATGATCAAATATCACTGTGTAAAAAACAAGACTGTGTATAAATAAGTAAATAAAGAATTGTTTAATAAATTCAAATCTCTGTAAATAAGAATGTGATAGCACCACATTCTTAACATGCATGTCACATAATTTTGGGCAGTGATCTTCACTGGGATTTTTCTGAAAGCCCAAATTCCTCAGGAGGCTCTTATTTACCACGATGGTGTCTTTTTGTAAATTTTTTTTAAGTTTTATTTATTTAAGTAGTATCTACACCCAACGTGGGGCTCGAACTCACCTCCAACTGGGCCAGCCAGGCACCGCTACTATGATGTTTAAATGGCCCAGTCAGTTGGAGCAAGCAACTCCAGTATCACTATTCTGGCCCTATTTCTAGAGTAACTAAGACCAGGGATACCCTGCTCCTATTTGGGTCACAGAACCTAACCAATCTCTTCTGGGCTAGTGTATTGATTATGAATATTCTAGTTATTCACAAATAATACAAAAATCCAACCCAAACTGGCTAAAATATTAAAGGAATTTACAGGCTCACATAAATGAATCTGTGGGGGGTGCTTCAGGTTCTGGTTGATGTATCTGATTGCAGCAAACCTCCCTGTAATTTCCCTGGGCCTGCCCTCCAATACATGTTCTATCCTGTCTTTCCTGATTCTCTTCTGGGCAAGGTCTGTGATCTAAACCCTGTTAGGCAGTATCTCCATTCTAAATCTCTTTACATTGTTTTTTTTTTTCCCCCAAGCTCCTAGTCTGCCCTATTTGGGCTAATTTCTTATACTCTTTTGTAAAGGTTCTTAACCTTGGAACTAGAATTCAGGAATCTGTGAACTTGGATGGAAAAAAATTACTAATTTTTACTAATCTCTAATTGCCTCCTGGAATTAATACTACCTTGTTAGCACCAGTTGAGAGGTTAAATATTATAAGTAACTTGTAACAACAACAACAAAAAAAATTGACAAGGTGTTTACTTTTATTTTTTTTAAACTCCCTCTTTTTTTTAAGATTTGTTTATTTGAAGAGGGGGTGCGCAGAGGGAGGGAGAGAAAGAATCTCCAGGAGACTCCTCACTGAGCGTGGAGCCTAACGCACAACTCTGAGATCATGACCTCAGCTGAAATCAAGAGTTGGACACTTAACAGACTGAGCCACCCAGGCACCCCAACATGTTTACCATTAAAACATAAATTATAGCAGATCCAAAGTCAGTTCTATAATTACGTCACTTTCATTCATTTGCATTCCAATTTTCTTAAATAACCTGGACAAAGTTACAAGTAGCTTATCAGGAAGAGACTATGATCAACAGCCTATCTTTGCTATGCTGAATCAAACATTAATTATTTTCATTATGCTGTAATATTTGTAGCAATAACTATTATAGTAGCTTTACTTCTGGCAACATTTTCAGGGTTTTACCTCAGCTCCCATAACAAAGTGTTGCACAAATGAGCATCATTTACTGTGTTCATAAAAAATGATCAAAAACCTCTGGAACACTAAATCCATTCAGTGGGCAGACTTCCAATTCAGATGCTTTAATTTTACAAATCCAGCTATTTGAGGATTATGTGTAACTCTAAAATGTAGGGGGGGGGGCGCCTGGGTGGCTCAGTCGGTTAAGTGTCTGCCTAGCACTCAGGTCTTGTGAGATCAAGTCCCACATCAGGCTCCCTGCTTAGCGGGGAGTCTGCTTCTCCTTCTCCCTTTGCCCTTCCCTCCCACTGCCGCTTATGCGCTCACTCTCTCTGGCTCAAATAAATAAAATCTTAAAAAAATAAAAAATGACAATAAAAATAAAATAAAATGTAGGAGTGTGTAATCAGAGCAAAAGATCTGTGGACTAATAAGGCTGTGAATAAAGTGACAGATATCATACTTATTTGTTCAGAAAGAACTTGCCCTCTTTGTCTTCAAATATTTCTAATACAAAAATCAGAGAGAAGAGGAAGCATTACTATATTAACAGCTGAACACATATTTAAAAGGTCGTATCACTAACAATGTGGCCTCAAAACGAAGACTGACCTTATAGTTCTACTTCTTAGGGTACAGTTTTGGCTTCCAATTAAATTAATCATCTATTTTCCTAGAGTGCAGAACCTCTTTGTTCCTTAAACAGGTTAGCAACCCAAAGTAAAGGCAACTGAATCTCCTCTTGTTCCAGAGTTAATGACCAAGGAAAACTGCCATAAATTAGAAGTGAAATACAAAGATCTGACCAAGCAAATAAAACACTTCCTTTTTATTTGAATTAGCCCACAGAGTGTCCACTAAAAATGAGACAATAACAAACCTGCACCAGAGAAATTAATTCCATGGCCCAGTGACATAAAGCTGGTTAAAGTACTTTCACTGTACTTCTAGCAGGATTACTGAGATGTATTCATGCATCTATTCATTCATTTGGCAAGTCTTACACATAATAATGGTATGGTAAAGGATCTACAAAAGGCATTGGAAAAGACAATGGTAAAAACGAAAGTCCTGGCCTTTTTTTTTTTCTTTTCCCTTAAAGTAGGCTCCATGCCCAGCCTGGAGCCCAATGGGGAACTTGAACTCATGACCCTGAGATCAAGACCTGAGCTGATAACAAGAGTCGGATGCTTAACCAACTAAGCCACCCAGGCACCCCGGAGGTCTTGGCCTTTAAAATAACTTATGGTGTTGTCTGCCTCTGTTGTTTTATCTCTGGCAACTAGAAACAGGCCTGCATAATGTAGGTGGTTCAATAAGCCGTTGCTAAATATAAATTAACCTCACAAGGGAAAAGAGGCATGCATGGAGCTAAGTGCTAAGAAGAGAAAAACTTGATCTTTAGTTCTCAAGGAGATCATTGTCATCAAGTATGGACAAAATTTGAGATATAAATCAACCAGCATTAGAACAGAAGCACTGGGTTCTAATGTAGTATAGGGCAATGTTGTGCCCTAGGGAATATCTGGCAACACCTGGGGATACTTTTGGTTGTCACAACTGGAGAGGAAGTGGTGCTACTGGTATTTAGTAGATAGAGGCCAAAAATGCTGCTAAAAATTCTACAACGCACAGGGTAGCCCCCCATACAAAGAACTGTGCAGCACAAAGACAACAGTGTCAAGAATGAGAAATAAAGGAAGAGTACAGGCATAAAGGAGGAGAGAGTATAGGCTCCAAGCCAGACTTCCTAGGTTTGAATACTTGCTCCATTATCATATAACCATGGGAAAGTTACTTCACCTATAAAATAAGAAAAGTAATAGAATCTGCCTTGTAAGTTATTACAAAAATCAGAGTTAATGTAGGTAAATCATACACCAATATTATGAGCTCAACAGATGTTAGCTATTATTATCCACTAGAACGTTAGTTCTGTTAGGGCAGAAAATTTATGTTTTCTTCCTAGAACAGTGCCTGATTTATAGTATGCAATCAATAAATATTTAAATAAATGAATATATAAGATATTATGCATGGATAAAGCAAGGAGCACATAGAAAAGTCAGATAGATGATGAGCTGCCTGGGGCATGTTGAGTTTGAGGTGACCGCAGAATGTTCCAGAGGAGATGTCCAACAGGCAGCTGGATATGAAAATTTAAAACAAAGAGAGAGCTCTGGAAACACAAATGGAAGGTCACTGGCATACTGGTGGTAGCTGAAAACATAAGCAGTTATGAGATGGGCCAGTGAGAAAGGATAAGAATAGAGTCCTGGGAGAAAACAGAGATGACAACAAGATTACTGCCAGATTTTTTAACACATCTGCTTTGACAGGAGTCAAAAGCAAGTTAAAGGAAGGAGTTTAAGGTATAGAAGATCCACTTAAGCATACAAGACTTAACACAAATGTACACATGCACACTAAGGGAATGGAACAAGCAAAGATGCTGAGAAGGTAACTGTTAAAGCAAGGTCAAGGACACAAGAAGGGACAAGAGGTAGAGCACCAAAAAAGGGACTAGAAAGAACAGGAAGGAGTTAAAAGACCAGGAGTCAGGAGAGCAGGATAGGTATAAAAGTTTTCATGGAAGCGTTGGAAGTTATGAATGCTTAAGAACCTTCATTTACTTTTTATTTATTTTTCCCTGGAGGAATCAAAGTCTTGAGGAGAATGAGAGAATTTTGGAATAGCCACTAAGGGGAAAGAAAGGGAATTAAATGAGATACATCACACTATGTCAACTTATTACCAAAAGCCCAAGATTAGATACCATAAATTCATGAGGCACCAATATGCTTGCTTCTATAATTTTCACCAGCCCCATCTAAAAACCTGGATAGGAGTCAAGCTTGATGGCTTGAGTTGGAAATATACAAGAAGGTACAAAGTAAGGACAGGATGTGAAGAAAATAGGAGACTGATGTTCTATAGAGTCTTAGCAGGAAATGAAGTCAGGAGAACTAAGTGCCCCTAATGTCATATGAGTACCTGTATGTGCTTCTATCAGGTTTATACAGAGGAACAATTTGACCTGGAACAAGGTTCTCCTAAGTCTAGAGAAACACAACACAAGCAAGTCTATTCCAAAGGTAGTCATCAATATAGGTAAAGTAGTATTATGAGAAAACCATTCAGATAGTGAAGTCACTACCCCAGATACTAAATGTGAATTCTGAGGGAACAAGAGTCTTAAAAAAATAAGTAAGTAAATAAAAGCTTTGTATGTGTCACATAAAATCTAGACAAGATGAGAGTATATAAAGCTACCAGGAGAAAAAAGTGAATAAGAAGAATTCAAATCTTTGCCTCAAAGATTATTATTGGCTTTGAAAGTATTTAACTTCCAGATTTCTTCATTTCTGAAATGGGAAGAGTAATATTAATAACAAGGAAATTTTTAAGAATTAAATAATAATATATAAAATAACATATAAGACAGTAGGGTACTCAGGAAAGAGTGTACACTCAATAAATGAAATAAAAATTAGCCCATTTCATTTCTTTTTTTACAGAGAGAGACACAGCGAGAGAGGGAACACAAGCAGGAGGAGTGGGAGAGGGAGAAGCAGGCTTCCCACTGAGCAGGGAGCCCGATGCGGGGCTCGATCCCAGGACCCTGGGATCATGACCTGAGCAGAAGGCAGGCACTTAACGACTGAGCCACCCAGGTGCCCCAGCCCATTTCATTTCTCCCTACATTTTTTTTTTTCCCAAGAATACAGTATTTAAAAGACATCTTTGGGAAACCTCCTTGGACTTTGGATTCTACTCTCAATTTTCCACAAAGGTGAGGCCTAAATCCAGCCACAAGATTTCCTAATCTGCTCAATAGAAGTTATAGTGATATTTTAAGAATTAAATAAGATACTATTAAAAGTAAAAAATGGGGGTGCCTCGGTGGCTCAGTCGTTAAGCGTCTGCCTTCAGCTCAGGTCATGATCCCGGGGTCCTGGGGTCGAGCCCCACATTGGGCTCCCTGCTCCACAGGAAGCCTGCTTCTCCCTCTCCCACTCCCCCTGCTTGTGTTCCCTCTCTGGCTGTGTCTCTCTCTGTCAAATAAATAAATAAAATTTTTAAAAAAAGGTAAAAAATGATAGAAAGCATAAGGTGGTTTCATTATTAATGGTGATATAGTCAAATCTATGAGCTACAGGGTCTACAACATCCCAGTTAGTAAATGTTTAGCAAGTTCCTATCTCCATGCCATTGTCCAGGAGAGAAAGAAGGCTAGCTTAATGCTCAGTTAAACAGGTGACAGGAAAAAGAACCAGAGATATCACTGCTAACTGAAACATAATAAATAATCTGAGGGGGGCGCCTGGGTGGCTCAGTCGTTAAGTGTCTGCCTTCGGCTCAGGTCATGATCCCAGGGTCCTGGGATTGACCCCCACATCAGGCTCCCTTACTTGGCGGGAAGCCTGCTTCTCCCTCTCCCACTCCCCCTGCTTGTGTTCCCTCTCTCATTGTGTCTCTCTCTGTCAAATAAATAAATAAAATCTTTAAAATAAATAAATAAATACATAATCTGAGGTAAGAGCTGAAACACTTAAAACATAGGAGGTTTTAAAACACATCTTTGTGATCCTGGGTTAGGAAATGGCTTGTTAGATATGACAGCAAAAAAAACAAACAAAAAAAAAATTGAGAAAATGGACATCATCAAACTTTTTAAAAAACTCCCATCCTCATTTTCAATTCTTTTGGGGACATACCTAGGAGTGAGACTGTAGGTCATAGGGTAACTATTGTTTAACTTTTTGAGGATCCGCCAAAGTGTTTTCCATAGCAGCTACAGCATTTTATATTTTATATTCCCACCAGATGTTCATTAGGGTTCCAATTCCTCTACATTCTTGTCAACACTGGTTATTTTCTGATTTCCTGTTCTTTGGTTTTGTTTTGTTTTGTTTGAATAATAGACATCCTGATAAGGATAAAGCAGTGCTTCACTGTGATTTTGATTTACATTTCTCTAATAACTAATGATGCTGTTTTCATGTCCTTCTTATCAACTGAGTATCTTCTCTGGAAAAATACCTATGCAAATTCTTTGCCCATTTTTAAATTGGGGTATCTGTCTTTTTATTGTTGAGCTGTGTAAGCTCTTTATATAGCCTGGATACTAGATCCTTATCAGATATATGATTTTCAAGTATTTTTCTCCTATTCTGTAGGCTGTCTTTTCACTTTCTTAATAATGTCCTTTGATGTACAAAAGTTTTAAATTTTGATGAAGTTCAATTTACCCATTTTTTCTTTTGTTATTGTGTTTTTAGTCAGCCATTTAATTCTCGCTGATCTCTTTCAGTTGAGCTATGATACTTTGGTAATATATAGCACACAAACTCAAGTATGAAATCATAGTCTAATTCTAAAGAGACTACTTTGCTCACGTACAGTTTATTCTAAGAATATGCTCTTGCTAATATGGCTAAAATCTTAAAATCAATACTTTTTCTAATAAGAGTAATGAAAGAGTCCTCCCCCACTTTATTACATACCTCCTACAGAAGTACCAGTCATACTATTGCTTGTAAGAGTAGCTGAAGTCTCTGACACTGTGGAGGGTTGGCTACCAGTGACAGCTGAAGCAGTGTCAGAGGCCTGCTCAGAGGTAGATGGATTTGAATTGTTAATGGAAGTGCTTGTGGTTTGTGATTCCATTCTCGCAGAAGTGGTTGGTACTACAGTAGGTTCTAGAAAATACAAAATGTTTATTTAGCATTTCAAAATATATTAGGAGATAGGTTATATTTTAATTCAAGGTAACATTTTCATAATTATTAAAACAAACTTGGAAAATAACTCTCTAATAAGCACAATATAAATTTAAAAATTTTCATAAAGCTAGCCTGCAACATTAAAATGACATGTAACTAAAATATGATTACTGCATTTAAAAAAATCCAACACATACGTATATTCCAATAATTCATGTGATTATCACAGTTTTTTGGGTATAAATTTTCTGATCACAAAGAAAACAATGAGAAAAGGAAAGTATAAGTCTCTTTATATTATTGTCATACACACTGTCACAGGCTGTCAGAACAATATTAGAAATTACACTTTTTCTGGTACAGAATGGATTCTAGAGTCAGACTGCTTGGATAAGCAATTCTGATTTCACCACTGACACTACAGTCATGGATAAGTTACTTAACCACTCTCCATTTCCTCATCTGTAGAATTGGGAAAGTACAGAATTTTCTTCACACAACTATTGTTAGGATGAACTGAGGTCACACATACAAAGCACTCTGTATAACAGTTTATATATAGTAACCACTTAAATATTAGCTATGATTTTTAAACCTATTTTAATCTTTTTTACAGGCTTTTTTGTATGTTTTCAAAAAATTTTTTACAAATATTAATATTCATCAGTGTATTCTAATAAAATTTGTAGAAAGTAAAGAAATTTCAAGCAGACCTTGACTTATGTACGAGTTCTACTTTAGACTCTAATTTATAAAATAGTTGTTTAAAAAGACTAAGTCTGTCCAAAGAATAGTCACAACAATTGGATCAGAAAAGGGACTCCCTTAATGTGATACAGAATGAGAGGACAAACTATTATATACAAGGCAATGTGCTAAGCTGAAACACAAATAGTCCCTGTTGATCTCCATGGGACAATGTACTTTGGATGCTTAAACAAATATATTTGCTTAAACATAAAAAGCGGAGGGAAGAACCTCTGTTTATTTGCAAATGGTATATCTCAGTTTCTCAACCTTAGCAGTATTGATATTTTGGGTTGGGTGATTCTTGGCTAGGGATGGGAGTCAGGGTAGGGGCATGGCTGTCCTGTGCATTGCAGGATGTTTATAGCAGCAACCTGGGCCTCTACCCATTAGATATTAGTAGTACCGCCCCACAACTGTAAGAACCAAAAATGTCTATAGATATTGCCAACTCTCTTCTGGGGCACAAAATGGTCACCACTTAAGAACTACTGGTTTAACTGACATACTTAATATTTTGGACTTATTTTTAATAAGATAGATGCTTTCCACCGAGAGAAACTAGCAGAGAGACAGGGCATCTACAGATCCCTGGAATATTTACAACTCACTAAAAATATTCTGGTTGAACTAATTCCAATGGGTTAAAAGACTACTCTGTCACCTTCTCCTACTTACTGGCTGACAGATGTCCCAGGGGAAAACACAGTTTCCAAAGTAGTAATCCTGAATAAATTAACTCTGAGAAATCTCTAATCCATCCCTAATATAAAAATCACTGTTTTACAGATAAAAACTGAGATATGGTTGAATGAAATGGAGACAGTGGGAATAAATTATCTCTTCATGAACATCTTAATTCCAAAGTAGTGATACTCTGAAAGTTATGATCATCCAAGCTGCAAACAATCCATATAAGAGCTGATTGCAGAAGGCCTGTAACTCTACCTTATGTATCCTTTCCCCAATTTATAGTTAACAAATTCATATATGGCTCATCATCTTCCTTTAAGGAAATTATGATTGATCATTTCCTTCTAAGATGTAACTAATACCTGAAGGTAATTCTCAATATGTGGGGAAGTTCACATATGTATTCACATACTCATACATGCTACCACTTTCCTTAATCTCTATTTTCCAACTCTAGCTTTCTTTTCTTAGTTGCATGGATATAGTTATAAGCTGAAAGAAAACACTAAAGCTGAGCAGCACAAAAGGTACCAGTAATATTAGAAGATAACATACTTTTAAAAATAACTTCCACATTTCTTTCTTTTTTAAGTAGGCTCCATGCCTAGCGTGGAGCCCAACATGGGGCTTGAACTTACGACCATGAGATTGAGCCCTGAGCTGAGATCAAGAGTCAGTCACTTAACCAACTGAGCCACCCAGGTGCCCCAAATTTCGACACTGCGAATAACCAATATTTATTATATAAATTCAAGTTATATTGCTTTTCTGTTGCATTGAAAAAGGTCATTTCTATTTTTCATAGCAAAGTTAAAGTATGACAATAATATTATAAATGAAAGTAATAGGTAAGTCTGAGGGTAGAGCAAACTACCACTTGTAAAAGTATTTTTTGGGGGGCGCCTGGGTGGCTCAGTAGGTTTAATGTCTGCCTTCGGCTCAGGTCATGATCCCAGGATCCTGGGATCGAGCCCCGCATTAGGCTCCCTGCTCAGTGGAGAGTCTGCTTCTCCCCCACCCTCTGCCCCATCCCTACTCATGTTCTCTCTCCTCTCTCTCTCAAATAAATAAATAAAATCTTTAAGAAAAAAAAAAGTATTTTTTTTCCTAAGAAAGTAACTACTAATCAATGAAACAAGAGAAAGAATTTTAGGCACAAGTTACAAACTGAGGCTGTTATATCAATTGAAAAATAAGACTGGGGGGGGGGCACCTGGGTGGCTCAGTTATTAAGCATCTGCCTTTGGCTCAGGTCATGATCCCAGGGTCCTGGGATCAAGCCCCGTGTTGGGCTCTCTGCTTGGCAGGAAGCCTGCTTCTCCCTCTCCCACTCCCACTCCCCCCTGCTTGTGTTCCCTCTCTCTCTGTCAAATAAATAAATAAAAAGTCTTTAAAAAAAGAAAGAAAAAGAAGACTGGGATATCTGACAATTTTCCTGTAGTTTAACAATGTTACCAGGAAGCAGTAGTAGGACTTTCATTATAGGAGTTTCAAAGATATTTGATTTTATTAATTCTCTTCATAATTCTATACTGTTACTAATCCAACTTACCATCTTCATCAACAGTAAGGTCCACAACTTCTGCTGCACTTTGCCTCAAGGGTTGTATAACAGTAGAAATCCTACTACGGTTCCGTGGCTCCTGTGGCCGACTTGTATGAGAATTTGAACCTTGGCTCCAATGAGATCTGGAGTGTCCAAGAGTTGAACGAGACCTTAAAGGACATCAATATTAAATTAGTTAATACAAAAAAAGAATAAAAATTTGTTACCCAAGAAATCATAAGCCTTTCTTACAAAATATGTTGTACAGTTTCTTCTCCAAAGTAATAATGGTAATAGAATTAAAAATTATGACTAGCAAATATATATATATATGACTAGCATAATGCCTGGCATTTAATAAAACATTTGCTGAATGAAATGTTCAACAAATGTTCACCAACCAACTGACCTAAGAATATGAAAAATGATATGTCAGACCAATCACTGGTATAAAATATGCGACTCTTGGTTTTGGCTCAGGTCATGATATCAGGGTTGTGAGATCGGGCCCCGAGTTGGGCTCTATACCCAGCGTGGAGTCTGCTTAAGACTCTCTCTGCCTGGGTGGCTTGGTCAGTTAGGCTCCTGACTTTGGCTCAGATCATGATTTCAGGGTCCCTGGATTGAGCCCCAGGTCAGGCTCCGCACTTAGCAGGAAGGTCTGGCTGTCCCTCTCCCTCTCCCCCCAGCTCATGCTCTCTCTCTCAAAAAAATAAAATCTTAAAAAAAAAAAAAAAGACTCTCCCTCTCCCCACCATGCACACTCTCTCTCTAAAATAAATAAATAAATCTTAAAAAAAGAAAAAAGAATGCTGCTCTCTTTTCAATGGTTATTTTGAATACCCACCTGGGTTATAATCATGTATTTACATTTTCTTTAATACCTAAAATTATTCACCATAGGTAAAGTAACAAAAACATCAGCACTCTAAACATTAAATAACACCCACATGAGCTTGTATATTTAGTCCAGATTGGATTTGCAAAACATGGTTTTGAGAGGCCTAAACAAAGTAAGTTTTTGGTATTGTCCTAAAAAATATTCAAGGCACCAGAGATTTCCTGGGATCAGGAGAGGTAAGGATAGTTGCAGCTAGTTTATTAGTTTGGTAGTCATAAGAAACATCACTTGTTTAAGCCACTTTATGCTTTTAAAGCATGTAACCACAAACCCTCAACACCTAACACTCATGTCATCATCTTTTATTATGTGTGTGGTGCTATATTGCACTAAATTATTAAAAAAAATTTTAAGAATTCACTGAAATAATCTCAACTAAGGGTACAGAAGGACATTATATAGAATATGCAGTCCCAAGGATCCAGGAGAAAAATGAGTCTGTTCTAGAAAGGTGGGGCTTGGACGCCTGAGTGATTCAGTCAGTTAAACATCTGCCTTCGGCTCAGGTCATGATCCCGGGGTCCGAGGATTGAGCCCCATGTCAGGCTCCCTGCTCAATAAAAAAAATAAAATCTTAAAAAAAAAAAAAATAGAAAGGTGGGGCTTATGAAGTTGGTTTTTCCCCTTGCCCAAACTGAATGTAAAAATGCTTAGAAGCTTATTATTTAGGGGTGTCTGGCTGGCTCAGTTGGAAGAACGTGTGACTCTTGATTAATATGCAGACATCGGAGATGTGAGCTCAACCACTCAGAAAAGACCCAGGCTGAAAATGACCTCAACAAGTGTAGAGCCTAAGAATTTAGAAAGAAGCTCAAATTCTAAAATGAAATTCTCAAGTAAATATGAGTATAAAGGTTAATTCCAGAGACACAGTAAAAAGGAAAAAAAGAAAAAGACACTGCATTCCAGGAAGAACTGTGTAGATTGAGGCATGACAGTAAACAAATGTCTCAGAATGAAATGGTTTTGGTGTGGAGAAAGATCACTATTTAAATTTCTTGAGAAACCAAGAGCCTATAGTGAGACTGAATAGTCTATTATTTCTGGGAAGCTCTTAATAGCTGCAGAAAGTTCCAGGTCCACTTTGCAGTTTATGAAACCTTCAAGAATGTCATAACTCCAAATTTATGCTGAATGAAGCACCAACAAACCTGGTGTATGAGGAACAGTTTCACACGAGCCTTAGTCGTTCCTATGATTAGTAGCAACTGTCAAATCCTGAAACTAAAGAATCTGAAACAAAATGCATTCTCTTTTTTTAAAAAAAAGATTTTTAAGCAATCTCAACACACAACGTGGAGCTCAAACCCACAACCCTGAGATCAAAGTTGCAACACTCCATTGACTGAGCCAGCCAGGCACCCCTGGATGCATTCTCTCTTAGAGAGTAAACGCCAAGAGCCAGCTAAACAGTGACAAAGTTAATATCCCACGTAACAATAAGGAAAATAAATATGGGTTATGAGCACTGTGTGTCTTTTTAAAGATCACTGCCCATTACTATGGTAAACGTATCTACTGGAACATTAAGCACCTCCATGACAAAAAAGATCTCCAGTTCCATAAAGACAGGTCCCTCATTTCAGCAATTCTTGTAGCTCATAAAAACTGAGTCAGTGTTGTACCAAGCACTATGCACAGTCACAGGATAACTGTGGCACCTACCATGGAGTATCAATTTTCCTCAGAGCCTAGGAAAATCATTTAAAACTTAAATGGATATATTACAGAGTGCTCTCTTCCATGCCATTAGAAGTTGCACTCCAATGGGAAAGTACAAATGGAGAAGCACATTCTAGGTATGTTTATAACATGCTTCCAAAATAAAAAAAAATTTTAAATAAGTAACACAAATTAAAACACCATGAGCATATGCATTTCTCAATTCATTCCAACACAAAAATTAAGGTTCCTCCATAAATTAGTTTGGTATACCAAATGGAATAAAGGAACACCTCACTGCTTCTCTCACCAGTATTTGTAATCATCTAAAGCACAAGATGAACACTGTTAGGGTTTTTTTTTTTCCTCTCTCTTTTTTTTTTTTTGTCAAAGTGATTCACAAAAGGGCAATGTTATTTACAGTTATTTATTAAAAGAAATGAGAATTTTTCATTCATTTTTTAGTACAGGGCTTATATGAATTACTGAGTGAAGGACAACAGCACTGTAAAAATATGTTCTATACTAGGTTGCCCTCTAACAGCATAAACTTCAGTGGTATCAATGAGATCTTGAAACAGATTGTAACAAAAAAGAATACTTCGACATTGGGGAGGGTATGTGTTGTGGTGAGCACTGTGTACTGTGTAAGACTGATGAATCACAGACCTATACCCCTAAAACAAATATTATATGTTAATAATTTAAAAAAAAGAATACTTCAACATCAATACTCCTTAATATTTTTCAACACTTTATGTTTTATTCACATCTAAATGTCAAAGAAGTTCATGAACTCTCTGAATCATAAAACAAAATTTTAGAAAGCACTAAGTAAAATTACTGTTTATCTATAGCAATAACTTTAACTCTCATTGTACACTTGCAGTGCTTAAAAAATACTGACCCCCACAATACTGGTTCTGCTCATCTGGGATATGATCCAGAGAACAGTTTTATCTTTACTTTATAATCTTCCCAGGTGAGTCTAACGCAACCTGGTTTGAAAACCACTTATCTGGTATGTGCTCAAATGAGGTCTCCAAAAAAACGGTAAAAGAATGTAAATATCCACAGCACAGATATGTTTAAATATTTATATTTAAAACTTCACATAGGGGTGCCTGAGTGGCTCAGTCGGTTAAGCCTCTGACTCTTGATTTCAGCTGCTCAGGTCATGATCTCAAGAGTCCTGGGATCAAGTCCCACGTGGCGTTCTGTGCTCGGCACAGAGCCTGCTTCTCCCTCTGCTCCTTCCCCCTACTTGCTTGCTCGCTCTCTCTCAAATAAAAATCTTAAAAAAAAAAACAAAAAACCCTTCACATATACAACTAGGAATTAAAATCATACCGATAGCTTTCTCCAACTGTTACAATCTCCACCTCACTGTCAGTTGAGGTAACATTAATTTCTTCATTGGCAGTGACCTGGGGAGTGGAGGAAGCTTCTATCACCACAACATCTTCATCAATACTTCCTGGAAACAGAAAGGAAAACATTTTAAACTGACAGACAAAAAGTTTTTACTTCGACTTTGAAGGCTATGAAATTCATTATAAAACTAAAAATCTTGGGTGCCTGGGTGGCTCAGTTGTTAAGCATCTGCCTTCGGCTCAGGTCATGGTCCCAGGGTCCTGGGATCGAGTCCCGCATCGGGCTCCCTGCTCCGCGGGAAGCCTGCTTCTCCCTCTCCCACTCCCCCTACTTGTGTTCCCCCTCTCGCTGTGTCTCTCTCTGTCAAATAAATAAAATCTTTAAAAAAAAAAAAAACTAAAAATCTTACCTGTCAAAATGAAAGTTTTTTTTAAAAACAGAGTTAAACACATATAGTGAAAATAGTACTTACTCTCTTAATCTATGTCTTCATATGTTTATTTCCTCCTTTATGATTTTTGTTTGTTATTTACAACTTTTAGTGGTTTCCATATTTATTTGTATGATCTTATATAGATATATTAATCCTGTAATATCTAAAGGTATTAAGATCTTACATATTTATATTCCATAATAACCCTTTAATATCTAAAATAAAGATACTACATTTGTTGTATGTTTTACCCAAGAGTTTCGTTTTTTTGTTAAGCAAGATATGGTATTTTTTTAAGAAATATAAAGTAATTTTTGGTTTTACTATGAAATGTCATTTTTTGGTATATGTTCTTTTCTAAATTATTCTAAGTTTGGAAAGGGCATCCTTATTGGAAGGACAGATACATGTACTCGGTTCAATGTATTTCCTTAATTATTTCATCTGGAACTAATTTTTGTTTAAGACATTAGGTAAGATTATAAATAGAATCCGGCCCTGTCTCTCCATGGCTAACTAGTTATCCCCAAACCATTTACTGAAAAATCCTTTCTTTCCTCCCATTAAATTTTGATAACTCCCTTAAATATTCTTACATGTTTGAGGTTATATTTTAATGCCATCTATTTATCCCCTTTGACAAAGATTCTTATTATCAGGGAATTCTATTTTTTAAAACAGCTTCTCTAAGGTGTAACTTTCATACTTTAAAATTCACATTTTGCCTCAAGGAGATATTACACACCCATGCTCATAGACAATAGGTGAAAACAACACAAATGTCCAACAATGGATGAATAGATAAACAAAATATTGTATATGCACACAATGGAATATTATTCAGCCTTAAAGAAAAGAACTCCTATCACATGCTACAACATGAACAAATCTTCAGGACATTATGCTATAATAACCCAGTCACAAAAAAATTTTAAAACACTGTATGATTCCACTTATGGGTGGATCTAAAGCAGTCAAATTCATAAAGAAAGTAGTGTGGTAGCTACTAGGGCTGAGGGGAGAGGGAAAAGGTAGTTATTTAATGAGTATGGAGTTTCAAACTGCAAGAGGAAAAAGTTCTGGAGATCTGTTTCACAACAATGTGGATATACTTAATACTACTGAAATGTACACTTAAAAATGGTTAAGATGGTAAAAAATAAATAAATAAAAATCATGTTCCGTTTCTTCTCTTGCTATATTTTTCACAAATCTGGTACTGAATGTCTTCTTTTTTTAACCTTTTTGAAAACATTCCTCCCTGTTCATTACTATTACCTGTCAACGTAAAGGTTTGCCAAAAGTTTACAAGTCATGTTTTTAATAAGAATTTTCCCATACGAATACTGAGAGCTAAAAATTTCACCCATTTTAAGTGCACCGGTTTTAGTAAATTTATAGTACACAACCATCACCTCAATCCAATTTTAGAACATTTCCAACACCCTTAAAAGATTCTGTTTCAGTCAATCATCATCTCTCCATGCCCATTCCTACAATTCCTACAACTGACCTGAATTTTGTCATTATGGATTGGTTTGTATTTTCAAGAGTTCTATATCAATATGGAATCATACATTATATACACTTTTGTGTCTGGATTTTTCATTCAGTGAAATAGTCATTCATGATTTACTCATGCAGCTGTGTGTATCAACAGTTCATTCTTTTTTTATTATTGAGTGGTATCCTATCATATGAATATATCACAATTTGTTTATCCATACTTCTGTTGATGGACATCTGGATTTTTCTCATTTTTGGCTATTACAAATAAAGCTGCTATGAACATTAATCTGCTTGGGTTTCTCTCTCCCTCTCCCGAGCACAGAGAGGGGAGGGGCAGAGAGGAGAGAGAGAGAGAGAGAGAAAAAATCTCCAGCCAGCTCACCTCGGAGTGAGGAGCCCGACATGGGACTCGAGGCCTCAACCCTGACATCATGACCTGAGCCACCCAGGCTCCACAACTTTTCATTCTCTTAATGGTGTCTTTTGAAGCATAAAAGTCTTTACATTTGATGAAATCCAAATTAGCAATTTCTTTTATGCATGATGCTTTTGGTGACACATTTAAGAAATCTCTGCCTAACAGAAAGTCACTGAGAATTTCTCCTATGTTTCTTCTAGAACTGTATAGTTTAGCTCTTACATTTAGGTCTATGTTAATTTTTGTGTCTGACATGACATAAAAGGTCTAAATTAATCTCTTTTGCATGTGGATCTACAACTGTCCCAATAACATCTGTTGAAAAGACTAGAATAATTCTATTTTGATACCTAGTAGATTCAGGTTTTCCTAATTCTTTAGGATTATACAATCAAGGGAAAAGGAAAATTCTTGAGACTTGGACTGAACTGGCATTAAGCAACACTAATGAAGTCCTGACATATCTATATTATATTTTTTCATCCAAGAATATATCTTGCCTTCTACCAATATCTTTTATAAATCTCTAGAACACCTGTAGGTTTGGTCTGATTATAAATGCTAATAAAGCTATATAATTTTCTTCACAGAGGCCAAATATACTGCTATTAAGATTATTCTTAGAGACTTCATTCTCCTTGTTGCTCTTCTAAATGAGCTCCCTTTATTCTTATTTTCTCCTAGTATGTAATTATACCATCGATACTGTATATGCATTTTTACCCAATTTTTACTGAACTCTTGCTTACCACAATGACAACAAATGGTTCAACTTTGTCATAGTGGAGTTTATGTAATCTATTCCTTCACCCAAGGTGCCATTCCTTGGAAACATCGAATTTCATCTCTAATACAACAGTACATCATCAAACATCTGCACTATTTCAAAAGCTGGCCAGTATCTGGAAGAGGTACAAGCCCATTGCAAAGATCTACGATGTACTCTCTGATACTTCAAAGAGGAGAACAGAGCAGGCACCGGAAAATCAGAGTCAATGAAAGATGATCTGATTTGGAGAAAGTTATTTCTAAAGTAGTTTCTAAGTTCTAAAGACTACACACATAGACATATTGAGGTAGAATGTATTTTTAACAGCCTAAATATATCTTATAGGCAGGGGAAAAAAATAGCACTTGAGTGTCTATTTAAAATAATATCCTACATTCAATTTCCCAATTGCTTTTCCAATTTTTCCTTCATAATCATGCACATGATGCAGCTTAAGGCAGGAGTACAAAAAGGATTATATATTTAAAACTAAAAGCATTATACATATAAATAAATCATAGATTTTTTTTTAATACTTCCCTTATTTTAACCCATCAACTGGACATTACCATTCTACATGGAGAGAAAAGCTACACCTGCATATAAACTTTATTAGTGATTTCTCTCCATGTATTGTGTACATGAAATTTCCTTAAAAGCCTGTAAAAAAAATAACCAAACATTATAAACACCTTATAAACAAGCAAAATCTAACATAAATGTAATATTTTGAAGTTCCAGTGATAAGTGATACAAAGCTAGGTTTGTTAATGCATTAAAATGCAATTTACATAATTTTTTATGAACATGGTTTGTGTAACTAAAGGTTATATAAGTAACTGATACACTCTTACTCTACTGCTTAAGTATCATTTTTCTAAAAAGGAACTTTGCAAGCATAAGTTGAACATAATACTTGTAACTAATCACAACAGGCATGATTTGGATATCTATAACTTAGTGTTTTTTCTAGAATGACAATTATTTAAAACAAAATTTACAGGAAACATTCCTAAAAGTATGAAGTTAAACTTCAGTACTACTTAAAATCAGGAGAATAGGTCACTTCTTACTGGAACAATTTTATTTTCACGTTGTCTCTTATATTCAGAAGTATTAAAGAACAGGTAATTTGAGTATAGCTAAGACATTAGAGTAGTAGGACCCTAGATGATTTTAACAATTTCTTTTAAGATTACTTATGTTGCTTGTACCTTTTAAAACATAATGAAGAAAAGGAAAAAATAATGAGAAAAATAACAGGTAACAGCCTGGAAAGAATGTAGGTACTTTAATACAGGTCACAAAAATAATGGCTTCTCTGAGAGAGTTCTTCATGAACTCAACAACCACTTCTATTCCCTGATAAGAGATCACAGATTCTCTTGGCAGCATCTGTAAGAAATTTCAAATACTATAATCATCAATTACCTGGTCCCTCTTTGTCTTAAGTCTGGCATGATGCTAATAATAATAGCTTCCAATTCGAGGGCACATACTTTGTGCCATGTCCAATATTCTGTGTGTCTAGCTCTATCAAGAAACTGAAACTTAGCAAGTTTAAATGACTTGTCAAATAGTAAGCAACACTGGGAATTCAAATTAATTTCAATTCCAAAGCTCATACTCTTTCACATAAACTACATTAACAGTGCTATAAGCACCCAACATGCAGGTGCTAGTTACTATCAAAAGCAGAATCTTCCTGCTACCAGCTGCTTTTGCTACTGCTCCTGTCTTTTGCAGTAACAAACTTACTCAAGTTGTAGCAGCTCTAACTCCTCATTAGGATTCTTCTGTTGGGTATCTATCCAACAGAAATGAAAGCATACATATCCACAAAGATTTGTACCCAAATGTTCACAGTAGCCAAATACTGGAAACAATTCAATGTCAATCATCTGACAAATGGGTAAACAAAATAAATGTGGTATATCCATACAATGGAATACTATAAAAGAACTAAGTAATAAACACTAATTACTGATACCTGCTACAACCTGAATGAACCTCAGAAACATTACACTTAGCAAAAAAAGCCAGACACAAAAGATCACACACATATATTTATATGAACTGTCCAGAAAAGGCAAGTCCTTAGAGACAGCAACAGATTAGGTTGTGTGGGACTGAGGATTGGATAGGGATTAAATACAAACAAGCAGGAGGGATCTTTTGGGATTAATGGAAATGTTCTAAAACTGCATCATGGTAATGGCCGCACAACTCTAAGTTTATTAAAAATAACTGAATCATATACTTAAAATGATGAACTTTACAGTACGTAAATTATACCTCAATGAAGCCGTTTTCTTTAAGAAAAAAAAAAGCTATAAAACATTCCCTGCCAAATACAAAACTAGATGGGAATACCCAAAATACTAAATATGTCAGTTCACCCTACTTTAGCCAACAAATACATTCCCAATAAGAATACCGTCATGTATCTCCCCACTACCACTATCCTCAGATAAACAAGCTCATAAGTTCACTTGGAAGAATAAACAGGCAAAAATAACCAAGAAAATATAAAAGTCTATAATTAAAACAGTGTGCTTCTAGTGTAAGCATAGACCAATGGAACATAATGAAAACTCCAAATAGGTCCAAATGCCTATGGACATTTAACATATTAAAAATATAGTATCTCAAGTCAATAGGAGAAGGAAAATTTTTAATGATTTGTTTTGGGACAACTGCATAGCCACATTAAAAAAAAATGGATTCATTCCTCATACTGTACATGAGGATAAACATCAAATAGATGCGTCCTTTAAATGAAAAAAAAAAAGAAAAGAAAATGTAAATAATGCAAGGGCTAGGGGAAAAATGGTTATTTCTCTTATAAACTTGGAGTGGGAAAAATGGTTATTTCTCTTATAAACTTGGAGTGGGAAAAACTTTCCTAATTATGATTCAAAACCCAGAAACAGTAAAGATAAAGGTTAATAAATGTGACTAACCAAAAAAAAAAAAAGATTTGGCATGATAAAAAAGTGTAACAAAGGACTAATGACAAATTTGGGAGAAATGTGTTATTATATAGGATTTATGTTCCCAATATATATAAAGGGTCTGAAAATGGACAGAAGAATGAAGACCAACATCCTGACTGTAAAACAGGCAAAAGATATGAAGAGATTGATCATGAGAAATAGAATGACCTTTAAACATATGAAAAGGGGTGCCTGGGTGGCTCAGTTGGTTA
Source organism: Leptonychotes weddellii (assembly GCF_054177405.1). Classification (NCBI taxonomy): domain Eukaryota; kingdom Metazoa; phylum Chordata; class Mammalia; order Carnivora; family Phocidae; genus Leptonychotes; species Leptonychotes weddellii. Next base: position 88,233,113 of record NC_138377.1, on the reverse strand, counting down.
AGTGTCTGACTCTTGATTTCGGCTCAGACCATGATCTCAGGATGGTGGGATCAAGCCCTGAACCGGGCTCTGTACTCAGCATAGAGTCGGCTTAGGATTCTCTCTCTCCCTCTCCCTCTGCCCCTCCACCTGCTCACACTCTCTCTGCTCTCTCTCTCAAATTTTTCTTTACTTCAAATATTTGAGAGAGAGAGCAGAGTGAGTGAGAGAGAGAGCATGAGCAGGGGTGAGGGGCAGAGGCAGCAGGAAGCCTGACGTGGGGCTTGATCCCAGGACCCTGAGATCATGACTTGAGGCAAAGGCAGACGCTAACCAACTGAGCCACCCAGGCACCCCAAATAAAATCTTTTGAAAAATAAAAAACATATGAAAGATATGCAACATTACTTATTTAAAAATATTTAAAATGCTGGAAAACTATTTCTTACCTGTCAGATGGACCAAAAAACCTAAAATCTGACAATAAATTGTTGGAAAGGCTTTGAAAAAACTGGCACTCTCAAATATTGCTGGTGAGCATCCAAAATGGTTATGATCCCCACAGAGAGGAATTTGGCCATATTTTAAAAATAATACATTCATTTATCTTTGGCCTAACAATCCTCTCCTAGAATTCTATTCCAAAGATACAATGGCAAAAATATGAAATAACATATACAAAAAGCTATTCATTGCATTGCTGTTTTTAACAGCTAAAGGCTGCAAACTATTCATCAATATATTGAACAACCTCTGGTGTAACTATACAATGGAAGACTACAAAGCTATAAAAAAAATAAAAATAGAGGAATGAAAAGCAATGAATAAAGGAATGATAGTGTGTATATATACAAATACAAATGTGTATACATATATCCTTTGTATTATATATATATATCTTATGTGTGTGTGTGTATACACACACACACACACACATACTTTTATTCCTCTATAATCTCTATACCCTAACAATTCTATATAGTTTGGTGAAAAATCAAGAGAGACATTTTAAGAGAAGGAGAGAATAATATGCGTATTTGTTTACATTTTTTTAAAGATTTTATTTATTTGAGAGAGAGAGAGAGAGCGCGCATGAGCATGGGGGAGGGGCAGAGGGAGAGGGAAAAGCAGGCTCCCCACCGAGCAGGGAGCCTTAAGTGAGGCCTGATCCCAGGACCCTAAGATCATGACCCGAACCCAAGGCAGACGCCTAACCAACTGAACCACCCAGGCACCCCTGTTTACATTTTTGAACAGAAAAAAGATGGAATAACAAACCAAAATTTAAAAGTAATGAAAACACGGGGCGCCTGGGTGGCTCAGCTGGTTAAGCGTCTACCTTCAGCTCAGGTCATGATCCCAGGGTCCTGGGATCGAGCCCCGTGTTGGGCACCCTGCTCAGCAGGGAGCCTGCTTCTCCCTCTCCCTCTGCGGCTCCCCCTGCTTGTACTCTCTCTCTCACGATCTCTCTCAAATAAAATCTTTAAAATTAATTAACTGATTGGTGGCATAACCTCACAGAATACTGTCCAACAGCATAAAGGAACCAGAAAAATCTTACATTTATTAGCATTACTATTAGTAATAATTAAATATTTCCATTTGTATTCATTTATGAACGTTCATTTGTATGTATTTATAGGATGTATAGGATAAAGCAAAAAAGCAATTGTTCATATTGTTAAGAATCAAGATTGTCAATGTAAGAGTAAAGAGATCAAATATAAAACACAAGTTTACATAAAAATCCTAATCCCAAACTTTCAATGGAAATAGTCATATAAATTAATGATTTATCGCTTTCTAAAATCTTTATATATTCCTAATTTTATCCATTAAAAAAGCTGAAAGCAATAACAGAACTCAGCAGAGCAATGAACACAATTCCCAGTCTATAACCTCTAAATATCACTTCTCAATAAAAGGAAATTAGCAGTAATTAAAAAAAAAAAATGGTTGTTTTCCAGGTTTGAGGCAGGTAGTGTAAAGTATCAATGTGGACCATCTTTTATCAGAGACCATCTTGTCAGAGACCACTGGGGTGGTATCAAAAGGACATAAACCCAATTTGAAGATGCTCCCGCATGCCACAGATGAAACTATTCAAGCATCAAAAAAATAAAAAGATTACAATACATCAACTGTACTATAACCCATGAGTTCATAATGATACCTGAAAATGAAAAATATTGCTAGAGTACAGATTCATTCTGAAAAGTGGTAAATTAAGGTAAAAAATCAAACATTCATCTTGCCTTTCCTATATGGACTGCATTTCATAATAAGCAATTAGTTGAAGAATTCTTTGTAGAAGAATTTCCATTAATAAATGTAAGCAGAATGACAGAAAGTCAACACTTTGCCTAATGAAATAATGGACCCAGGCAAGGTCATTTGTTGCTAATACTACATGAAATGCTGGTGGGGGATTTTAGGGTGGAAGGATCAGAATGACACCATCTGAACCCTCTCAGCAACTTTAAAAAGTGATGCAACAGGAAGTATACAGCACCACCAAGGAAGTGTTGCTAAACTGAACTTGAATCAAATCAAGCTTTTAGATCTAACTACCAGTTTGCAGAAAATACGCAGTATACAAAACAAATTAAATGCTATGATGTCTAGATATTGTTCTGAAATTCTCCAGAAAAAAAAAGCGAGGGGTGAGAGATAAAATAAGAATGGCAGGATGCTGAAAACTGAAGCTACATTATGTAGGTATACTTCTATTTTTATGTATGAACATTTCCATATAAAAATAACAACAACAGGGCGCCTGGGTGGCTCAGTTGGTTAAGCGACTGCCTTCGGCTCAGGTCATGATCCTGGAGTCCCGGGATCGAGTCCCGCATCAGGCTCCCTGCTCGGCAGGGAGTCTGCTTCTCCCTCTGACCCTCCTCCCTCTCATGCTCTGTCTCTCATTCTCTCTGTCTCAAATAAATAAATAAAATCTTTAAAAAAAAAAAAATAACAACAACAAAAACCTCTATCAGTGTTATTTTTGGAAAAGGAGAAAAAGAAATATTCACAAATGTAATTCTTAATATTAGGACTTTACATTTCCACAGGTTATCTTAAAGTTTATCTTAAAACCTTTTAAGGTTTTAAGTTTTAAGGATAAAAGTTTTTAAACTTTTAAAACACAATACAGTATGGACTGCACTTGGAAATCATGAATATATACCTGTTGGATGTATTTTTTAAGCTGTAAATAAAAATACAGTCACTGAATTAAAAAAAACAATAACTGGGAAATGAGGATTTCCCAGTGCTAATATAAGGACTATATAAAATAAGAATTTAAGCAGCAGTTCAGTTAAAGAACACTGAATAGATCACAGAAATATGTCACTAAAATTAACATCTACTCTCAAACTTAGCTTCTATTAAGTTGTTTTAAAGTATCTGAAGTTCTTGGCAAATATTATCAGGAACAAAACTGGATGTATAAATTCTCAACCTAACTGGCAACTAACAACCCAAGTCACATGTCATTTTGGCTTTCCAGGCTTGAAGAGAGAGCCATAATAAATTTAAAACACAATAAGGATGAGGCAAATAGGGATTTCCCAGAAATCTACTGATTACAACAAATGAACTAATAATGTTTGTTACAATGTAAAGTACTGACTTAATTCATTCTTAGGTGATTTGGTAAAACCAGTTAATTACATACAACTTTTATATCTTAGAGAGTTTGAAGATCTAACAAAATACTTAACATGTCAAACATTCTTTCCATCAGTACTACAGCAATAGCCAATAAGCGTTGATGGACAGTGTGTGAAAAAGCTGTCTTAGAAGCTCTAGAGTAACTAATACCCATCCATATAAATCATATTATTAAGGTATAATAGATAAATCTAATTAAAATTTGAGATATTCAAACCCTCTCCTAATTCCCAACACACACTAAGACATATTGGAATTGGAGTCAGAAAGCCAACACTAAAAATACATCTAGAAGGAAAATCTATCTCTTAAGAATCTAAGAAATTTCTTGGGGCGCCTGGGTGGCTCAGTCGTTAAGCGTCTGCCTTCGGCTCAGGTCATGATCCTACGGTCCTGGGATCGAGCCCCGCATCGCGCTCCCTGCTTGGCGGGAAGCCTGCTTCTCCCTCTCCTACTCCCCCTGCTTGTGTTCTCTCTCTCGTTGTCTCTCTCTCTGTCAAATAAATAAATAAAATCTTTAAAAAAAAAAAAAATCTAAGAAATTTCTTGATAATAGAGCAATGTCCCATAAATATTTCAGTTTAACTTTTTGAACGTAAATCAATCTAAAATAGTTTTCCAAATGCTTCATAGGTAATGAGGGTGATGATAACAATATACCTCATAAGACTGTTGGGAGAATGAAATGAGAATACATATAAACACTCAGAACATTACCAGCACAGAGTAAATACTCAAAAAGTGCTAGGTATTTTTATTATCATCACGACATCATCTACTGTTGGGTGATAAAGGAACTTGATGAAAATTCCTTGGAGGGCATTCTGGTAACAACAGCTAGCAAATTTTTAAATGCATGTAACTTCCTATATGCTTTTAGAAATTACTCCTTAAGATATGCTTGCCTAGGTGTGCAAAACTGTGTGCACAAGGCTGTTCAATGCAACAAATATTCATCAACAAAACCTGGCTAAATAGGGGCGCCTGGGTGGCTCAGTCGTTAAGCATCTGCCTTTGGCTCGGGTCATGGTCCCAGGGTCCTGGGATCGAGCCCTGCATCGGGCTCCCTACTTGGTGGGAGGCCCGCTTCTCCCTCTCCCATTCCCCCTGCTTCTGTTCCCTCTCTCGCTGTGTCTCTCTCTGTCAAATAAATAAATAAAAAACCTTAAAAAAAAAAAAAAAACCTGGCTAAATAAATTATGAAACATCCATACAAAGGAAATACTATGCAACCATTTTTTTAAAATGAGGATATAACTATACACACTAATATTTTTAAAACCCCATTATTTATTTACCCTTATATATGTTCTACATTTTCTGAGGAGAGAAGAAACTGCTACCTGACTACTTCTGGGTAATAAAACTGGGACCTAAGAAGTGGTAACCTTTTATTTTTTATTTTAAACATTCCAGGTACTTAAAAAATTGCACACTATGTGAATGTTACTCTTAAACCATTATTTAAAAAAAAAAAAAACAAATTAGTTTAAAACAAAACATTGGTGGAAAAACCAGAAAAGGGGGCTGCCTGGGTGGCTCAGTCAGTTAAGCGTCTGCCTTCAGCTCAGGTCATGATCCCAGGAACCTGGGATCAAGCCCTGTGCTGGGCTCCCTGCTCAGTGGGGAGTCTACTTCTTCCTCTGCCCCTTCCCCTGCTTGTGTACTCTCACTCTCTCTCAAATAAATAAATAAAATCTTTAAAAAAAAGATTAAAAAATAAAAACCAGAAAAAAAATCCAAAGAATTTGTTTCAACATTTGGATTTGTGTTTCCAGAGACAAACATTACTCTTAAATGTCTGAAAGTATTACGTAGTTGAAATAATGCAATTTTTCCAAGAAAGACAGCAATAACCACATGCTATAGTATTAAATAAGATTTTTAAATGAATTATAGAGTTTGCATTTACTTGAATACTTGAGAGTATATGAACTCCTTTCTTCCTAGAAACAGACACCGATATTGACCTACATTACCTCTATTCTCATGCCTCCTACATGCCTACAGCTCCTTGGAACTTCTGCTTCAATCACCAACCATCCTACCTCATTAATTTCAAGCAGAAATTGGGCTCTGCTGCTCGCTCTTCCCCAAACAAGTCTTCACAGTCTAACCATCTGAGGAAAATGTGAAATGTGGCAACTAAGCAAGATAATTCCTATTCTCACCTCCCTGTTTCTCAAGAGACCTCAGAGAATGGTTGCTATAACCTCCTCCCAGTTATAGGTGATCTCAACGAACTCTTTAAAACAAACATTTGGGTAGGTTTAAAAAACTGAACTGATCATGGCTAAAACTAAATATCAAAGTTACTGGTTTTGGAGTTCTGGCAAAGATAGAAAAATAAAAATGGAAGGGGAAAGGGAGTCTTGGAAAAGGAAGTAACCCATATAGAAGGAGAAAAGAGAGAGGGGAAATGGCATATTGGCACAGTAGATTAGCAGGCTCTACCCCTGACAAGCAGGACATCAGGCAAAGACAGGGAGACCTTTGTGTCAGTATTAAAAACCATGATCATAGCCCTTTTATCCCCCATTCTTTCACAAGAAAGTATTCTTTTCCCTCAGCTAAGACACTACTCTTCAATGCTCACTTCAAAAACTTCCTTTAAATTCAGCAAACCGTAAAAATGGTATACATGGAACATACTTACACTTCAGAGACTGCACATAATCTTATTCTAGTTAAATATAATATTTACTGTGAGGAGGGGACAATGCTCTCAAGCTAATCCTCTATCAATTCAATTTTAACTGATCAATCATGTGCTCTACTGAGCACTATCAGGACTAAAAGTTTGTGTTCTAGTATTAGAATAAAAGCATCTCGGGGCACCTGGGTGGCTTAGTCATTAAGCGTCTGCCTTCGGCTCAGGTCATGGTCCCAGGGTCCTAGGATCGAGTCCCACATCGGGCTCCCTGCTCGGCGGGAAGCCTGCTTCTCCCTCTCCCACTCCCCCTGCTTGTGTTCCCTCTCACGCTGTGTCTCTCTCTGTCAAATAAATAAAATCTTAAAAAAAAAAAAAAAAAAAGAATAAAAGCATCTCTCAAATACTTGAAATTATTTTTCAGTTATAAAGATTATGACAAGGTAACTAGTAATAAGAATAGAGTACTTAAAGGAAAAATAATATTAAGTATTTTAATGTTCTTACTGCGGTTGAATGTGAAAGAAATCCATCACAGAGCTATCCAAAAAAGTATAAAATTAAAAAATTTGATCTTAGAAATGGAGTTATGGTTTAATACCACAGTTGGCAATTTATTTATATGGCTTAAAAATAAAAGTTAATTGAGCCTCATATTCCTTCTAAAAGCAATGAAATCGTTAACACGTAGAAGAGAATTAAGCACAAACACAATGCAAGAGCTTCCATGTTTTGTTCAACTTAAGAAACATTTTTACCTGAGGGAACAGATGGATTGTTTTGGTGGTTTTCACTGGTAGAAACAAACAAATCTTCTTCTCCTTCAGTTGATGAGCTGGAAGAGGATTCGCTGCTGAGGTCATTCTCACTGGAACTACTAGAAGTGGGGAGCAATGCATATTTTCTTCGGGCTAACACTTCTCTTTTTTTTCTCTGCATTAATATCCTCTCTTTTTGTTTCTGTGTCCTCTGTGAGGAATTATTTTTTACAAATCTCTTTCTGCATGGAAGTCTCCTTAATGAACTGCTATGAAAACAGGGTCTTTTCATTAACAATCCTGAAACAGATTCTGTCTCTGTCCGGGGCCACTTTTGGGACCGTGCACTATGAGTTCTACTTTTAGCACTCAAAATTGCCTGGGAATGTCTTACAGAGACTTCTTTATCCTCATCCGAAGTCACAGTATCAGAATCTCCAAAATGCAGACTAGATGAAGGAGAAGAAAGACAATCACTAAAAGAGGAATCATTATCTTCATCGCTTGGTGTTTCTAGGTGTTGCCTCAATCCTAATATTCCCTGGTTCTCTTTAACACAATTTTGCATGTAAGAAGGGCCAGCCTGCTGGCTTTTGCGTTTTTTCCTCACAACAACACTTTTTTCTTGTTCTTGTTGGTTACCATTCATGTCCTTCTCTTGTTTTTGAGAATCATCACACAAATGAGAGAATTCATTCCCCACTTTACTGTTAATCATCTCAACTCCCGCAGGAAAACTTTTGGCTGCCCCAATGGGCTCTGGATGCAAGAGGATGCCTTTCAGACTCTCCTGTGTCTTTGGCGCATCAGAAGGAATCTCACTCTTCATATCCACTTTTAAGGTATATAACTTGTTATATTCAGGAGTCCATTGAGACATGAGAAACTTTAAGGAAGGCCTAGAAGACACAATTAGAAATTTAAAAGGATGTTAATGTTTTACTACACTAACTGAAGAGTTTCAGATTCCACTGAGAACATCGCTGTAACAGAGAACTGCCTTTTCCTGATATACCGGGATATAAAATGGCTATAATAAGTCATTTTGCTGTTCTTTTAAAACACTTTTCTCTGATACCTCTACCACATACCCAATTTTTAGAAATATAGTAAAGATCATAGAACATAAGCCTACCTGAAAACTTCTATTAATCAAAAACTTACCTTGCTGTTATTATCTTTCTACCTTCAGCAACATATTTGGTTAAAATCTAACAATTTCTTCAAAACCTATTATAATAAAAATAGATTAAAGGACTAGAATTCAAAAGACTTTGATTAGTCAATGTTTTTTCCTGGTATCCTGAAAATGGTAATTAAATATTTTTTGTACATCTAGATGGCTATTGTATTAGCCATATTGCTATAAATAATGAACTAGTATAAATATAGCTTCTCTTCCCCATGGTTCTTTTCTTCATACTATTCTATTCTCTGATGAGAATATAAACTCACTGATAGACAAAATATACAATTAGTACATTTCACAAAGTTTTAGATACATGCAGAAAGACTCCAGCCAAGACTGTGAGTTGCAAAAGATCAGTCAGTTAAAGCAGCACAGCAGAACATAAAACCAAATTTCCTATAACTAATCTAAGGGTATCTATATCATTCTATCTTTGAAATTAGGGGCTGCTGAACAAGGGGATTTGAAATTAATGCATCTACATCAATGTACACATGAGAATGGTAATAACATAAAAGTAATTAAATATCACGACTCAAAATGGAATGTATTTTTTAGAAAGGCAGTTAATGTGAAAGTGCAAAATATGATTAAATAATGTTAAGACTTTTAACTTAAGTATTTACTGAAGTACAACAGACACACATATTCTAAATTTATAGCTTGATAAATTCTCACAAAGTGAACATATGTGTGTAACCTCCAAGATCACAAAACATAAAATAACCAGCACCCTAAAAATTCCCTTCCAGTCACTCCAACTACTGGAAGTTGTAACGACTATGGATTAGTTTTGTATTTAACATGCACTTTTAAACCACATCCTAAAAAGAGAGGATAAAAAGGTATTTGGTAGCAAGTCTTTTCCTTCTCCACAAATGACAGTTATAGGAATATACAACCTCACAGGTCTCCCACTTTATTTTAATGTATAATTATTATCAGAACAGATGACAGCAATTAAAAAAAAAAAAACGAAACAGCCTATTTCTTTCTTTTTTGAGTAGGCTCCATGCCCAACATGGGGCCTGGAACTCACAACCTTAAGATCAAGAGTCACATGTTCCACTGACTGAGCCAGCCAGCCACCCCAGAAACAGCCTATTTCTATATAAAGCTATCAAAACCTCTATCTTCTATAATTCCTTTTTACAAGGATAGGCAGTGCTATATCCAAAATCAGCCATCAAGCCCTGTCTGGAGTTCAGCAGGATCAGTAGTAAAGGAGGAACACAAAGATGGGTGAACACATGGGCACAGCAATGAGCAAATCATAAGAGGCAGCAAATCAGACAAGGATCACCATAATTAAATTTAAGAAAACACAAATCACAACAATAAAGTACAGATACATGTGATTTAAGATTCAAGGGGTGGCCCACTAAGATGGCTACAATAAAAAAATATAGATAACAACAAGTGTTGGCAAGGATATAAAGAAATTGGAATCTTCATACACTGCTGGTGGGAATATAAAATGGTGTGGCCACTTTGGAATGTAAAATGGTGTAGCCACAATACTCATAGTACCATTAGTCATGACAGCTCAAAAGTACAAATAATACAAATGTCTATCAATTGAATAAATAAATCCACCATGGTTACTCATTAATCAAAAGAAATGAAATATTATTTCATGCTACAAAATGATATGACCTCAAAAACGATACACTAAGTAAAAGAACCCAGTCACAAGACCACATTTTGTAAGATTCCTTTCATAAGAAAAGTCCAGAACAGGCAATGCTATAGAGATAGAAAGTAGATTAGTGATTGTCCGGGACAGGAGAATAACAGGAGAACTGAGATGTGATGGCCAAAGTGTTTCGGATTTACTTTCAGTGAACTGAAAATGTTTTAAAACTGATTGTGGTGATAGCTAATCAACTCTGAATATTCTAAAAACCACTGACGTATACACTTAAAAAGGGAAAGTTTTAATGGTATGTGAATTATATCTCCATAAAGCTGTTGCCAAAAAGTCAAGAAAGTATCCAGATTTCTGGGCATCAGATAATTATGGACCTCTCTTTTATCTCACTAAAGAGTCATGTCATTTGGAAAAATCTGGGGATCTTTCAGACATCTATGTCTCCCAGGAGTTGTGGTAAGTTGGATCTCTGAAGAAATAAAACTTTATATGCTGAAGAAAAAAAAACTGCTTCAGACTCCTCATCCTTAATTACTAAGTCACCCTCTGGGTCCTGGTAATGGAGATCCTGAGAGGCAATGAAACTCGCCAAATGGACAGATCAATTCTGAGAACAAGAATCCATAAGTGAATTTACAAAGAAGTGATTCATAGCATAATTTACTAAACTCAATTTCTTTTCCATTAGTTTATGCCCCAAAGCCAAAACAATGAACTCTTTATGGTTAACTCTGCTCTAGGTTTTGGTGAATTTTGTCTGCCTAGCTGGAGGCAGGGAGGGAATAAGGGATAGGTGGTAGGTATATGGTATGGTACGTGGTCTGTGTTTGTACACAGGTAACTGTTCTCTGAGTTACCATGTCAAGCAGTGATTCAAAATTAACATCCCATATTACCTGAGCTATTCCCACCAAGGGAGTATTCTAATTCATGCTTTTATTTTGAACTGAGAAAAAGAAGTTAAGTTCATGAAAAGAAATAAACACCAGTACTGCATTTTTTTAACTAAAAAAGCATAACTAACACAAAGGATCAATAAATAATGTTCCAAACTATTTGGTATTTGATAAAATTATAATCTAGTCTTTTATTTCTATGAAAATTATTGGTTGATCCAATTTACAAAGGAGGTTAAATATGTACCAGATATATCTTAACTCCTTAGCCACATTAGGACTAGTTTGTTATTATACATTGCTTCAATACTGAATCCACAAGACTAGTCGCTCCTTGTACTGGTTTGATTCAATCATTTTATTGCTATGTCATGACAGGAGCATACCAATTACTCCTGATACCAGTGCAGGATACCCAACTAGTAAACCTTGCATGAAAAAAAGCACAATAACTAAAAATGTTAACTTTCCAAACTAAAAATTAGGGTTAGGATTTCACAATTTACATCATAAATTAAATTTACATGAGCATAAGGGGGAGGGGTAAAAACTCATTAAGATTATGGATACAACTTTGAGGAACTCTACCTCTAAACTGAGATATGGTTTAGAAACAGTCACTATTATTGGTATGAATGACTTTTACAACCAATGATAAATTCAAGTACTGTTAAGATTAAATAGAAATTTGATGATTTTACAGAGCTCTAAAGGAAACAAGATTTTTAAAAATATCCATAAGATGATTTTGTATTTTTCTATAAAAGTTTTAAAGATTATCAGAAAATGAACTAGAAATATGTCCAGTGTTCATCCACTTTTTTCATATAATTAAGTGGAAACAAATATCTGTAACATAGGGATATTACTCAGGACATGTTTTAAATTTTTAATTCTCTTTTACTGATATTTATTTTACCATGTGCCAGTTTAAGAATATGAAATCAAGAACCTGATAGAATACTCTCTCCACCTAAATGCTTAATAACTACCACTACTTACAGCTAAATAGTATGGACAATATGGTTTGTTACATATTCTGAACAGTCAAAATTTCATTAGCAAGAAAGATATTTCAGCCCAACAGGCATCATTCTGGTCTCATAACTACATTAGCAAAATGCCAAAAAATAAATTTTTTAAAGAGCGATCTCTGCTCTTACACATAGGAGCACACAATATACTCAATTATGAAAAGGAATGAGGGAACCTTGACAAACTTATTAGCAAATAAAAATTAACTTGCAGACTGATACCTTGAAAGAAAAGAGGAAGTTACAGTCAGGATAACTACTGGGAGACTACCAAACTCAACTTCTTTTAGGAAGCTAGATGTAGGGCGCCTGGGTGACTCAGTCGGTTAGGCATCTGCCTTCAGCTCAGGTCGTGATCCCAGGGTCCTGGGATAGGGTCCTACATCGGGCTCCCTGCAGAGCAGGAAGCCTGCTTCTCCCTCTGCCTCTGCCTCTCTGTCTCTCATGAATAAATAAAATCTTAAAAAAAAAAAAAAAAAAGGAAGCCAGATGTAATAAAAATGTGAAAAAAGATAAATGATCAAGGCAACCTAGCCTAAACAGACAATAATATTCAGAAGATAGACTGTTAGCTATCAAATGATTCATCTGAAATCTTGTTGACCAAGGGCATCAGGATGAAATAAACCATTACAGATAATTCACTGAAGGTCCTAGATGAGACAATTATAGATATAATGTTATCAGAGTACAGAAGAAAATGGGATAATGTAAAAAACTTCCAGGATAAAACTCACAGAACACTAAAAACTGCATTTACTGAATCAACAGTTCCAGCAGGTCCACTAGGGTATGTATCTCTGGGGCTGCAAGAAACACTGATCCACATATTGACATTAGAAAACTAAAATCATAGTCCTAACCCTCAAAGAATTCAGACAGGGGAGAGAGAGAAATACAGATTACAAAACACCAAAAGGAAGACACTGCAGAGACACTTAGAAATTAGAGGAGGAATCCATAATTTGAAGGATAAATAAGAGTCAGGAAAGGGAATAACAGCGTAGTGGGGGACAGAAGAGGCAGGCCATTCTAAAATATAAGACAAAGGGTACAACTTGACAAATCTTAAACTACAAAGTTGTATCATTATAGTTGTACTTCAGTTGGACCATCTGGTAAAACGGGGTGAAAAAGGGATTGAAGTGGGCCAAAACTGAAGACAGAAAAGAACAGTAAAGATGCTATTGCTATATAAAATGAGAAAAATACATGGATAGACAGTAAGGGACTGCTGATTAGAATGGGAAAGCACAAAATCCAGAGATAATGAATTACCAGGAGTTTGTTAACCTTTGGATAGGAAACATCCAGAACTAGCTAGCATCCTAGTCCAAATGATCATAATCTTCTGCCCATATTATTGCAACAGACTCTAATTGTTCTTATTTCTACCAACAATTCATTTCTACATAGCAACTTGGTGTATCCTAAGAATATAAATCAGATATTACATCCTCGCTCAAATTTTTCCCGTGGTTCCCAAATGTCTCAGAACAAAATCCTTTACCACAGTTTATATGACCCTTTATGATCTAATGCCCCTCTATTTCTCTTACCACCTCACCTCTATTCACTAGACTACAGCCAAACTGGCCTTCTTTCTTGCTGTTCTTTGAACATGGCAAGCTTTCTCTGCACCTACACTTTGCGTTCCCCATGCCTACCATGCTTTTCCCAAAGATTTTTGAAAGGCTAACTACATTCTGCTCACTATGTGGGTCTTGGTTTAAATGTCACCACCTAGGCGCCTGGGTGGCTCAGTTGGTTAAGCATCTGCCTTCGGCTCAGATTATGATCCCAGGCTCCTGGGATCAAGTCCCTCACTGGGCTCCCTGCTCAGTAGGGAATCTGCTTCTCCCTCTGCCCCTCCGCCCTGCCCATGATCTCTCTCTCACTCTCTCTCTCTCAAAAAAAAAATTAAAAAATTAGGGGAGCCTGGGTGGTTCAGTCATTAAGTGGCTGCCTTCGGGGCAGAACCAACTTTTTCTTTCCTCTTCCTTCACTCAGGATCAGACCTGCACTGCAGTCCAACAACGCTGTCTTCTCCAGCTCCCCCCATCATTTTCTCTTACAGGCACTTCCCCCTAATAAAATCCTTGCACATTGTGCAATGAGGAAAATACCAACAGCGAAAAGGCAACCCAGAGAATAGAAGAAAATATTCACCAATCATATATCTGATAAGATATCTGATAAGGATTGATATCTAGAATATATAAGGAATTCCTAGAACTCAACAACAACAAAAACCCGATTAAAAACGGACAAAGGAACTGAATAATTATTTCTCCAAAGAAGATATACAAATGGCCAACAGGAACATAAAAAGAGGTGCACCTGGGTGGCTCAGTCAGTTAAGTGTCCAACTCCTGATTTCAGCTCAGGTCTTGATCTCAGGGTCGTGAGTTCAAGCCCCTCACTGGGCTCCACACAAAAAATAAAAATAAAAAGATGTTACTAATCAGTAGAGAGATGTAAGTCAAAAATACAATGTGATGCTACTTCACACCCAGGATGGCTATTATCTAAAAAACAAAGTAACAAGTATCAGTAAAGGGTGGAGAAACTGGACCCCTTGTACACTGCTGGGAAATGTAAAATAGTGCAGCAGCTGTGGAAAAGAGTATGGCAATTCCTCCAAAAATTAACAGAGAATTACCATGTGATCCAGCAGTTCCATTTCTAGGTATGCCCCTAAAAGAAAGCAGGGACTCAAAACAGATATTTGACATACCTGTTCACAATAGCATTATTCACAACAGCCAAAAAGAGGAAGCAACCTAAAAGTCCATCAATGGATGAATGGATAAACAAAAT
>NC_138377.1:88175904-88217964 GCF_054177405.1 Leptonychotes weddellii | reverse complement strand
CTTGTTTAAAATATTCTAAAATCCCCAAGTATTAGTCATCAAAGGAAAACATATCTATTTAGGTCTCCTATCAGTACAAACTAGGTGGAGTTCAATACAGAGTCTACTACTCTAGCCATGATTGTGGTGTCATCATGACCAGTAGCAAAATGAAGGGTGTCTCAATCCTGGCAAGCCCGAAGAGTATCTGGGACTCCGTTTCAACTAGTTAGGAAGGCAGTACTACAAATCATAGGGTATACCACACAATGTCTAACATTTCTGGTATGGAAGCCTGGACTCTGGGATTTATATTACAATATGAAATATGAAATACAAAGATACTGCTAATTATCTGTTATATAAAATAAGTTCTAGCACAAAAAAAAAAACCTAAAAGAATCAACCAAAAAAGATTCCATATGCAAAAAACTACAGAACTGTACAATAGGATGTGAAAGACAATCCTCATAAATGGAGTAACACCTCATTTCTGTATGAGCAAAGACTCTAAATGGCCTTTGTTACAAATTAGAAAAAAGCCATAATTTTTTTAAAATATAAAACATAAACACCATCACCATGGACATGTTACTGCCTTTAAAAACACTAAAACTAAAGATTAATTCAAATTCATAGTTTTTGATGTAGTTTCTCACCATTTTGTTCACTGGAATTTTCAAATAATCAACATTTAATTAAAAATAACTGTACAGAGGGACACCTGGGTGGCTCAGTCAGTTAAGCATCTGCCTTTGGCTCAGGTCATGAACCCAGGTTCCTGGGATCAAGTTCCACATCGGGCTCCCTGCAGAGCAGGAAGCCTGCTTCTCCCTCTCCCTCTGCCTGCCACTCCCCCTGCTTGTGCTCTCTGACAAATAAATAAATAAAATCTTTAAAAAAATAATAATAACTGTACAGAGCTATATGTATAACTGAGGAGGGTAGAAGTAAAAGGGAAAATCTGATTCAAGTGTTTTTTCCTTTTTATTTAAGTTTTAATTTTCACAACTAAGATAAAATTAGGGTATATCCATAAAACAAACTGCTGAGCAGCCTTTAAAAATGAGGTAAGTTCTGTACAAACAGATACAGAAAGTACAGATAATTTTTTAAAGCAGGTTGCAAATAAGTCTGTTATAATATGATCCGTTTTTATAAAACAACTTATGTTTATATATGCATGGGGAAAATATAGAAAAATATACACTTAGTTGGGGACAGAGATAGTAGGAGGGAGATTTATAGCACTGGGTTTGGAGCTTTCATCTTTTGTGTTACAATTTCTATGTGGTTTGAATTTTTTCTAAATCATTTCCCCTTTTTAAAATCAAAGTACAAGGATTTTTTAAAGGAACAAAAAATAATGAGAACAAAATATATTTTATTTTTCTACTGGACTAGGACACAACTTTGTTAACTGCAGATTACTATACAAATCAAATATATGCTAGTATGATTTTTTTTTTTTTTTTTTTGGCTAGTATGATTTTTATGGGAACCCTGACTAGGCATAAAATTCCACCTTAGTGACTAGAAATGACCACTAATCCTGGATGGCTTAATAACAAAAAAGGGCAGAAACTGACAGATGGCATCTGACTGTTGGCAAATTTGAACAGTTGTCAGATTTGACAGTTGATTATGCTTTTTAATTATTGATACCACTCTATGATTCTAGGCATGTTGTTTCTGAGATTACCTTTATGAAGAAATTTTAATACTTGGAAAGTAATAATTTATCATGAAATCATTTCATAAAATCTTTCATCATGAAAAGAATAGTAATTAGTATTGTTGGGTTAACCAAAAGGTGTCAGTAAGAAGAAAAAAAATAATGTACAAGGAAAACAAACCTCCACAATCTCTCATTCTTAATAATTCTTCAAGTAATCAATCTGCCACTTTCAAAGCTTCAAATTTACGAACTACTCTTAGAGATTACTGTTACTTAAGCCTACAGTTTCCAAAACTGAACTTCAAGTAGCCTCCAGGTTTCCTTGGAGATTGGAACTCAGTGAATTGAGAATTCTATCTTTTTTAAAGGGATAGAAGGAAATTTAAAGATGATTAATACTTTTGTATATGGAAATATCTGCTTTAATACACCTACTATCTTATCAAATTTTACCAGTCTGCAAGAGCTCAACGTAGAATTAAACCATACTGCTCAACAAAATCTTAAATCTTTACAGAAATACATTTAACATTTTGAACTAAATTTTGTCAATAATTTAAAATTGGGGTGCCTGGGTGGCTCAGTCAGTGGAATGTCTGTCTCTTAATCTCAGCTCAGGTTTTGATCTCAGGAGCGTGAGTTCAAGCCCCATGTTGGGCTCCATGCTGAGTGTGGAGCCTACTTAAAAAAGGAAAAAAAGAAAGAAAAACAAAATGACTTGGTCTTTCTCTTATAAGTAGTCATGTATGCTGAATGATGCTCAAGAAGGAGAAATCAAAATCAAAAATACAAAGATAAAAATCATTGTGGCTTACACAAAACTCTCTGAAGAGAACAACCTCAATGAAACAGTGAGCACATCCCTGCGAGAAGCAGGAAATATTATTTAAAGTAGGTAGAGTGGAACCAAACTATGGTGGGCTAAAAAAGATGAAAAGTTTAAAAAAAAAAAAAAAGATGAAAAGTTTTGACTGATACCGTGTATGCTCCAGTTATTCAAATGGTTACAGAAAACTACCATGTATGCTGGATACGTGGGCAGAGATATAAATAAGATACAGGCACCTATCCTTCAAGAAGTTCATAATTTAGCACAACAGGAAGAATATAAATAACCAAAATATAGAATGCTATAAATAATGATATAAATAAAAAGTACCCTCCATGAGAACACAAAGGAGAAAGCAACTGGTGTTTCTGGGAAAGACTCTATAGAGAAGATGATATCCAAGTCAAACCATGAAAGATGTACAAGGTGATGGTAGGCAGAGAAAACCCTTCATTTCAAACAACGGCAAGAAATGGCAGTATCTAAATACTCTAAATGTTTGGGATGTGGATTTTTTTTATTTTGTTTTAGTGGGAGAGAATAAGCTGGAGTCTTCTTCACCAAGAAGTGAAGAATTCTATGCTTTTGCTTAACACACAATTTACAAATATTTAATTGAGGAGGTGCTAACAAGAGTGGGCTTGAGGGAAAGTCTGACAGACTGGGGAGAAAGCTTTGCCCCAAAAAGGCACCTTTAGGGGGAGAAGGGTGAAGTGAAGGAAAAGGCAGGATATGCAAATGTGAGTCTTTTAAGACAAAGAAATAAGATAGTGAAACAGCAAAGAAGAATAAAAAGCCAATGCCAAGTCTGGGGTCTTTTTCTTTCCTTTTTTTTTTTTTTTTTTAAGATTTTATTTATTTATTTGAGAGAGAGAGAGAGCATGAGAGGATGAGCGGGGAGCGTGATGCGGGGCTGGATCCTGGGACTCTAGGATCATGACCTGAGCCAAAGGCAGATGCTACACAGACAGATTGGATATCTGGAAGAAACGTTAAGTCACTGTCAGAAATGAAGTTACTTGGAAAGAGAATGCAGGGATTCAATTTTGGATATTTTGAAATAATAATAAGACAACAAGATGGGACTATGCTTATAATATCAGGTCTGGAAATACAGATTTTAGCATTATCTACTTGGAGGAAAATAAAATCACTATAGTCAATAAATTAACTACTTTCATAAAAGTGAAGTTCTGAATATAGAGAATAAAGAGCTAAAAGAGTATGGTATGGCAGAGTATCTGCCAGAAGAAAGGCAGCAAGAAAAAAAAAATTAAGAAAATAGTAACAAAGTCTGAGACAGAAGATCTGAGAAGGCAAAACCCTGGACGCTATTCTCCCTGTTTATTAATCCACTCCTAACTTCACATTTTGACTAACCAGCAAATACTCAGAAATACACCTCAGTACTGCTCTCACCAGTTCTGTGAATCAGTATTTCCCAACTATTTTTTATATCATGATACACATAGAATATTATATATATTGGGCACTTAGGGTAGATAAGGCATCTGCAAGGTGCCAGCCCTGGGGCTCCAGCCATCCAGACCCTCTCTTGATGTCTTGAAGGCTGAAGGGATCAGTGTCTCCACATACCTGAAACCCAATCATGGTATACCAGCTAAAGCTCTGCTTTAAATTCTTCATCCCTTTCTTCTGTAAGCACTCTTCCAAACAGTAATTCTGTAACAGTTAAACCACCTGCCTTTGCTTTTAGGTTGATGCTATGGTTTTTAAATCATCCTAACCAGTACCAAATATTTTTAACTGAAAGAAATTTTTTAACCTCAACTAAGCGAATAACTACCTGGTAATTCTTTCCTTCTTCATAGTAAAGGACTCAAATACTTATTTCCTCAAGCCCTCTCCTCCTTTTACATCCTCTCATCTTAAGCAAATTACTAACTCTGCCTCTTACTTTATAGAAGATAGAGGCTACCAAAAAAAACTCCAACATCTTACTTCCCTTTTACCCAATCTCTAACTTTTCAATTTATATCAGGACCCTTACCAACTATGCCACACTGTACTGGAAAAGGTATTTTAGATTAACAGCTTCCCTCCACTCAAAAAAGACTTAAACTGGCAACTTTATGCTGTTAAAGCAGCCCAACAACAAGCCACTATAGTCAGTTATTACATGGATTAGAATTACTTCATATTCTTTTGTACCTGCTCTCCCTATGTGGAAGGAAAGAAGGGAGGGAGAGAGGAAAGAAGGGAGGGCAGGCCTCTTCTATCAAATCAAGAACTACATCTCCAGATTCAACAAACTTGAGCCAAAATACCATAATATGACCATGAAGCTTTCAACATTTCTTCAGAACACTGCTCAACAATCAACCTAGAGGGGCGCCTGGGTGGCTCAGTCGTTAAGTGTCTGCCTTCGGCTCAGGTCATGATCCTGGGGTCCTGGGATCGAGACCCACATCGGGCTCCCTGCTTGGTGGGAAGCCTGCTTCTCCCTCTCCCACTCCCCCTGCTTGTGTTCCCTCTCTCGCTGTGTCTCTCTCTGTCAAATAAATAAATAAAATCTTTAAAAAAAAAAAAAAAAAACCAACCTAGAATCACAAACTGCAGAACCCTACAGAATTGCTGTTTTGGAATGAATGCTTTTTGCTGGTATCACACTTGACTTTCAACTTTATACTCCCACCCAAGCAAATATTCATGTTAAAATACGGTATCTTTCATAATTCAGTTACTTATAATTGTCTTGCACAAAATACTCTTCAAGTCTTATCCTACTGTTCAAATAACTCCTCTTTTCTCTTTTTTGTAAGGCAATAATAAATACTCTATTCCTTTGGAAGTCAGATTTCCAGCAACTCAACTCTCAGGAACATAGCCTACAGACTCTCAGGAACATAGCCTACAGAAAAATTATTCTCTAAAGGATCAAAATACTTGTCAGAAAGGCCACATGCAATTCAATATTCAGAGACTATTTTATTTTACATATAATTCTATAAGCTTAGTTGTCTGGATACCAAGTATAAGAGAAAGAATATTGGTGGCAGCACCTAAAAACAGAAAAGAGACAGAAGAACTAAGGCGTTTGTCCCAACAGCTAAAAAAAATTCAGTTTGCCGATATTAAATAATTTTGTGAACAATTTCTGAGGACAACACTGTAATATACCACAGAATAAAAGTTGATGTTCAAAATCATAATTCTGAGCCATCCAGAAAGCAGACTGTTCTCAGTAAAATAAACACATACATGTTTTAGGCATATTTACAACAATATAGTTAATAAGTTTTTAGTTGCTTAACAGGAAACATGCCAACTGTGACTAAAACAATATTATCTCAGTTTTTATTGAAAATATACAAAAGATGAAAATTTTGATAGTACAAAAAAACTGCATATAAATTCATAAAAGTAGTAAAAGAATAAAATTTTAAAATACACAAAATACTTGCAAAATATGAAACTATATTCATAACATGCAGTGTTTCCTCAAATTGATAAGGAAAATATAGGTGACTTCTCTATCTTATCTATAACGTTTTATTTATTTTTATTCTTTAAAGTTTATAAAACAAAATAACCAAATTTTTTTAAAAATAGAGATTCAGGTTTGTTGTTTACAACCTTTGGTCCCTAGTGGTTACTGATCCTAAAATCTGAAGCTAAACGTAAGTAGGAGGATAAGGCTGAACTACAGATTTTTAAAGGATAAGAAAGTAGGAAGTTCAGAAAACTTGTGAATATCCCTGGCTCTTTATTTCGCCATTGTGACAAGGACAAACTCCCGCTGTTTGAATTAAAACCTTTCATAGAGCTGCAGTTGCTATTTCATATCTGATTTTGCAAGAGAATTCAGCAATAAACCCAGGTCCATTCACTTTCTAAAATGTTTAATCAAGTTTCAAGGCAGAAATACATTTAAAAGCTCCAATTTCCATTACTTGGAACCAAACTCCAGCCAAAGCAACTGGATAAAGGTTCCAATCTCCCTCATCTTTTTACCTGCCCTGACAGTCTACAAATCATTTGTAAGTGACTTCTATGATTAAGAAGAAAAAAGAAAACCCAGCATTATGGGAAAGAGACGTAAGGCTGGAATAACAGTAGTTATGGCAAAATAATACTAATATTATTGATGATGATACCAATGTGATTGATGATGGTGATGATGATGATGATGGAGATTTTTGTTAGCCTAAGTTCTCAAATACAGCTGCTGTTTGTCCATGGCAGGTTTCCTGACATCCAAAAAAGAGTTCGTTCTGGGGGGCTTAAAATAAAACAAGAATCTAAGGACTTTTCCCTACTTGCCTGCCCCTAAAACAAGTATACATTTCTCCTAAAGCTTTTTTTTTTTTTAAAGATTTTATTTATTTGACAGAGAGAGACACAGCAAGAGAGGGAACACAAGCAGGGGGAGTGGGAGAGGGAGAAGCAGGCTTCCTGCCGAGCAGGGAGCCCAATGTGCGGCTCGATCCCAGGACCCCGAGATCATGACCTGAGCTGAAGGCAGACGTTTAACCGACTGAGCCACCCAGACGCCCCTCTTTCTTTTTTTTAAGTAGGCTCCATGCCCAGCACGGAGCCCAACACAGGGCTTGAACTCATGACCCTGAGGTCAAGACCTGGGCTGAGATCAAGAGTCAGATGCTTAGCTGACTGAGCCACCCAGGCATCCCCTTTAAAGCTTTCTAACTTGGGGCAAGGAAGATATAAGATGAGCCTGGAGCAGAAAGTGCCAGAAAGTAAAGAAAACACACACACACACACACACACACACACACACACGGACAGAGGCACGTCAAAGAGACACCAGAGCCAACCTGAAAGAGTTCCCAATGGCTAAAAATAGAACTGTAGCAACAAGATAAATAAATTAGTAACTGGATTCTATCCCCAGGGTATATAAAATAAATTCCATTAATCCATACTGACATAAATGACTAAATAAATAAGCAGGAGCAAAGAGACAAACCTTCCTCATAGAAGAATTCCAAATGAGTTGTGTGGATGCATCCCTTCCAGGAGGTAGAGCTTAACAACTCATCTCCCTTTAGTGACTTACTTCCAAAGAAAGGACTAAGAAGGAACGGAGAGTAACTTTAAGGTGGAGCAAACAGTACTTTAGCCAGATGATCAAGGTTAATATTGTAACTCATGTTGCTAATGGGTACTTTACCTCTGTGGGACCCTTCCCCATAACCCACAACCCCAGTCAAACCAATGAGAAAAACATCAGGCAAACTCAAATTGAGGGACATTCTACAAAATACCTGATGAGCAATCCTCAAAACTGTTAAGATCATAGAAACAATGAAAAACTGAGAAACTGAAACCACAGGAGATTACATTCAAATAACATCTGGAGTTCAGTTAATAGTAATATACCAATGTTGGTTTCTTAGTTGTGACGGACATAGGATAGGTAAGATGTTAACAAGAGAGGAAATTGGGGCGCCTGGGTGGCTCAGTCGGTCAAGCGTCTGCCTTCGGCTCAGGTCATGATCCCAGGGTCCTGGGATCAAGCCCCACATCGGCTCCCTGCTCCGCGGGAAGCCTGCTTCTCCTTCTCCCACTCCCCCTGCCTGTGTTCCCACTCTCGCTGTGTCTCTCTCTGTCAAATAAATAAAATCTTAAAAAAACAACAACAACAGAGGAAACTGGGTGAAGGGTACATATGAATTCTATGTATTATCTTTGCAACTTGTTTTTTTTTTCCTTTTTTTTAGAGGTGGGGAGGGGCAGAGGGCAAGGGAGAGGATCTTAAGCAGGCTCCATGCTCAGCGTGGAGCCTGACATGGAGCCCAATGAGGGGCTCTATCTCACAACCCTGAGATCATGATCTGAGCTGAAATCAAGAGTCAGCTGCTTAACCGACTGAACCACCCAGGTGCCCATCTTTGCAACTTCTCTGTAAATGTAAAACTACTGTAAAATAAAAGTGTTTTTTTTTTTTTTAAGGTAAGGGTATCATATGCAAATTTCTCCCAAGGAAATCCCTAAAAAGGGAGGAGACAGATGAGTGATGACGGAGCTTATCCTGCTCTCCAACGTCACCAGCCCCTCACTACTGCCAATATCTCCAAAAATCTTACACAGGACTACTAGGGGAGAGGGAAATCTAAAGCTGGAGCTACCATAGAAAAAGAAAAAGCTTAAAAAACTATCTGGTCGCTCAAATGGGATAGCAAGGCATGTATCTCTGTATACACTGGGAAATTATGTATAATTCATGGAATTTCTATAGAGAAATTACTGAATCCTTTCCAAATAACCACTAGATTTTGGCAAATAAACATGTATTTCTTGGGCTAAAATGTTCAATAATCATGCATTCATAGCCAGTATGTGCACAAAGCACACATGTGCCCAGGAGTGTGTGTATTTTATTCATTTTTTGTGACATAAAGTAAAGAAAACCTATTATTAAATGAGTACAGCTAGGCAGTACACTTCAAAGCACTAAAAGTTACAGGATCTTAATCATTAAATAGTCCAATTATCTAAGTGGGAATTAAGACAAAATATTAAAATTAAGCCACATGTTCTTACCCAAGCTAGGAAATCTTTGGTTCCAACTCTGACGATCTTGGTTTGGTACTGGCCCATAAGAAAACACCTTCAGCTGGAACATATGCAAGATCAAAGTATCCATGTGTTAGGGACCTAAGGGTGCCCCCCTCCTCAAAATTCATATGTTGAAATACTAACCCCTAGCACCTCGAATATGAGTATAAACAGGGCCTTTAAAGAAGCAATTAAGGTTAAACGAGGTCATATGGTGGGCTCTATCCAATCTGACTGGTATCCTTTCTAAGAAGAGGAAATCTGGAGACACACAGACACAGAGAAAAGACCATGTGAGGATACAGCAGGAAGGTGGGCAGTCATCTGCAAACCAAGAAGAGAGGCTTCAGGAGAAACCAAACCTAACTATACCTGTTCTTGGACTTCTAGTCTACAGAATTGTGAGAAAAAAGTTCATTGTTGTTTAAGCCACCTGGTCTGAAATATTTTGTTATAGCGGCTCTAGCAAACTAATACACCATGCAATAAACATTTCCTGAATATCTTAAATATGCCAGACTATCCCAAATATTGTAAATACAAGATGAATAAGACATAAACTGTCCTTAGAGTCTAGCAGTCAGGGAAGCGTATCAATAGGTAATTAAAATACAGTAAGTGTTATAACAGAAGTGTGCACTGAAACAAACTGTATTAGAGCCTAATTCAGTTCTGAAGGGGTGGGGGGACCGGGGAAGGTTTTCCCAGAAAGAACAAAAGGAAAAAGAGTGAAATGAGAAGAAATGAGACTTGGTCACCCTATTTTCCACGGCAGAGGATCTCTGAATGAGTCACATATTTAATGATGAAGTACAGATACAAATGCACAAAACCAGTTATCTGAAAGACTGAAAGACAACATATGATCTTCTGATAGAGGACATAAAATCTTCAAAGATGCCACTCGACTTCAAAGAACTATTTGTCTAGAATTATTGGCAGGAAGAAAAAGAAGAAATGAGTTCTTAAGATACTTTTCAGTATATGAAAGACAAAACAAAGTTCCAAAGAATTACCAAATTTCCCCCAGAGTTTGTTTCAATTTAATAATAGAGGGAGCAATGAGGAATCTACAATAACTAAAACTCTATGTTCTCCCATAATCTTCAACATTAAGGTCCTTCCCTCTCGCATGAGGTAGCACAGTCTCAACTTCATTAACCTTCAGTACTAAGAGAAGAATTATAAGCTATAATATACTTGAAAGCTAAAATGGAATAAAGATCAATCCCAAAACTTGACTTGAAATGTATCAATAATCAGCAATATAAAATGAGGTGTATAATTAAAAATTAGCCTACAAAATGCATTCCAAACTCTGTTTTTAGCCATGGTTTCACATGAAGGCATAAATGGAATATTCACCACATCCCCAAATGACACAAAGCTGAAAAGAGATCACATACACATTTGACAAAATCAAGACCTGAAAAATAAAAGCTTAGGATAATTAGCAAAACATTAAAAACTAACACTTTAATAAATATAAAATACTACAACTAGATTTAGCTTATATACAGATAAAGACATAGGGGAGGGGTGCCTGGGTGGCTCAGTCGGTTAAGCGTCTGCCTTTGGCTCAGGTCAAGATCCCAGGGTCCTGGGATCAAGCCCTGAATTGGGCTCCATGCTCAGCCAGCAATCTCTCTCTCTCAAATAAATAAAATCTTAAAAAAAAAAAAAAAAAGACATAGGGGAGACACTTTTTTGTTGTTTTTCTCTGAATAATTTGCCTAAAGTCAATAACTGCGTAATATTCAGAGACATTCAGTCACAAATGCTCCAAGTTCTTTGTCAAGTTCCATAAAAAGAGTAAATGATACAACCATCTTTTTTCAGACTCATATATCAAAATTTTCTGGTCTGAATTTATCAATTTTAAAGACTTTTTTCAGAAATCATCACTGTCCAGTCACTTTCTAAAAGTAGAATGGAATAAAGCGAGTTCTACTAGCATCTTCTCTCACAGAGATAACCTCACAATTATTCTCTAGCTATAACCTCAAAATTTGAACAAAGAAATCCTCCCAAAACTAATAACATATAAAGTAAAATGTACGACAGGGGCGTCTGGGTGGCTCAGTCATTAAGCGTCTGCCTTCAGCTCAGGTCATGATTCCAGGGTCCTGGGATCAAGCTCCGCATTGGGCTCCCTGCTCGGCAGGAAGCCTGCTTCTCCCACTCCCCACTCCTTGTGTTCCCTCTCTCGCTGAGTCTCTCTCTGTCAAATAAATAAATAAAATCTTAAAAAAAAAAAAAAAGTAAAATGTATGACAATAACACAAAGCACAGGGGTGGAGCAAAGAGATGTAGGTTGTTGGGTGTTTCTTTTATCATATGTGAAATAGTCTATTTTTTTAAAATTATTTATTTATTTATATAGAGAGAAAACACAAGCAGTGGGGAAGGGGCAGAGGGAGAGGGAGAGAGAGAATCTCAAGCAGGCTCCACACTCAGCATGGAGCCCAATGCAGGGCTCAATCTCACAACCCCAAGATCATGACCTGAGCTGAAATCAAGAGTCGGATGCTTAACCGACTGAGCCACCCAGGCACCCCTGAAATAGTCTATTATTCCTTGAAGACAGACAGTGAAAAGTTAAAGATGCATAGTGTAAACCCTAGAGCAACCATAAAAGATAAAAAATAAAATATAGCTAATAAACCAACAGTGGAAATAAAATGTAATACAAAAAAAAATTTTTTAAACCCAAAAAATTAAAAAACTAAAGCCCAAAGGAAACATGAGTAGGAAAACAAAGGGACAGAGAACAGATGGGACAAATAGAAAACACAGAGCAAGATGACAGATTAAAACACAACTGTAACAAAACAGGGTGCTACTGGCATAAGGATAAGACTGGAGAGTCCAGAAATAGATTCAAACATATCATCAAGTAATTTTCAGTAAGAGTGCCAAGATAATAAGAAAGGAATAGTAACAAATGGTGGTGGAACAACTGGTGAACCATGTGGGAAAAATTTAACCTCTACACCACTCATCAGACAAAAAAATTAACTCAAAATGGATCAGAGACTTAGACCTAAAAGCTAAACCTTAAACTTCTAAAAGAAACATAGCAGAAACTATATGTAATCATACCATGGGCAAAGGGCTCGTAGAACACAAATAGTACTACCTATTTTTTAAAATTTATTTATTTAAGTAATCTCTACACCCAACGTGGGGCTTGAAATTATGACCCCAAGATCAACAGTCACATGCTCTACCAACTGAGCCAAGCCAGAGGGTAGCCCCTAGCACTACCCATTTTTTATAAATGGATAAACTAGACTTTACCAAAATGAAAATCTGCTCTTCACAGATGCCACTAAGAGAACAAAAAGGCAATGGGGTGCCTGGGTGGCTCAGACGGTTAAGTGTCTGCTTTCAGCTCCAGTCATAATCTCTAGGTCCTGGGATCAAGGCTCATGTCAGTCTCCCAGCTCAGCAGGGAGTCTCCTTCTCCCTTTCCCTCTGCCGCTCCCCCTGCTTGTGCTGTCTCTCTTTCTCTCTCTCAAATGAATAAATAAAATCTTTAAAAAAAAGAAGAAAACAAAAGGCAAGGTAGCAAACTAAAGACAAAGAAAATTGCATTTATGTGTAATTTATATGTATATATAAACACATATATAAATTGAATCCAGATATGCAAAACTCTTCCATTTTAATAAGACAACTCCACCCAAAAAAATAGACAAATGATTTTTAACATTTCTCAAAACACATACACATGGCCAATGAGTTATGTGAAAAAATGCTGTGTATCTCTAGTAATCAGGGAAATGCAAATTAAAACCACAATGAGATACAACTGCACACCCAATAAAAGGCTAAAACTCTTAGACCAAAACCACCATACGTTAACAAGGATGTGGCACAACTGGAACTCTACACAGAGCTCTCTGGTAGCTTAAGTCATATATACATCTAACCTATGATCCAGTAATTTCACATTTAGGTTTGAAAACACAGGTATACAAAAAATTTGTAAGTGAATGTTCATAGCTTTACTCATAATAACCAACAATTTGGGAAAAACAAATCTCCAACAAGTGAATAAACAAATTATGATATATTTAAAAAATTACAATTTTTAAATACAATAGGATACCAAACAGCAGCAGCAAAACAACAAAGAAGGAACTATTGATACAAGTAACATTATGGGTACAAAAAAAAAACATCCTGCTGAGGGAAAAAAATCAGACATGAAATATATGATTCCAGATACAGGAAGTCCTAGAACAGGCAAACCTAATAATCTAAGGTGAAAACAACTTAAAATTAGTGTTCTACAAAGAATCAAAGGACAGGAGAAACTGAATACGAGGTACATGAGCAAGGTACACAACCGAACTTTCTGAAGTGTTGGTTAATGTTCTATTTCTTCATAAAGATTTGGGTTACATAAACATACATTTGGCAGAACTTCACAACAAATGGTACACTTAAGATTTGTGCACTTCACTATATGTAAATTTTACTTTAAAAACAAAGGACTGTAGGAGCGCCTGGGTGGCTCTGTTGGTTAAGTGTCTGATTCTGGATTTCGGCTTGGGTCATGATCTCAGGGTGGTGAGATCGAGCCCCGAGTCAGGCTCCATGCCCAGCATGCTTAGGATTCTCTCCCTCTCCTTCTGCCCCCCTCCCCCAGCTTGAGCATGCACGGAAAAGAAAAAAAAGTAAAAACAAAGAACCGTAAACAAATATTCAACTCTAGTTAATGATACGGAAGCTGATTTTGTTTGGGAAAAAATGCACTGATACCTACAACTTACTTTAAAAACACAATACAAACCAAACAGCGGCAAGCTTGACTGAAGGATAGTTAGAGGAATGAATAGATGGACAGGTGATAAAGCAAAAACAGCAAATTGTTAATTGTGGAATGTAGGTGATGGGGAAATGTTTGTTCACTGTACAATTCTTTCAATTTTCATGTTTGAAAATGTTCACAAAAAATGCTAGGGGGGGGCACCTGGGTGGCTCAGTCGGTTAAGTGTCTGCCTTCGGCTCAGGTCATGATCCCAGGGTCCTGGGATTGAGCCCCGCATCGGGCTCCCTGCTCAGTGGGAAGCCTGCTTCTCCCTCTCCCACTCCCCCTGCTTGTGTTCCCTTTCTCGCTGTCTCTCTCTCTGTCAAATAAATAAAATCTTTAAAAAAAAAATGCTAGAGGGAAAATGTGATGAGCAAAAGAAGCCAAATACAAAAAAGTAACACTATACAATTGTGTTTATATGAAGTTCTAGAACAAACTAATCCATAATGTCAAAAATCAGATCAGTGGTTGCCTATGGCAAGAGAGAGGGGTGAATGATGACAAAGGAGCAAGAAAAAACTTCCTAGGGTGATGGAATGTTTTATGTCCTGATTGGGGTGTTGGTTACATGGAGATATACATTTGCCAAAACTCACTGAACTGTACAGTAAAAATATGTGCCTTATACTGTATATAAGTTATAGCTCAATTAAACTGATTTTTACAGTATGTTCCCTATTGAAAATAGCAATACACAGAGAAATTAAGTCCCCCCCAATCACACCATCCAAATAAAATATCACTATCCTTCTTTCTCTTCTGTCAAAGGCTATGCCCAACAGAGATAAAAATATACCTTATTGTCTCTTCCTTAAAGGCAATACAGAAATACTGGCTAAATTCTTACTTCAGGGCCATAGAAACTCTTTACTCCAATCCTACTAACCTCTCAAATGGGACATCTCCTGAATTTTGGAATTCCCTTCTCAGGCGACTCAAACCTCCTGACATAATCCCTTCAACTCCATTACTGCTGTGAGTCTCTAGCAAGTTACTAACCATTCTATGCCTAAATCTCATCTGAAAAATGGAAATATTTACCTTAAAGGGTTAAGTGTTTAAACAAAATAATGTAGGCACATGCTGGCTTTTATTATTGTTTTTAAAGTCAAAGAGTCAACCAGCTTTTAGAAATCATCCTGGCAAAAAAAAAAAAAAGTCCACAAGCTTCCCCTCTGTTTTCTTTCCTTTTGGGGGGGCGGGGGGTTGACCTTCAATTCTTTTAGGTACACCTACCTCAAGCTAGTCTATCTTATTCGAATGAACCTCAAATTCCTCTTGAAGATCAGATCAAAACCCTGAACTGTTAAAGCACCCAAAGCAAAGGGTGGAGTAACAAAATAAATATAAATAAAACAAAAAATTTTGTTAGATTAGGAAAGATAGCAACTGCCCTGAGAATGTAGGATCTAATGCGGTGAGCAAAACTACCCAAGGAAACAATTTCTCCTTGGATGCCGTCCAACAAGTTTATTTAAATAAAAGTTGTTTTTGCTCTTCCTATGTGATTTAGGGTCAAAATGTGTAACCTGGAGAATATTAATTAAAGAGTATGTTCTAGGGGCTCCTGGGTGGCTCAGTCGTTACGCGTCTGCCTCCGGCTCAGGTCATGATCCCAGAGTCCTGGGATCGAGTCCCGTGTCAGGCTCCCTGCTCTCCCACTCCTCCTGCTTGTGTTCCTGCTCTCGCTATCTCTCTCTCTCTGTCAAATAAATAAATAAAATCTTTAAAAAAAAAAAAGTATGTTCTAAAGAATAAGAGTCATACAAGAAAAAAACAGGCAGATACTGGCACTTTCAATGATTGAAGAAGGTAAAGGCTTACTGAAAACTGGATTAGGGAAAATACCTCTGGGTAGAGAGCACACCCACAATGTGAATTCAACAATGTGAAGACAAGAAAAAAATAATTTAAACCATGTAGATTATGCTTGCAATTCTGCTCAATAATTATATACCCAGAATGAACACAGAAAGATAAAATTTTACTATTCTCTAGTTGGTCTCACTTCCCATGTGCCTCTCATGATATGAACATCTTGCTGTGCTGTCAGATTCTAATGTTTAGAGCTATTTATTTTTCCCACAACATGGACCATAAACACAGCCTACGACTTCATCTGGTGTTTAACAATGAAACATGATTCATTCCAATACTAAAGGAAAAACAGGGTATGTTGAACTTTGAGAGACTGTATGTCTATATTTTATATTTTATGGGCAACTTTAGGGATTTCCAAGGTTATTTTGACTAAATGACATTTTTGTCTTCTTTGGATCTGTATATTCTGACAGCAAAGTGAAAATCCTTGTGGCAAGAAACAAAAATAGTAAGCTATTAGACAATTGAGGACACCGGTCTGGAAAAACCAAGGATTTGTTATCCTCTATGCTAACATCAGCCACTTTATTCAACAAACCCTTTTTGGTTTTTTTACTACTAGTGACTGCTCAAGGTGATAATTAAGAAGATAGTTAAGATGCTACTCTAGCCCAAAGAATTTCATATTCTGGATAAACACAGTAATCCTAACCCTAATGTGAATTCCCATACATGTAAAGCTAGCCTACACACATTTACTTATATACTTTCTGGGCAATCTTTAGAATTTTGGTTTCAGTATACATAGACTGTGAGTTCTTCCTGAAGGGGATAATCAGAAAAAGAGGCAACTGAGGATTAACAAAATGACAGGAGAGAAAAGAAAATATTTTAAATTGAAGCCTGTTCAAGATAAAGGAAAATGACTGAAATTAAGTCCAGGCCTTAGAACTGCCATCCAGAACTGCTATCTGTGAGGAAAACTATTCATTTACAGGGAATAAAATGGGGAAATCCAAGAATCTATCACCTCCATGATGGCAAACAGGTTCAACACAAGTTAGGTTATTCAAATTTTTTCTATCCCAAGCATCTGGGATCAGATCAGAATCTGGAAATGTCACCCAGGTAATAGAAATTTTAGAGTCGCTTATTAATATTTTAGAAAATACAGTATCGGGGTGCCTGGGTGGCTCAGTCGTTAAACGTCCGCCGTCAGCTCGGGTCATGATCCCAGGGTCCTGGGATCGAGCCCTGCATCCGGCTCCCTGCTTGCCGGGAAGCCTGCTTCTCCCTCTCCCACTCCCCCTGCTTGTGTTCCTGCTCTCGCTGTCTGTCAAATAAATAAATAAAATCTTAAAAAAAAAAAAAAAGAAGATACAATATCACTGATAATACATTAGCTACCATTTATGCAGTTATTGTTTTCATTCAACAAATATTTATTGAGAGCCTATTATAATGTGGGCACTGTTGTAGGCACTGGGATTAGCCATGAACAGGATATAGAAAGTCTTTGTTCTCATGAAAATTACATGCAAATGAGAAGAAACAAGGCACAAATAGACAGTCAAGCTAATTTTAGGGAAAAAATTGTGCTATTACGGAAATAAAATAGTAAAAGACAACCATCAATAGGCTCCTAAGAAGCTGAAGACCTGAACCATGAGAAGAACAAGCCACCAGTCAGCCACGCCACACAGTGCTAGAGGAAGAGCCTTTCTAGCAGAGGAAACAGTAAAGAAAGACCGTGTGGCAGGAAGAGGCCTAACATGAACAAACAACAGAAAGGGAGTGAGAGGTAAGGGAGATGGCACACAAAGGGATCAGAAATGGTCAAGGGCCAGATCAGGTATGCCTGTAAGGAACTATGTGCCATGTTTTTATTCCATTTTATCCTCACTAAAAACTATTATCTCCAAGGAACTAAGAATTATAAAAGTTAGGCAACTTGCCTAAGGTCTGACAGATAAACATCTGGATCTTAATTCTTATATAAGTTGCTGGTTTGGGTCTCTCTCATTTTTAAAATAAATGTATAGTTATGTGGGCTTTCATATGTTCACTCACCACTTCAGTTCCCATGACATTATTTTCATATAAGATTATGATGTAATTCGGGCGCCTGGGTGGCTCAGTTGGTTATGCAACTGCCTTCGGCTCAGGTCATGATCCTGGAGTCCCGGAATCGAGTCCCGCATCGGGCTCCCTGCTCAGCGAGGAGCCTGCTTCTCCCTCTGACCCTTCCCCCTCTCATGTACTCTCTCTCATTCTCGCTCTCTCAAATAAATAAATAAATCTTTAAAAAAAAAAAAAGATTATGATGTAATTCAACTACAATTTCTTCTATTTACCATGGAGATTTTTGGAAATTAGCCTCCACAGTGGGAGAATGCTAAAGGTCTACTAAAATGGAAATAACTGCTACAAGGTAAGAGAAAGACCAAATACTATGGAAAAACAGAAGGGAGAGCCATTGATTCTAGAGGAGAAACTTCACAGAAGTTTAAGAGCTGGTCCTTAAAAGTAAGATTTCCTCAACTGGAGAATAAGGATAAAAGCACATCAGAGGAATGGCAGACAGGAAGGTGGTTATGAAAATAGATGATCTGTTTATTTTAAACAATCAAAATTCTCTATATTCTCCCAGATGTATATAGGTAAAGCGGTCTGTGTCTGACCTATTCCTCCCCTTTTCATTTTATTATTAAAAAAATTTTTTGGGGGGCGCCTGGGTGGCTCAGATGGTTAAGCGTCTGCCTTCGGCTCAGGTCATGATCCCAGAGTCCTGGGATCGAGTCCCACATCGGGCTCCCGGCTCAGCAGGGAGCCTGCTTCTCCCTCTGACCCTCTCCCCTCTCATGCTGTTTCTCTCTCGCTCGCTCTCTAAAAAATAAATAAAATCTTTAAAAAAAAGAAAAAATTTTTTTTAATTTAAGTATAGTTGACACAATGTAACATTAGTTTCAGGTGTACAACATAGTGATTTAATCTCTCTACATGTTATGCTCACCACAAGTGAAGCTACCATCTGCCACCATACAATGCTATTACAATATCATGGACTACGTTCCCTATGCTGTACCTTTTATTCCTGTAACTCATTCATTGCATAACTGGAAGCCTGTATCTCCCACTCCCCTTCACCCATTTTGTCCCTCCCCCCCACCCGGCAACCATCAATTTATAGGTCTGATTCTGCTTTTTGTTTATATGTTTCTTTTGGTTTTTAGATTCCACGTATAAGTGAGATCATATGGTATCTGTCTTTCATGACTTATTTCAATTAGCATAATATCCTCTACATCCATCCATGTTGTTGCAAGTGGCAGGCTCTCATTCTTTTTTACAGCTGCATAATATTCCATAAAATGGCCAGTTTTATCTCATACTACTTAGAGTTCTTTAAAGAAATGTGATTGGGGCGCCTGGGTGGCTCAGTTGGTTGAGCGACTGCCTTCGGCTCAGGTCATGATCCTGGAGTCCCGGGATCGAGTCCCGCATCGGGCTCCCTGCTCGGCAGGGAGTCTGCTTCTCCCTCTGACCCTCCTCCCTCTCATGCTCTCTGTCTCTCATTCTCTCTCTCTCAAATAAATAAATAAATAAAATCTTTAAAAAAAAATAAAATAAAGAAATGTGATTTCACAGAAAATACAATCAAATCCATGATAATAGTCATTCTGTAGATGTAATACAAATATTACATGACATGATTTTCTTCACCTAATGACTACTTTGTATTAAAAAAACAGAGTTGTCAAAGCAGACTTAGACTTTGTAAAGTAAACCTACTTACAAACCTATTTACATGTGTATTTTTTCACATATTTAAACATGACTTTGGGGCACCTGCGTAGCTCAGTCAGTTAAGCACCCAACTCTTGATTTCAGCTCAAGTCATGATCAAGGTCCTGAGATCAAGCCCTGTGTCAGGCTCCACACTAGGCATGGAGCCTGCTTAGGATTCTCTCTCCCTTTCTTCTGCCCTCCCCACTCCCCCGCAGAGGCGCTCACTTGCGAGCACTCTCTCTCTCTTAAAAAAAAAAAAAAAAGAGAATATTTTAAAATAAACAAACAAACATGATTTTACCACTAAAAGTTGGAAAGAGAGCCCATTTTTGTATCAATAATGTAACCTGCTCCTGGTATTTATGAAAAGCAAAAGTTCATATTTTGTTTAAGCATGGTAAATTACACAAATAACTTTATCTCAAATTTCCTTGCAATTCCCACTAAATGAAAAAAACTTTCAATTCTCTCTCTCTCTCTCTCACACACACACACAGAGGATCTAATAGCAACAAAGATATAGCAACAGAATCTTACCATCTGACTGACAGCAACTCCAAAAAGAAACCAGGAAAAAAAAAATGACTAAGAAGTCATGAAGCTAATACAAGAATATTTCTTAAAACTGAAGGACCTAAGCCCTTGCTACCTCTGTCCTCAGAGATCATCATTCTGCTCATCCACTCCCCTCCAGTCACAACAGCTTCCTGGCTTTTCCTTGAGCAGGCCAAGTATGCTATTACTATTTAATCTGCCCAGAATGCTTGTCCCCCAGATAGCCACAAGGATCTCTCACTTGCTTCCTTTCTGTCTGTGCTCAAATGTTTCTTGTCCTGGAGACCATCCCTAATCACCTTATATTTAAAGAGCTAACCCCACGCCCTATCTTCTCTTTCCAGCTCAGTTATTTCCATAATCACCATTTGTAAAATTTAAAATTTCCCAATAGAGCCTAGTCTGTTTTCATCATTACCATGTGCCCCAAAGCTGAGAACTCATAGTTAGTATTCAATAAATATATGCTGAATTATTAAAGTAATCTAAAATTGTGACACAACTATATCAGGAGAAAGGGTGAAAAAAGAAGTGTGGACTCCTTTTCCATAAGAGGTCAAAAGATAATGCAAAAGATAACCATACAGCAATCCTCAAACTTTTTGATTTGTGAGCCCCTTATCCTCTTAAAACTAAGTGAGAACCCCCAAAAGCTTTAAATATGTAGGTTATATTAATACAAGAAAATAAAACTAATAAATGCTTAAAGATTTTTTAAAAACAGCAATAGTAAACCCATTACATGCTAATATTAAGTAACATTTATGAATATATTTTTTCAAAAAAGTTAATAAAAATGACACTATTACACATTTTTGCTAATCTCTTTAATGTCTGTCTTAACAGAAGAATTACTGAACAGGAATTGCTAATCTCTTTAATGTCTGTCTTAACAGAAGAATTACTTAACAGGATTTACTGAAGCTAATAAGAAATCCAGCTTCACACAAATATGTAGTTAAAAAAGAGAAGTGTCTTTAATAACTTATTCAGATAGTGCGTGTGTTATTCTTTGATATTAAGCCAAACTTAATAAAGGTAATTTTGTAAAGATTACTTGCAATGTTGAATCTGATACCTTATCTATGAAACTTCATACCATTTCATTAAGAATCTATTGATCTATCTTACCCTTAAGTAGATCTTTCACACACAGCATGATTTTGTAATATCATGCACTGGTCATATGAAAAAAGTTGGTCCACGAAGTTATGTGTATCTTCCAAACACTGACACATTTAATTATACAATAGCCAAAAAAAAAAAAAAATCACATTAGTTAATATCCCCATCAATTTCATCAAAAAGGTCCTGAGAAGCTGCCAAGCTCATAGTGGCAGATATGTTTTCCAAAATTCTAATTTTTGCTTGAAAGTCTTAATTTTATCTTGGCAATAATTTCTATCAGTTGTTTTCCCTAAAGTGACAGGCTCACTTCATTTATTTTTGAGAAAATACATACAAATAACTATAGCTTGTCATTCTTTCAAGTAAAAAAATGGTTCCATTAAAAAAATAAAAAGCAACTAAGTTTGCTAGTTCAGCCTGCAACTCAATCACACAAGTATTTTTCTTCAAGACAAGAATAATTTGGGATGGGGCAGAAGTGCCTTATAACATTCTTCTCATTTTATCACATGGAATATTAAAAAGACATGTACTCAAGATCAAGATTAGTAAAATTAACAGATTTTACTGCTTTGTAAAGGACATTCTTAAATGAAACTGGTTTTGTAAATGTGTAGTAATGAAAAATATAATGACTGTTAGTACAGTTTTAGCCACTGTCTTAATATGGATTGCAGGGCCAGCAATTTTGCCCATCACTGTGTTTGCTATCAATGCAAATATCAACATAGTTAAGTAGTGAAGAACTTAGTATTACTATCAAACAGTTTCAACCCAGCTGACCTTCTGAAGACCCCCTCAAGAGTCCAGAGACCACACTCTGAGAACTGCTGCTCTGGATACATGTAAAATACTAAGAGAAGATATATCTCCAGGGAAAAGAACTGGGCAATAGGACGACAGGGATGGCAAGAAAACTTATTTTTTCCCTGTACATCCTTCATACCTTGTGAATTTGGTTCCATTTGTATTGCTTTTATCTTTAAAAATTAAATATTAAAAAAAACCTGACATCAAAAGTAGCTAAGCAGACACATAAGCATACTATTTAGAAATATGAAAGTAAATACCAGGAAAAAAAAAATTTAGGAGCTGAAAGTGTTTCCACTTAGGAACTGGAAATAGGGGATTAGGAGGAATAGCATAGACTGTTGTTTTTCATTATAAGCCTTTGTGGAACTGATTTTAAAAACCACGTACATATTAATTGTTTCAAAAATTAACTGGTTAAATACCATTCAAAATATTGTCTGGGACCTTGGTGGCTGCTCTTGGTTGGGGCCATCCTGCACCTAAGGCAGGAAGATGGTGGCATCAAGGAAGACTAAAGTCTCTGGAGTCGATCAACTCTAGACTCCAACTCATTACGAAAAGTGTAAAGTACATGCTGGAGTACAAGCAGACTCTGAAAATGATCAGATATAGCAAAACAAAACTGGTTATTCTCGCCAACTGCCCAGCCCTGAGGTAATCTAAAATAGAATACTATGCCATGGTGGCCAAAACTGGTGTGCATCACTACAGTGTCAATAATACTGAACTGGGTACAGCATGAGGAAAATACTACAGAGAATGCACACTGGCTTTCATTGATCCAGGGTGACTGAAATCATTAGAAGCATGCCAGAATAGACTGGTAAAAAGCAAATCACACAAAACCTGCCAGAGCTTGTTTAAAAAAAAAAACAAAACCAAAAATATTGTATGGAAAAATATTTACAAGTGAGGTTTAAAAGATAAATAAATAAAGCAAATACCCATGCTGCACTGGGTGAGAGAATGGCTGTGAAACATACTAAGTTGTAAAAGTAACTTTCTGGAATAATGTGCTTGTGAGTTTCTACTCATATATGAAATATTATTCTATGTCATAATAAAAAATTTCATTTAGGGCGCCTGGGTGGCTCAGTCGGTTAAGCAACTGCCTTCGGCTCAGGTCGTGATCCTGGAGTCCCGGGATCGAGTACCGCATCGGGATCCCTGCTCGGCGGGGAGTCTGCTTCTCCCTCTGACCCTCCCGACCCTCCCCCCTCTCATGCTCTCTCTCTCTCAGTCTCTCTCTCTCAAATAAATAAAATCTTTAAAAAAAATTAAAAAAAAAAATTTCATTTAAAAAGTTAGTTTTTTTAAAAAGCAACAATTTCCTCCAGACCAAAAAGTCTGATGACTCGGTTAAAAACAATTAAGTATGTAAACCTTACATCATTTTTAAGTTAAGTGGTTAAACCTTCTACATACACAATGTAACACAAAGTAAAATAACATTTTATTTTTTTCTATTTCATTTGCTCATAATTAAGATCAAATCAGAACTTATTTGGAAAAAATAGAATAAAATAGTTGTTTTATGGTTAATATAACAAATTGCTACATTTTATGTAGTTACTTCACAAATAAAATCTCCACAGAAATACAAACCCACTATCAAAATCTAATTTAAGTTTCTCAGATGTCCTGATCCAGGAAATAAGAGATTATTTCTATATATAAACAGATAACTCAAAAGCAAATTGGACTCCCCACCAAAAGGAACCAGGCCTCCTTAGAGAATAGCTGATTCCAAGACTGAAATAGGAAAGATATAAGATGAGTGGGAACATCTTGCTGTGCCAGAAAGGAAATAGTCATAAAAAATTATGTATGTCAAAAAGACACAGGAGCCATGGTGGAAAGGCTCCCACCGGACAAATGTGGGACAATTTGAGCATTAAAATTAATAAAGGCGGAAACGGATTATAATCCATTGAATAAAACAGGAAGTACATAAGTCCATATTGATAATAGATAAAAGAATGCTTCTTCCATACAAAAGAAGGCCTACTTATAAGATAAGAGGAGATGGAAGAGTTTGAAAATAAGCATTCTGCAATCATCAACGATCAATACAGGCAAGAATCATCAATGGATGCTTATATAAACATAATATCATTATCATCCCTGACAAAATTAACAATAATTCCTTGATATCATCTACTATCCATTCACATTCAGATTTCCCCCAAAGTGTTTCAAAAATGACTTTCTACAATTGATTTGAGTGAGGATTTAAACAAGGTCAACACATTGTATTTGGTTGCTATATATAAAATATTTTTAACCTTTCTTTTTACATGGTCTATCAGCAATTATGAAAAAGCCTAACATACAAACCAGTTTACACTTGTAAATTCTCCAGAATCAAACACAACCGAATGCATTTGCTGTTCCCTTTGTTTGCAAGATTCCTCCAGATTACCAGTATGGCTGATTCTTTCTAGTCACTGATCACAAATCAAATTATCACCTCTAAAAAGAAGTTAGGCCCTCCCTAACCATTTAATCCACAGTAGAGCTTGACTTCATTCATCATAACATGGTCCTATTTTCTTCATGGCACTCAGCACTACCTCAAACTACTATTTATTATGTTTTCCCCAGGAGAATGTCCACTCCCTGAAGGCAGAGTGCCTTCCTCACTGAAGACCAAGAACAATGCTGAGAACATGAGACATTCAATAAATACATACCAAGTAACTAAATAATAATGCAGTACTTCCACTTAAAATGTAAGCTCAACTTAGTATGTTTTTAAACATCTGTAGCCCACTCCACATGTAATGGTATGAACTGAATACCTGTAGAAACCTGGGACAGTTGTTACCAAGAATCAGTGGGATGCAGGAAAAAAAGAACAGAGGTGTAAGGCGTTTAAATGCAATTCTGGACTTTAACTGACCAACGATTACAGGTTTCTGGAAGAAAAATTATTCAGGATGATTTAAAAAGCATTACCAGAAGTAAAACCAAGTTTCTTCTTTTAGTATGAGAGCTATTAAATCCTATATAATATCTATAATGGGACAGAAGCATTATCTAGAACAACAAACATGGCTTTATCATAGTTCCCCCTCCCCTAATATAAACAGGAAGGAATTTATACTCAGTATAGCACTTCTTTCTGGGAATTGGATCATGATGAACACACCAATAAGTACCAAAAGCTCCTAACCAAAAATACAAGCCACTGAATTTGGGATCTAGAGAAAACTAGAAAACCATCCTACATTTCTCATTTAACAATTGAGAGAGATCTGAAGCTAAGAATGGTTATCAATAAAGTCACAAATCTAATGAATAGCAAGTAAAGCTAGATCTAAAATTCAGAACTCCAAACTAGAGACTCTTCCATAGGATGTCACCCATAGAATGTTAATGTCAAGCTATTAACATACTTTAATCACTATCATTTTTCATACTGTCACTTCTTTTCTTCCTATTGAAGTCCTAGCTCAGAGGGGGAAATTGTTATTATTTTGGCAAAATAATGTCTTAAAAAATCTAATTAGTTTGATTCAATCAATTTTTAATCCTACTTTAAATTTTATAATGAAAACAACTATTTAGGAATATCTGCTGACCATTCCTTTGCTCTAAACATGTAAATTTTTATTCTCTTATTTTAAACATCAGTATAGCTATTTCTCAATTATCTGTAGAAATAAAGTACTGAAATGAAATTTGTCAAGGTGTAACCTCCACTGTAATACACTTTTCACCAAAATA
This sequence comes from Leptonychotes weddellii, assembly GCF_054177405.1. Lineage (NCBI taxonomy): Eukaryota > Metazoa > Chordata > Mammalia > Carnivora > Phocidae > Leptonychotes > Leptonychotes weddellii. The sequence goes on along the minus strand of NC_138377.1, from coordinate 88,192,281 downwards.
ATTTTCATGACATCTTTCTTCAAAAACCAACTCCAGTGAAAGAACATGCTAGTGACCAACAGACACCAAAAGGAAAAAAGTAACAGAAAGAGCCACACATATAAGATGCAGCACCCCTGTAAACAAGGAGAGCCTCTATTCTTCCCAGTTTTTCCTACAATATTGTTCAGACCAATTCACAAAAACCCTCACCAGTTTTTAGAATACTACTCTGAATCTTAGATGGCAAACAAATGAGCAGGAGAAAGATGTCATTTGTCCAAGGTTAAATGACAAGAGGTGGACAAAAGTAAAATAATTCAAGGCGTAAAAAAAAAAAAATTAAAAATTCTTTTCAGAGTAAGAGGGCTTCTTTCTCATCCTGTTTTGTCTCACAAAGGCAACCAAAGACTACTGTTTAGTATGAAAAGCAACATAGTTTATATTGACATGAAAATTTTTACTAAAAAACATACAGTAGTAACAAACTATCAAAATGTAGATCTTCACCATAATAAAACTAGTGTTACAGAACTTCTGTGTAATATCGAAATTACATCCTAACATTTGAAAGCAATGAAACATACACACACACAAATGGGAAAGGAAATGGAACCGTAGCTTATCTTTTCCCCAGGCTGTTCTTTTTGGTTGAAGGGGTCCCTAAAACAAGAAAATTAAACATAAAAATATCCGGTGAAATAAAGTTTGGATTAAGGCAGGTTCAAAAGCTAAAAGAACTATAAAATGAAGTCTATGTCAGCTGGCATCTTACCACTCCAGAGAGTTCTAAATTCATACTCCACATAAATCAAGAAACAGGAAAGCACACAATACAATGGAGTCGCCTCACACTACAAACATGAACAAATTAAATGAACACCCTATACTTCCTGGTATTTTTTAAGCACTAAAATTTAGATTTGCGTTAAGAAGTATCTGTAAAGATCTCTTATAACCTATTTAAAAACTATCGTGACAAACCTCTATTTCTACAGTACAGGACATTTCCACTACAGCCTTGCCACTGACTCTGACAAATTATCTAAGGACAAAATTAGAATATCGAGCTTCTTTTTTAATGACCAACAAACCAACTCTACACAAAAATCTGACGCGTCTGTATTTCTGCTGTTCCGCGGACGTTTCCTTGATCACAGAAGGCAACTCCCTAACCGTCAGGGCTGACTTAGCGCCCTCCAACACCCCGGGTGCGGGTTACCTTCATCACTCCATTGTCAAATCGCACTCCCACGCCTCAGTCCTCAGCCCCCTTCCTAGACTCCAGGGAGAGTCCAAAGAGGGAAAGAAATCCCCTCACCCACACTCCCTTACTGTGGGGTGTGGGTGTGTCTGTAGACGAATGCTTTGCTCAAACACAATTAATTCTACTGCGGAGACCCAGACCCTAAGTCACTATGGAGCCAGCAATAACCGGCCGGTCGCCGACCCCAGCCTTCCGCGGCCGCAGCCCTTCCTCTTTCTCCCCTCCAGGCCGGCCCCTCCCCCGTTGCGCGCACGCGCGGCTTCCAATCGATCCCCTCCCCCCTAGTCCCCTCACCTTAATCATTAGCTTCCCTCTTCCCAGGGTCCGGGAATCACTGGCCCAGGAAGGAAGACAGGATATGGAAGAGGGGAAGAGGATGCGTCGAGAGCCAGTGATCTGCGCCCCAGATCTTGGCCTAATAGGCCCCTATAGTCAAGAGCTGCGTCTGTCACCGCCACTAAACCGTACGAGCGGCAGCGCCTGGTTCGGCCCAGTTCACCTGGCTTGGGTTCAGAATGCCTGATTTGACCCCACAAAAACTCTTTCCCCGAAGCTGCGAGCGTTTCTGTGCTGCGGAGACCCAACACCTCCCACCGTCGCCGCCACTGCTGCTGTTCTCCTGCCGCCGCTGCTGCTGCCGCCGCCTAACCAATCCCTCCTCTACCGAGCGAGCACGACACTCAAGGTCTTTACGACAGTTCGGAAAGTGAGAGCGCAGTAGCATTCACGCCTCCATTAATATCTGTTTCTGCGCCTGCTCAGATTCTTGTTTCTCAATGTCCCGCCCCCTCTTCGCCAGCCCTCCCCCTTTGTACTTGCTTTATCAAGTCTATTAGCGAAGCCGAACGATTTCATAAAGCTCATTATTTTGTTTTCCTTCGTGATTGTGTTCTACCTTTAAGCAAAATACTATTTCTTGGCTAATTTTTTCGTAACTTAAAAAGTACAGCTAACCACAGAATCATTGATTATACTTACGGTACAATTAAACAAAAACATCACGGTTTACTGTCTTCCACAAGAAAAATGATACCCAATCATACTCGCTAATGACATAAAGATCATAGCACCCCTCTCTTAAAGTGAATTTGCTTCCAGAATCACATCAAAAGTGGTAATAGATATCCTGGGAAATGACTGGACAATTACATACGCCTTCTTAATTATTTTATGAAAATCAGTAGATAGCAAATGCTTCATTATGTGCATTAGGAGGATGTAGGCAAGGAGAATGTAGACTTTGGAATCAGTAAGACAGACTTCCTTTCAAATCCCGATGATGCCAATTAACAGCAGTCTGATTTATTAAACCTTTATAAATATTTCAAAAAAATGTCAATTACACCTCCATTTAAAAAATAAAAGTGTATCTTAAACCAAAAAAAAAAATTTTCCTTCTCTATAAATTGAAATAACATTATTTACCTCAAAGGGTTCTTGTGAGATTAGACAGTTTATAAAATGCTTTGAACATTATTTACCAATTAAATGTTCAATAAACATTAATTCCCTTCCTTTGTCATCAACCTTTCTCAATATGCTTTCTTTCGTTCACTCATGTTCTCCATATTGTTCTGTGAAGAAAATAGTTTAAAATAATAATAACAAAGGATTGCAGATTGTGTGGGAAAACCGGAAGAGCATTGCTGTAGAAATTTTTCTCAATCCTCCTATTTTCTGGCTCTAAATATAAAATTCTGCCTGGAGTGTCTTATCTACTGCCATGGTTTCAATTGTTAACGACTCAATGTTGTGTATTTCCAGACCTTACCTTTTTCCTCAAGCTATTGACCTGTGCTCTTCAAAAAGGTAGACACGGGGTGCCTGGGTGGCTCAGTCATTGGGCAACTGCCTTTGGCTCAGGTCATGGTCCCAGGGTCCCAGGGTCCCAGGGTCCCAGGGTCCCAGGATCGAGTCCCACATGGGGCTTCCTGCTAGGCGGGAAGCCTGCTTCTCCCTCTCCCCTATTTGTGTTCCCTCTCTCACTGTGTTTCTCTCTGTTAAATAAATAAAATCTTAAAAAAAAAAAAATGTAGCTTTTGCCTCGTTGCGTCCGAGAGAGCAAGATGGGTCACCAGCAGCTGTACTGGAGCCAACCGAGGAAATTTGGCCAGGGTTCTCGTTCTTGCCGCGTCTGCTCAAACTGGCATGGTCTGATCCGGAAATACGGCCTCAATATGTGCAGCCGTGTTTCCGTCAGTACGGGAAGGATATAGGCTTCCTTAAGTTGGATTAAGTGAACTTCCTTGAATTGGTCATCCAAGATAACCTACCTTAACTGCAGATACCCAAGATACCTACTTTAATGCCAACTCATTGTACATAAAATAAAAATACTTCAATTATGAAAAAAATAAATTAAAAAAAATGTAGACACAAGCCACATGTAGCTATTGAGCGCTTGAAGTGTGGCTAGTACAAATTGAGAAGTGCTGTAAGTGAAAAGTATCTATCCAATTCAAAGATACAATATAATAAATTTTGTAAAAATTTGAATAATTTTTAATACTCATTACATGTTTACATGATATTTTGGATATATTGGGGTAAATCAGTGGTTCTCAAGAAGGCACAATTTTGTGCCCCTACTTAGGGTTATTTAGCAATATCTGGAGACATTTTTGGTGTTCACACCTTGGGGGAAGGATGGCTACTGACGTCTACTAACAAGAGGCCAAGGATGCTGTTAAATATCCTACAATACACAGGACAGCCCTCCACAACAAAGAATTCCCTGGCCAAAAATGTTAATAGTACAGTTGAGAAATGCTGGGGTTAAATAAAATATACTACTAAGGTTAATTTACCTGGGTTTTTTTACTTTTTAAAAATATAACTACTATAAACTTTAAAGTTACATTTGTAGCTCACATTATCTTTCTATTGGACAGTGCTGACTGATCTAGACCTATATGGCTATTTTACTGGATGTGTATTTCCACTTTAATGTCCCACAGGCATCTCCAACACATCATGTTGAAATAAATAAATGTAGGTATATTGTATTTACACACCATCCATTTCAGTCTTTCCTGTCTCAGTCAATGGGACCAAGTTAACTAACTAGAAACCCAAAGGTTATCTTAGACTATTCTCTCTTCCTCACTCCCTATCTCTAATCAATCAGTCTTTCCAATTCTGTCCTGTAATGTCTCAAATATTGAAAATGGACCCATTCCTCTCAATACTCTGCACCAGTCCAGGTCTTTATTATCTTTAGTTCAGGTAGACACCTTGCACTATTGGCACATAACAAATAATCACTGCCTTACTTGCAGTGTTTTCCAAGACCCAGAAAACAAATCTATATTTACACTATAATGTGGAAGGGACAGGATGGTGTCCCTTCCTGTGTCCCTTGTGTGAGAACACAAAGATGGAACACCATAGTCAAACCAAGAGGAAGTGATGTTTAAACCAAATTTTGCAACATAAATAAAGACAGTTAAATGAAGCAAATAGGACATTCCAGGCAGAAAGATCAATACATGCTAAGGTACAGAAACAGCATGAAGCAAATTCTCTAGTAGGATCTACTGAATGTACCATGCAGAAAAACTATTAAGAGATGAGGGAAGAAAAGTAGATAGAAATTGATTAAGTATGGTTGTTTTTGCTAGGATGAGGAGTTTGAGCTCTTTTATACTTAAAACTATGGGAAGCCACAAAGGGAAATCAACCAGAGAAGTAACAATCAGATTGACTATATTAGAGACAGCATTATATAAGAGAGTAGGGGATGGATTGGAAAGGAGCAAAAACAGAGGGATGAAGACCAGTTGGAATGGCGGGTAAAAAGTGATGAGAGTAGTGAAAATGAGAATGAGAAGGAAGGGACAGATATAAGAAGATTAAATAACTAACTGGATATAGGGAGTAAAGGAGAAGGAGAATCTCAGAGGCTTCCAGATTTCTGGTGAGTGGTTGGGTGGAAATACCATTCAGGAAAAAGACACTTTTTGGGTTTGGGGCTTTTGGTTGGGATGGGATGAAGGAGGAGGTCGAAAGGAAATGATTACTTCTTTATTGGCAAGTTGAGTTTGAGGTGTCCAACATTTAGGCAAAGTGGAGATTTCAGTAAGGTATTGGATAAATGGGTTTGGATCTCAGGGGAGGTCTGGGGTGAAGACAGGGATTAACTTGTGATAGCTGAAGCAATAATTTTGATGAGGCCACCCAGAATATAAATGAAAGGAGACAGATACCTGAGGAAGGCTGATATTTTAAAAGTTGAAGAATGAAGAGAAGTCACAGAAGGATAAGGATAGGCCAGAGCAAAGGGAGAAAAACCCAAAGAAATAGGTAACAGGCCAAATGAGGAAAAAGTTTCAGTGATGAAGTAGGTGATCAAGCATAAGAAATGTCCACTAGTTTGGCAATAAGGAGATCTGTAAACAAGAGCAGTTTCAGCAACTCTTGTATATTTTAGAACAGAGGTTCTCAACAGGGTTGATTATGACCCCCAGGGATTATCTGACAATGTCCTGATATTTTTGGTTGTTATAACTGGGAAGATGTTGCTGATATCTAGTGTTTAGAGGCCACAGACATTGCTAACCATCCTGTAATACACAGGACAGCCCCTACCACAAAGAATTATCTGGCCCAAAATGCCAGTAATATTCCAGTTGGGAAGTCCTGGTTTAGAATGGATTGAACAATGTACTTAGACAAGGACCAGTACTTTTTCAAGAAAATGGTAGTAAATAGAAAAAGAAAGATAGACATATATTTAGTAGGATATGGAGTCAAGAAAGCGAAGACTTGAATCCTTTCAAGTGTGCTGAAGGGGAGAGAGCAGCAGAAAAAGAGAAACGAAAGATAATGGAAATACAGGGATGCTCTATCGAGGCAGAGGAAATGTAATTCAAAGCTCAGATAGAAGAATTCACCTTGGATAGAAGAGATATTTCTTTCACTGAAACAAATGAGGAGAGGGAGGAAGGGATTTCACAAATGAACAAAATTTGTTGGCTTTAGGGGGCAAGTCAAGGGCTTGCTCATTGAACGGCCTTGATTTCTCTGTGAAACATGAGGTAAGGCCACCTACTAAGATATCAGGTTTGGAAATGTTTGGGTGGAGAGTAATTAGGAGAGAGAGATTTAAAAAAAAGTCAGAATAGGGGCGCCTGGGTGGCTCAGTTGTTGGGCATCTGCCTTCGGCTCGGGTCATGATCCCGGAGTCCTGGGATCGAGCCCCGCGTCAGGCTCCCTGCTTGGCGGGAGGCCTGCTTCTCCCTCTCGCACTCCCCCTGTTTGTGTTCCCTCTCTCACTGTGTCTCTCTCTATCAAATAAATAAAATCTTTAAAAAAAAAATCAGAATAGTCACTATCATGATGGCAGGGCAGGCAGTAGGCAGACAACAAATCAAAGGCAGGAAGCCCAGAGCAGAAAGGGGTGTGACTGAGAGGACAGGTGCCATGAAGTCGTATTTATGGGAACACTGGTAGATTATAGGGGTGGGAGAGATCTCACACCTGAATTACATAGAGTTTCCTGCTTTCTATGCTTCTACTCCAACCACCATTATCACACACTTCCGGTGTAACATTGAACCACTATCAGAGTACGGTAGAAACTGATTGAGGGGTGCCTGGATGGCTCAATCAGTTAAGCATCTGACTTTGGCTCAGGTCATGATTCCAGGGTCCTGGGATCTAGCCCCACATCAGGCTCTCTGCTCAGTGGGGAGTCTGCTTCTCCCTCTCCTTCTGCCTGCCTCTCTCTCTCTCTTTCTATCAAATAAATAAAATCTTTAATAAAAAGAAAAGAAACTGATTGAGACACTAAGTTGCTTAAAATCCTTCAAGAATCTTCCATCATCTTCACAATGAATTCCCAAGTCCTTAGCTTGGCAAATAGAGCTCTTTAAAATTCAGAATCTCCAGAATCATTTCGGACCACCCGTTCCCACCATCCTACCGCCTGCCCCTACTTACACTTGACAGAACTTCTCAAACTACTTGTAGACCTCCAGAAAAAATATACTGTTCCAGAACCTACCTGCCTTGGCAACTACTATTCCTTCTGTCTCAAAAGATCCTCCCCCTCTCCTCCATATCCCTCACTCCTGCTTTACCTGTTTAGGAAACTCTTATCTATTCCTCAAAGCCCTCTTCCATGAAGCATTTCCTTACCTTGCTTCCTCATTCTCACAATAGAGCTAATAATCACTCCCTCTTTTGTGCTCTCTTCAATCTTTGTGTATGCTTCTATTAGAAGTGTTATATTTATACCAACTGTCTTTTCCAAAAAGCTAAAAAAAATAAATAAATAACATCCTTCTCCCTTCTGTGGAAAAATATCGCTCAATAGTTACTGAATTTACAGAATAAGATTAGGTTGGGGTTCTAGTCTCAATTTTCCCACTAATAAACCAGAAATCCTTAATCAAATCACTTGAATGCTTCCAAAAATTGATTTTACTCCCCTGTGGAAAGATCCTGCCACCCAACATATAGTCCAAACCAAATTCTGCCTGCCTGAAACTGCGCAAAATAATGTTTACCAAATTAGCCTGTACATATGGGCCGGCAGTGCCTAACTATCTGGTAGGCAGAAATTTGAGAAGCTTGCTCTAAACATGGAAATAGAGCTGAAAAAAGAGAAGAGAAGAGAAGAGAAGAGAAGAAGATACTGAGCTGAATTAATGGGTCACCTGCAATAAATGGAAAAAGGAAAAATTCTACAAATTACCAAAGTCAGAGAGAAAGACTGGTATGCCCACCAACCATTGCATACTTCACAATTACATACAAGTTTGCAAGTGAGAGTAACTGATTGTGTGGTCAGCTTTGTGAGCTCTTTGGAAGAAAATGAAGCAAAGTTTGGAGATTTAATGTAATGAGATAGGGAGACCTTGAGAACTTGCTGAAAATATTTACTGAACTACTTCCTCAGATGAAAAGGTCTGGGAAGAATTAAAAGGATCTAAGAGATGCACTAGTCAGAACATTTAGTGATCCACAACATTTTACTCTCCAATTAATATATGAAGATATCATTGAAACTTGAAACTGAAAAAATTTTATAGATTCTACAGCACCGCTGATTTAGTTGAGGCAGTATAGAATCTCATTAAAACATTATATATAAAATTTGATTTTAGCTGATAAAATTACAAACAAACTGTGTTTAGTTTGAAGATTATAATCTTTATTATCCATTCAGAGGCAGAAAAACAGAGAAACAAAAGAATCATTAGAGACAGCACTTCTTTCCTACTAATAAACTACTTTGAAGTCATTTTTTAATCTATTGAAACTATTTTGAATTATAGACTGAAAAATTGAGGAGTTATTTGGTGAAAGGATAACATCAAAAGAGTATAATTTTGATGACTATTTTTAATTTTTAAAGTTTCTCTGACTGCTTTTGGAATGCAAACTTCAAGATACATTTGAATTATCAAGCACTCATACTATCCACGTGGCTCAGTTTCTAAAACAGTGGGGTAACAAATTATGGACTAACAAGGAGACAGAGAATGCCTGGAATTTTGTAGACAAGCATTTTAAACTTCAAGTATCCTGAAATATTTCTGGTTATCTGGCCAAATTCTGGCCAGACGTTTGAGGCCATCTGGTTCTGAAGTATATTTTCAAATAAAACTGTAGGAAAAAGAAAGAGAAAGCCACCACCCACCATGTCACATAACCCTAGTGTCACAACTGAACTGTCTGGATTGATCAACTGTTCTCAGAAATAGTTTACTCTGTTAATTACCAGTATTTTTATACTCTTAGTCAAGGTTGGTCATAGGTTTACCGCTGAAATTTTACATTTAACTCTTTTTGGAATGCTTTTGCAGTGCCATTTTTAAAATCCATAATTTCTGAAGGACTCACTTCTGTTAGCAATAAAAAAATTCACAAGTTTCTGATGATTAAAAAGTTAGGTTACATAATATCCAACATCAGAGCTCTAACATTTTACAGTTTGCTTCAGACCTAGTAAGATTTATACAAACCTTGTGAATATTACAGTTTCAAGTATGATTTACATACTGGCAAATTATTTGCAAATTCAGAACAGGAAGTAAATATGTTTCTATGTACTTGCTTGCTACTTGTAGATCATGTAAAGTTTTCCCCAAACATTAAATGTTTCCTTAAACCATATTAGTATTTGTTTAATTGCCTAATGAATATCTTGACTATAATTTTGGGTTATGGGATTGCAAACAGAAACTGTGTTTTGATTAGTTTATAGAATATACAGTACATTTGAAATACTGATACAATGGGGGACTATTCAGAAGTAAGTATATAGAAGAAAAAAGAAGGGAATTAAATGAAACAGCCCATGTAATGAAAGGAGATTTTAAAAATATTTAACAACTTGAATCTGAATGACTTTAGTACTCAGTGATTCTGGTAAGATTTTAATAATTTTTACATTTTGATAGAACATAAGTCATTATTACACTACTGTTTAATAACACTGGAAAGATTATTTAGAGATTTTAGTTTAGTATCTTATTTTGAAATTTGCTCAAATAAGTTCTGAAAATATAAATTGGTCAAAGTTGATGATGACCAAACTCTGAAACCTTATTTATTTGGATTATAACGATAAATAAAATCAGTCTACTCTAAACACTTCAAACACTAATTCAGGATAGAGTTAAACTAGGAAATAGTGCCACCTGCTGAATAGAAATTTCTTAAACATCTCAACATTAAGTTCATTTTTCAGACCACCTAAAGTTCTAACATTTTTTTTCTCAAAGATGTACATTTAAAATGATCTTCAAACAGAAAATTTTCTTTAAAAACTTATTCAGGGGCACCTGGGTGGCTCAGTCGTTAAGTGTCTTCCTTCGGCTTGGGTCATGATCCCAGGGTCCTGGGATCGAGCCCCGCATCGGGCTCCCTGTTCTGCGGGAGGCCTGCTTCTCCCTCTCCCACTCCCCCTGCTTGTGTTACCTCTCTCGCTGTGTCTCTTTCTGTCAAATAAATAAATAAAATCTTAAAAAAAACCCAAAAACTTATTCAACTAGGGGCACCTGGCCGGCTCAGTTGGTAGAACATGAGACTCTTGATCTAGGGGTTGTGAGTTCAAGCCTCATGTTGGATGTACAGATTACTTAAAAATATAATCTTTAAAAAGAGGGAGAAAGAGAGATTAATTGTAAGTCTACATGTGGCCTGGTCAAAACTTTCCACGCCTCTCTTCACTATGTAAAGAATATATGGCATCTAGGCTTTGAAATTAAAAACAAGGACAGGGACTTCTGAAAAGAAACAAATTGAACTGGTATGACAAACTGCACTAAATACTTCACATTCAAATACTTATAGGACCCACTTGCCCATACCTGCCTGGCAGTAGGCATCACCCTTTTACACACACAGACTTCACATTAGTTTTGATATACTACGTCATTTAAAAATATTTATTGACAACCAAGATATGCCAGATATTTGAGAAAAACCTGTAACATAAAAGAGACCAATGGGTGCCTGGGTGGCTCAGTTGGTTAAGCGACTGCCTTCGGCTCAGGTCATGATCCTGGAGTCCCGGGATCGAGTCCCGCATCCGGCTCCCTGCTCAGCGGGGAGTCTGCTTCTCCCTCTGACCCTCCTCCCTCTCATGCTCTCTGTCTTTCATTCTCTCTCTCTCAAATAAATAAATAAAATCTTTAAAAAAAAAAAAGAGAGACCAAGATGAACATTTTTAAAAATGACTATAGAGAGTAGACATAATTTAACAAATAAGGGGGGAATATATTTTAAACCCCTAATATCTTCAGAAATTAAAAATGATACTGCATCCATATAAGAAGAAAGGGATGCCATAAAGAAAAAGCAAGAAAGAATGCTTAGAAATTAAAATGATGGTTTCTGAAACTATAATTCAATAGGAAAGTTGAAAGATAAAGGCAAGAAAATCTTCCAGGATGTAAGACAAAAAGGAAAAGAAACAAGAAAGAAAAGATGAGTTATAGAGGACCAATCCTAGAAGTAAAATATCTAACAGAAGTTCCGGGAAGGGAGAACAAAGAATATAGAGAGAAGAAATCATGAAAGAAATGATTAGAAATCCCCAGAACTGAAGAAGAGTCACAAAATTCTAAAATTGTTTATTCTTTCATCTCTTGATGGACACTCAGATCATTTTCACCTTCTAGCTATTGTGGATAACACTGTATGAACATTCATTTACATATAGTTGTTTGAGTCCATTTTCAATTCTGTGGGGTATATACTTAAGAGTAGAATTGCTGGGTCATAAGTAATTATATGATTAGCTTTTTGGTTTTTTGTTCTTTTTTTTTAATGTAGGCTCCATGCCCAGAGTGGACCCCAATGTGGTACTTGAACTCCTGACCCTGAGATGGAGACCTTAGCTGAGATCAAGAGCCAGATGCCTAACCAACCAAGACACCCAGGTGCTTCAAATGTTTATTTTTCAGTTTTTGTTTTATTAAGTAGGCTCCATGCCCAGTGTGGAGCCCAATGTGGGGCTTGAACTCATGACCCAGAGATTAAGACCTGAGCTGAGATCAAGAGTTGGACACTTAACCCAGTAAACCACCCAGGCGCCCTTATGATTAGCTTTTTGAAACACCATCAAGCTGTTTTCCATAGTGGCTGCACAATTTTACATTCCTTTCAACAATATATGAGGGTTTTCATTTCTCCGTATCCTTGCCAAACTTGTTAATGTCTCTTTTTTATTATGGTCACCCTAGTGGGTAGAAAGTGGGTAGTGGCATCTCAGTGTGATTACACCTTCTTTCATTCTCTTAGTGGTTACCTTAGAAAGTAATCCTTACTTAACAAAACCTAATATTGTTACCTTTATTATCCTCCTGGGGAAGAATCCATAAATAGTTTAACATTTACCACATACACCACCCCCAGACACATGCACACCCATTATTTACAATGTTTTATTATGTATTATAACTGTATCATTTAAATGCCATAAGACATTAGTATTTGTTCACACCCCCTATTTTCAGAGTCAGTGTGATTTAGATTTATCATCATAATTATCATTTTCTTTGGTCATCATTGCTTTCTGCATCTGATCTTTCAAGATTTCCTTCTGCATGATGAGCAATTTATATTCTGTAATGCTTATCTCCTATTGACAATGTCTTACTTTCCTTTAAAATGTATTAATTTTGCCTTCATTATTGAAGTATTTCTAGGATGATAGTTATTTTCCACAGTACCATGAAGACATCATTTCGCTGTCTTTTGAAGCTTGCATCATTGAGACGTCAGTGGTGAGTTTAATTACAGATACTTCAAAGCTAATCTGTCTGTCTTCTAGCTATTTCAACATTTTTCTCTTTGTCTTGATTTACTAAAATTTCATTGTTATGTGTTTAGATGAGGATTTATCTTTATATATTCAGCTTCGGCTTTGTACGGCTTCTTGAATTAGTGGATTATCAGCAATCATGTCTTCAGAATATTGCCTCAGATCCATTTCTTCTCTTTCTCTTCTGGGACTCCAACTAAATATGTTAGATCCTCTCACTGCAGTCAGGTGCTAGGTTTCAGGCTCTTTATATTGTATTATTTACATAATATACTACTTATTAGCAGTAAATAATATAATAAATAAATAATAAAACAATGTATTATTTATACAATATCTAATTGCTCCCAGCTTCTTTCTGGATAGTTTCTTCTGAAATTTATTCTAGTCACCTAATTCTCTCTTCAATTGTGACTAATACACTAAACCATTTTTTAAAATTTGGTATTATATATTTTCACTTCTGGAATTTCTATTTTTTCCCCACATCTGCTATATCACTTTTTTTTTTTCTTAAGAGAGAAGGAGGGACAGAGGGAGAGGGAGAGAGAGAATCTTAAATAGGCTCCACACCGAGCACAGAGCCCAATGCGGGGCTCAATCTCATAACCCTGAGATCATGACCTGAACTGAAATCAAGAGTTGGATGCTTAACTGACTAAGCCATCCAGGTGTCCTCAAGTTTGATTTTTGTCAATAATCATAGTTGTCTTACAAACTCTGTGCCTGATAATTACAATTTCTGGAGTCCCTGTGAATTGTTTCCTTCCATTTGGTTTTCCTGCTCATTTTAACTCATAGCACCTTGTCTCTTTGTGTACTTCATCTTTTGTGTGTGTGTGTGTGCTTCTTTTTTTTTTTTTTTAAAGATATTATTTTTTAACAGAGAGAGAGAGACAGCGAGAGAGGGAACACAAGCAGGGAGAGTGGGAAAGGGAGAAGCAGGCTTCCCGCCGAGCAGGGAGCCTGATGCGGGGCTTGATCTCAGGACCCTGGGATCATGACCCAAGCCGAAGGCAGACACTTAATGACTGAGCCACCCAGGTGCCCGTGTGTGTGCTTCTTCATCTTTGTGTTCAGGACATTGTGTTTGAAATTTTACTTACAGAAATCATCTTAGATCTGTTATATCTATGTACTATGTTATTATGGTTTTCTTTAAAGATTTTATTTATTTATTTGACAGAGAGAAAGAGAGAGATAGCAAGAGCAGAAACACAAGCAGGGGGAGTGGGAGAGGGAGAAGCAGGCTTCCAGTGGAGCAGGGAGCCTGATGCAGGACTCGATCCCAGGACCCTGGGATCATGACACGAGCTGAAGGCAGATGCTTAATGACTGAGCCACCCAGGCGCCCCTATGTTTATACATAATAAAAACTCTGGTGGGGTGCCTGGGTGGCTCAGATGGTTAAGCATCTACCTTCAGCTCAGGTCATAATCTAGGGGTCCTGGAATCAAGCCCTGCATCAAGCTCCCTGCTCAGTGGGGAGTCTGCTTCTCCCTCTCCCTCTGCCCCTGCCCAGCTCGTGTTCTCTCTCTCTTTCTTTCTCAAATGAATAAAATCTTTTAAAAAATAATATAAACTCTGGAAAACAAAATAAACTTATGAGAAACAAAATAAACTTTTAATATTTCAGACAGAAGAAAAATAAGGCAGAAATGAAATGGAAAACAAAAATAATAGAAAAAAATGCACAACTTAGAAGAAATGGATAAATTCCTAGAAACATACAACCTACCAAGACTGAATCATGAAATTAAAAAATCTGAACAAACCAATTACTAAAAAGTAAATAGAATCAATAAAGCAAAAACCTTCCAACAAACAAAATCCAGGACCAGATGGCTTCATGGATGAATTCTAACAAACAGTCAAAGAATGAGTAATACCAATTCTTCTCAAACTCTTCCAAAAGTAGAATAGGAGGGAACTCTTCCAAATTCATCTTATGAGGCCAGCATTATCCTGACTCCAAAACCAGACAAGGATACCACAAAAAAGAAAATTACAGGCCAATATCCTTGGTGAACATAGAAGCAAAAACTCTCAATTAAATATTAGCAAATCAAATTCAACAATACATTAAAAGGATTACATGCCATGATCAAGCAGGATTTATTCAGCAACATAAGGATGGCTCAACATCTGCAAATCTGTCAATGTGATATACCACATTAAGAGTAGAAGGAGAAAAATATGATCATCTCAACAGATGCAGGAAAGGAATTTGATAAAATTCAACATCCACTTATGATAAAAAGAACTCTAAACAAAGTGGGTATAGAGGGAATGTGCCTCAATATAATAAAGGCCATATACAACAAGCCCACAGCAATCATCATACTCAGTGGAAAAGCTCTAAGTTCAGGAACCACACAAGGGTGTTCACTCCAACACTTTTATTCAACATTGTATTAGAAGACCTAGTCACAGTAATTAGGCAAGAAAAATAAACACAAGGCATCTAAATTGGTAAGAAGAAGTAAAACTGTCACTATTTGCAGATGACATGATATTGTATATAGAAAATCCTAAAGACTCTATCAGAAAACTGTTAGAATAAAAGAATTCAGTAATGTTGCAGGATACAAAATCAATACATAAAAATCAGTTGCATTTCTTTACACTAATTACAAGTTATCAGAAAAAGAAATGAAGAAAACAATCCAATTTACAGTTATATCAAAAAGAATAATATACCTAGGAATAAATTTAACCAAGGAGGTAAAAGACTTCTATATGGAAACTAAGGATTAAGGAAAAAAATTGAGGCGGACACAATTTAAGTGGAAGGATATTCCATGCTCATGAAGTGGAAGAACTAGTATTGTTAAAATGTCCATGCTACCCAAAGCAATCTAGGTTCAATGAAATCCTGATCAAAATTCCAATGGCGGGTGGGAGGATGGGTTAGCCTGGTGATGGGTATTAAAGAGGGCACGTTCTGCATGGAGCACTGGGTGTTATATGCAAATAGTGAATCATGGAACACTACATCAAAAACTAATGATGTAATGTATAGTGATTAACATAACATAATAATAAAAAAAGAGAAAAAAATTCCAATGGCATTTTTCACAATCCTAAAATTTATATGGAGTCACAAAAGATCTGGAATAGCCAAAGCAATCTTGAGAATGAAGAACAAAGTTGGAGGCATCATCCTCCTTGATTTCAAACTCTATTACAGTTGCTCCTTGAACAACACAGGGGTTAGGAGCACCAATTCCCAGGCAGTTAAAAATCCATGTATAACTTTGGACTCCCCAAAACTTAGCTACTAATAGCCTACTATTGACAGGAAGTCTTAATGAAAATATAAACAACACATATTGTGTATGTTATATGTATTATATACTGTACTACTATAATAAAGTAAGCTAGAGAAAAAAATGTTATTAAGAAAACTATGAGGGGGCGCCTGGGTGGCTCAGTCGTTAAGCATCTGCCTTCGGCTCAGGTCATGATCCCAGGGTCCTGGGTTCGAGCCCCACATCGGGCTCCCTGCTCAGCAGGAAGCCTGCTTCTCCCTCTCCCACTCCCCCTGCTTGTGCTCCCTCTCTCGCTGTGTCTCTCTCTGTGAAATAAATAAATAAAATCTTTAAAAAAAAAAAAAAGAAAAAGAAAACCATGAGGAAGAGAAAATACATTTACAATACTATACTGTATAGAAAAAACTGCATATAAGTGAGTCCATGCAGTTCAAACTCATGTTCAAGGGTCAACTTAGAAAGCTATAGTAATCAAAACAGTATGGTATTGGCATAAAAAGACACATAGATCAATGGAACAGAATAGAGAGCCCAGAAATAAGCCCACAAATATATGGTCAATTAAGTTAGAACAAAGGAGT
>NC_138377.1:88108038-88175804 GCF_054177405.1 Leptonychotes weddellii | reverse complement strand
GATAGCAGGAAGGGAAAAATGAAGGGGGGGAAATCAGAGGGGGAGATGAACCATGAGAGACTATGGACTCTGAGAAACAAACTGAGGGTTCTAGAGGGGAGGGGGTGGGGGGATGGGTTAGCCTGGTGATGGGTATTAAAGAGGGCACGTTCTGCATGGAGCACTCAGTGTTATACGCAAACAATGAATCATGGAACACTACATCAAAAACTAATGATGTAATTTATGGTGATTAACATAACATAATAAAAAAAAGAAAACATTGGTGGTAAGTTTAATATAGGTCTTGGTGATGATTTTTAAAATCTGACACTGAAAGTAAAAGTAACAAAAGCAAAAATAAACAAGTGAGATTACATAAAAACTAAAAAGCTTCTGAACAGCAAAGAAAGCAATCAACAAAATAAAAAGGGGGTGCCTCAGTGGCACAGTTGGTTAAGTATCCAACTCTTGGTTTCGGCTCAGGTCATGATCTCCCGGTTATGGGATTGAGCCCCACCTGGGACTCTGTGCTCAGTGTGGAGTGTGTTTCAGATTCTTTCTACCTCCCCATCTGCCTCTCCCTGCTTCCTTACATGCACTCACACATGCTCTCTCTCTCTCAAATAAATAAATAAAATCTTTAAAAATAAATAAAAATAAAAAATCAATCTACTGAATGGGAGAAAATATTTGCAAATCATATATACTGATAAGGGGTTAATATCCACAATACATAAATACACATACAATTCAATAGTAAAAAACCCCCAAACAATGCAATGAAAAAAATGAACAGAGGACCCGAATACACACTTCTCCAAATAAGACATACAGATGGCAAACAGACAAATGCAAAGATGCTCAACATCACTAATTTATCAGGAAAATGCAAATAAACCATAATAAGATATCACCTCACATCGGTCAGAATGACTAGTATAAAAAGACAAGAAATAACAAGTGTTGGAGAGGATGTGGAGAAAAGGGAACCCTTGTACACTGTGGGTAGGAATATAAATTGGTACAGCCATTATGGGGAACAGTACAGAGGTTCCTAAGAAAATTAACAATGAAACTAACATATATGATCGAGCAACTCCACCTCTGGGTATTTATCCAAAGAAAATAAAAACAACAACTTGAAAAGATATATGTATCCTCATGTTCACTGCAGCACTATTTACAGTAGCCAAGATGTGGAAACAACCTAAATGTCCACTGACGGATGAATGTATAAAGACATTGTGGTATATATACACAATGGAATATTATTAGCACATACAAAAAAAGGAAATCTTGCCATTTGTGACAACAGATGAAACTTTGCCTGCATTATGCTAAGTGAAATAGGTCAGAAAAGATGAATCCTATATAATCTCTCTTATATGAGTAATCTAAAGAAAGAAACAAACAAAAACAAGCTCATAGATACAGAGAACAGATTGGTGGTTGCCAAAGGCAGGGGTTGGGAGGATGAGAGAAATGGGAAAAGGGGCCAAAAGATAAAAACAAACACACATACACAAAACAACAAAACCCACAAAAATAGCAGAAATCAATGAGAAAACAAAAGTATAGGAATCAGTGGAACCTGGTTCTCTAAGAGTATCAGTAATACAGATAAACCACTAACCAGACTATTTAAGGATTAATAAAAGAGAGAAGAAATACATTGCCAACATCAGGAATGAGAAAAAGGACATCACTTCAGATCCATACATGGACTTCGTTGTTTTAGAAATTCCCTAAAGAAAACTTGAGGGCCAGATGACTTCTCTGGTGAATTCTATAAAATGCTTAAGGAAGAAAGAATACCAATCCTACACAAACTCTTGTAGATAATACAAAAGTGAATACATCTCAACTCATTTATGGGGCCAGCATTACCCTTAAACCAAGAGCAAAAATATTAAAAGAAAATTTAGACCAACAAACCCTCATGAACGTAGAAGTCTAAATCTTTAACAAAATTTTAGTAAATCAAATCTAGCCATATATAAAAATGGATAATATATCATGAACAAGTGCATTTTATCACAGGAATACATGGTTGGTTTAATAAGATATCAGTTAATGTAATTCATCATATCACACTAAAAAAAGAAAAGTAATCATCTCTAAAGATTAAAAAAAATCACTTGACAAAATTCAACACCCTTTCATGATAACTTACAGCAAACTAAAAATGGGGAAAAAATTCTAAATCATTCTAAAACAAGGCATCTTTAAAAAACCTTCAGCTAATATCAGAGTTAATAGTAAAAGACTAACACCTTTTCCCCTAACACAAAAACAAAGTGAATGTCATAAACTCTGAATCTACCTTTAGCTTTGCAATTAGAGTCCATGTTTCCCTCCTCTGTATCAATAAACTTATGTTTATAACCACTATTAGAGCACTTATGATATTTTATTTAATCCATTTACCCTTCTGTCTCTCACTCTACTGTGACCTTGTAAAGGATAAGTCCTTTGTTTTACTCATCTCTGTATGAATGTTTAAGAGATGTAATGGGTCTTAAGGATCATCTAATTCAGTCATCCTATTTCCCACTAGAGGAAAGTAAACCCTAGAGAGATTAAATAACTTGTCCAATATCCTATTAGCAACTTAGTTGGTAGTAATAATCAACTGTGTCTTTTCATCTAAGAGGTACTACCTCTTTGAATTGATCAGTAAGTAAAGTAGGCTTTATTCACATTTTAAGTGAGAAAATTATATAGGAGTTTCATTACTTGCCCAGAGTCAATATTATGTGTTAAAACAAGGAGCACACAAAGACAAAAGTTGTTTCACATTAAAAATATTTTTGTTGTTGTAGGATGAATATTTTCCACTGCTCCATTTTTGAACTGTGCAACAAAAACCTGTCTTAACGATGAGAAAATAAGCTTAGAGATGCAATCTAAGAATCTGAAACTATGACTATATATTAAGATGTAAAGTACTCATTAATTCCTTGCTACAAGTGCCACTTTAAACAAACCATCTCTTGTGTGTGTGCAAACATTCCCATCCCTATTCTCTAATTGTATTTGTGATAGCTTACATGAATACAAATAGTATCAGGGTAGAAATTTAAAAAGATTAACATTTTAGAAAAACAATGACACAGGAGGATAGCAAAATTCAGTCTGAAGCAATTATGAGAGGATACAAGAAATACATACCATAGAATCCTGGACAATTTTTAGATGTGAGCCACAAGTTTAGCTTTAGATTCCTTTCAGTCAAAGCCAATAAGTAAACATAATCAGTTACAAGATTCACAAGAGTCATTATGGTAATATGTCTCAGAAGAAGCAGAAATTTTCCTTATATTGAAACCTGAAAGAAATATTATCATTAAAGGGACACTGTGTGAAAATAATCATTCTTAACAACATCCCTACAATAATTACCATAGTGAGTTTCGTGAAGGAAAGGAAGCTGGGGTGACCTATAGCACAGTGAGATCCATAACTCTTTAAGAAAGGAGGTGAGGGGTGCCTGGGTGGCTCAGTTGGTTGAGCATCTGACTCTTGGTTTTGGTTCAGGTCGTGATCTCAGGGTCCTGAGATTGAGGCCCATGTCAGGTTCCACGCTCAGCAGGGAGTCTGCTTGAGGTTTTCTCTCTCCCTCTCCCTCTGCCCCTCACCCTGCTCTCTCTCTCTCTCTCAAATAAATAATCTTAAAAAGAAAGGAAGGAAGAAAGGAAAGAAGGAAGGAAGGAAGGAAGGAAGGAAGGAAGTGAGTTTGGGGTGCCTTGCTGGCTCAGTTGGTAGAGCCTGTGACTCTTGATCTCAAGGTTGTGAGTTCAAGCCCCACACTGGATGTAGAGATTACTTTAATTAATTAATTAATTAATTTTAAAAAAAGAAAGGAGGTGAGCTCAACTAAAAGTAAACATATGAGAGGGAGGCTGATACAGAAGCCAAAGTGTGAGTCTGGTAATAATAATCTCCCATAATCTCTTACTACAAAAATCTTCTAGGAGGTTTAGGACCATGTGCCCTCTCACCAAGTCAAGACACAAGCTTTGCAAGAGGGTTCTTCTATATGTAAAACCTCCTGAATATCATCCCCTCCTGTCCTATGGGTATTTATAGCTTATCTGAAATCCAAAGACTGGGTAAGACAAAGACCATGGATTTTAGAACACTCTGCTACTAGTCATAAAGAGATCAGTTATTGCATGACATAGAGAAGCAATACTATTCCTACAGTACCATGTACATGGGGAAACTTGTTACATGTGAGAAGGGTTTTAATAGTTATGTCTTGAGTAACCAAAGACAAGGTTTTCTAAAGAACCAACCTTACAAAAGAGATGGGAGACATATTAATTTGTGTGATGAATTCATGAATGTTCACTATACTCTTTTTCCACTTTTGTCTATGTTTGAAATTTTCCATAAAAACTGAAGAAAATATAATTATGTTGAAGATCCTCAAAGAGATCAATGAAGAAGTAACATTTGTTTATGAAAAATAACAAGAAATTATAAAACAGAAATAAAACAAGAATAGATGGATACAAAATACAATTAGAAATCCCATAAATAGGGGCGCCTGGGTGGCTCAGTTGTTAAGCGTCTGCCTTTGGCTCAGGTCATGATCCCAGGGTCCTGGGATCGAGCCCCACATCGGGCTCTCTGCTCGGCCGGGAGCCTGCCTCTTCCTCTCCCACTCCCCCTGCTTGTGTTCCCTCTCTAGCTGTCTCTATCTCTCTCTGTCAAATAAATAAAATAAAATCTTTAAAAAAAAAAAAAGAAATCCCATAAATAGAAAAAGTAGTAATAGAAATTTACAAGAAACCCCCAAACAACCCAATTATAAATGGACAAAGATTTGAATAGATATTTTACAAAAGAAGATATATGAATGGCTGGAATAAGCACATGGAAAGATGCTTAACATATTAATCATCAGGGAAATGCAAATTAAAATGTCAACAAAATACCACTTCACACCCACTAGTATGGTTATAATAAAAAAGACAGACAATAACAAGTGTTGGAAACGATATGGAGAAATAGGACCCTCATATGCTGCTGATGGGTATATACATGGTACAGCTACTATGGCAGTCTCTTAGAAATTAAACATAAATTTACAATAAAACCCAGCAATTCCACTCCTAGATGTCTATCCAAGAAAATGAGAACAAGTGCAAACAAAGACTTGTACACAAATGTTCATAGCAGCATTATTCATAATAGTTTAAATTGGAAACAATCCAAATGTCTATCAACTAGCATAGAGATAACCATAATGTGGTAGTTGTATCTATATAACGGATCACTGTCAGCAGTATAAAGGAACAAACAACCGATACAGGCTACAAAATGGATAAATCTCAAAGAACCTAGATGCATAACACATGCTGTATAGTTTCATTCATATGAAATGTCCAGAAAAGGCAAATCTATAGAAATATAAAGTATATTAGTGGTTGCCTAGGGCTGGGATGTGGGAACAGGGTGACTTCAAATGGGCATGAGGGATTATTCTGGTGTGATAGAATGTTCTAAAACTGGATTATGAGGACCGTTGTACAACTTTATCAATTTACAAAAAATCATTGAATTGTATAGTTTAAATGGTATGCAAATTTGCTATAGATTGAATGTTTGTGTCCCCCCCATTCATATGTAAGCAGAGTCCTCATGAATAGGATTAATGCTCTTATAAAAGAGGATCCAGAGAGCTCTCTTCATCCTTTCTGACCTCACCAGACACTGAATCTGCTGGCCCCTTGATCTTGGACTTCTGAGCCTCCAGAAAAGTGAGAAAAAAATTTCTGTTCTTTCTTAGCCACTCAGTCTATGGTGGTTTTCTTATAGCAGCCCAAAGGGACTAAAACAAAATTATACCTCGATGAAGCAACTATTAACAGTTTCTTATGTATTCTTCCAGATACGTCTGGTATCTGGAAGAATTACGGATGTTTACATACGTAATTATACACATTGTTTTTCCCTTACAACTTATAGCATACCATTCAAACTATCTTCCAGTGTCTAGTTCTGTTTGATTTTTTTTTAAATTTTTTTTTAAATGTTTTATTTATTTATTCATGAAAGTCAGAGAGAGAGAGAGAGAGAGGCAGAGGCAGAGGGAGAAGCAGGCTCCCCGCGGAGCAGGGAGCCTGATGCGGGACTCGATCCCAGGACCCTGGGATCATGACCCGAGCCAAAGGCAGATGCCTAACCATCTGAGCCACCCAGGCGCCCCTAGTTCTGTTTGATTTTTAAGAAAGATCCTGTAGATCTTTCCATAGTAGTATATGCATTGATCCATCATTTTTATAAATATGTACTGAGCATTCTGCTATATAACCATACCACTAATGAATTTTTAGATTATTTCCATCAATTTTGCTATTGTAAATAATGCCACAGTAAATATCTTGGTGCATATGCATATTTCATATAAGTGTGCTATTACCTACAAGAATGCATTATTACCTATGAGTAGAATTTCTGGGCCAAAGGGTCCGTGCATTGTAATTTTGTTATATGTTTTCAAATTGATTTCCATACAGATGAATTTAAAGTCCAGTCAGCAATGCATGAGGATATATTGACAACACATTTTTGACAATACAACTTAACAAACCTTTAATCTCCATGCCAACCTAAAATGTTATGACAAAAAAAGGCACTTTACATTAGCTTGTCTCTTAGAAGAACAGAAATTCTCTTTCCACTTGGAACAACCTTATGTGAAACTTTGAAAACTTTGTGAATGGGACAAATTCCTCAAAAAACACAAATTACCAAAGCTCACTCAAGTAGAAATAAACTACCCGAAGAGTCACATATCTTGAAGAAATTGATTTTGTACTTAA
Source organism: Leptonychotes weddellii (assembly GCF_054177405.1). Taxonomy (NCBI): domain Eukaryota; kingdom Metazoa; phylum Chordata; class Mammalia; order Carnivora; family Phocidae; genus Leptonychotes; species Leptonychotes weddellii. The sequence continues at coordinate 88,168,989 of NC_138377.1, read as the reverse complement.
AAACTTCACACACACACACACACACACACAAAAGAAATTCTAGATTTGGAGGGCTTCAATGAGGAACTCTGCCTAACATTTAAGGAAAACATGATATTAGTTCTATGTATACTTTAGCAAAAATACAAGATAAAGAAATATTTCCCAAATCATTTTGTGGGACCAGCATTACCTTGACATCAAAAGCAGATAAAAACATTACAAGAGAGAAAACTTCATATCCCATAAAAATAGATTAAAAAGTCCCTAACAATGGGGTGCCTGGCTGGCTCAGTGATAGAGCACATGACCCCTAATCTCAGGGCCATGAGTTTGAGCCCCACATTGTGGGTAGAGTTTACTCAAAGAAAAACCCTAACAAAGTATTAATATAATCCAGCAATCTTTAGAAGAATAATATATAATTTACAGAACAAAAATAATTTTTAGGAAAATTTAAATTTTCCAATTGGAGTTTACCAAAAGAGAGCAAGGTTGACTCAATATGCAAAAACAAATCAATTGAGTTAACCATATCAAAGACTAAAAAAGAAAAACCATATGATCATCCAATAGACACAGAACAATTATTTAACAAAATTCAACATCCAGGGCTCCTGGGTGACTCAGATGGTGAAGTGTCTGCATTCAGCTCAGGTCATGATCTCCAGGTCCTGGGATTGAGCCCCATGTCAGGCTCCCAGCTCAGCAGGGAGTCTGTTTCTCCCTCTCCCTCTGCCTCTCCACCTGCTTGTGCTCTCTCTGTCAAGGATCTCAAAGAGCAAAATGATTTTCAAAAAGGAGAACAAATTTGGGGACTCACGCTATCTAATTTCAAGAGTTATTATAAGGCTACAATAACCAAGACAGTCTGGTAATCCTGTAAGGATAGACACGTAGCTCAATGGAGCACAATGGTGTCCAGAAATAGATCAACTGAGTTTCTTTCTCTGAAAAAAAAGAAAAAAAGATTTATTTGTCAGAGAGAGAGAGCACAAGCAGGGGGAGCGACAGGCAGAGGGAGAAGCAGGCTCCCTGCTGAGCAAGGAGCCCAACATGGGACTAGATCCCAGGACCCCTGGATCATGATCTGACTGAAGGCAGACGCTTAACTGACTGAGCCACCCAGGCATCCTAGATCAACTGAGTTTCAACAATGTTGCCAAGATAATTCAACAAGGAAAGAATAGTTTTTTCAACAAATGGTGATGAGACAATTATACTTCCACATTAAAACGAATTTTGACTGTTACCTCACACCATATAAACAATTAACTCAAAATGGATCAGAGGCTTAAGAGCTAAAACTTAATACTTTAAGAGGGGCACCTGGCTGGCTCAGTTGGTGAAGCACGTGACTCTTGATCTCAGGGTTGTAGGTTTGAGCCCCACATTGGGTGCAGAAATTACTTAAAAAAATAAAACCTTAAAAAAAAAAACACAACACTTTTAGGAGAAGACATCAGACAAAATCTTTGTGACCTTGGGTTAGGCAAATGTTTCTTAGCTAAGATGCAAAAAGCATGAATCGTGAAAAGAAATGACAGACTGGACATCCTTAAAGTTTAAAAGTCCTGACATTTGAAAGTATCCCTCATAAAACGATGGTATGAGTTAGAAACCAAGAGAAAATATTCAAAAGATACATATATAAAAAAGGAGTTATATGCATAGTATTAAAAAAACCCATTAAAACCTAGTAATAGTGAGACAACCCAATTTTTTAAATGAACAACAACAAAAAGATTTGAACACTTCATCACATACTGATGGCAAATTAGCACATGAAAACATATTCAAAGTTATTAGTCATTACAGAAATGTAAATTAAAACAACAACACTACATAACTACTAAAATGGTTAAAATGAAAAAGACTGTCCATATTCATATTAAGTCCTAATAAGGATTTAGAGCAACTGAAACCCTCAGATATTGCTGGTGGGAATGCAAAATAGCATATCTAGAAAACAGGTTGGCAGTTTCTCCTGAAGTTAAACATACAATTACCATACTACCCTTTTTTGGTATCTACCCCCACCTCAAAATGAAAACATATGTCCACACAAGTACCTGTATGTTAATGTTTACAGCTGCTTTATTCATAATATTAAAATTAAAAACAACTCAAATTTGAGCCCATCAATTGGCTTCATACTATATGATTCCATTTATATGGTAAACTGGAAAAGGCAAAACTATAGTAACAGAAATCAGATCAATGGTTGCCAGGACCTGGGAATTCACCAGTGTTCTCTTCCAGGACTGATTTCATCTCTTATATTTAAATACTAATCCATTTGGAATGTATCCTGGTATTAGACATTGATTCCCTTTAGTTATTAAAAGTCCCAACTTTTGATAACACATTATTACATACTTAATAAAACAGCTAAAATTTTAAAAAGTGAAAATACCAAACACTGGCAAGAATATGGAAAACCTAGATGTCTTATAAATTGCTGGTAGAAATATAAAATGGTAAAGCCACACCAGAAGAGTTTGGAAGTTTATTAAAAAACGAAACATACATACAACATGACTTTTTGTTCTCTACTATTGGAAGCTCTTTTTATATCAGGGATACTAAGCTTTTGTTTTTGACATGCCATTCATGCTCCTGGGCATTTGTCCCAGAGAAATGACTAGAGTTCACACAAAAACCAAACTGTGGTACGTTCATACAATGGGAAACTACTCAGCAACAAAAAGGAACAAACTATAAATACATGCAACAGCTTGGATCTCTAGGGACTTATGCTGAGTAAAAAAAAGACAATTTCAATGGGTCCCATATTCTATGATTCCATTTGTGTAACATTCTTCAAGTGAAAAAATTACAGAGATGGAGGACAGATTAGTAGTTGCCAGGGGTTAGGCTTGTGGGGGTGGGAGAAAGGAGTGGGTGTGACTATAAAGAAGTGGCACAGGGAGATATTTGTGTGATGGAATAGTTCTGGGTCTTCATTGAAGTGTATCAAGAATCTTTGTATGAGATAAAAAGAGCATGGAAATATACACACCCATTGTACCAATATCAATGCCCGATTTTGATATTGTAGTATAGTTACAAGAGGTGTAATGATTTGGAGAAACTGGATGAAGGGGTCATGGGAACACTCTGTACTATTTTTGTAATTTCCTGTGAATTTATAATTATTTTAAAACAAAAAAAAATTAAGCAATCACTTCTCGGCCTTTTGGCTAAGATCAAGTGTAGTATTTGCTCTTTTCAGTTTAATATATGATACGTCCTCTGAGGACAATATATTAAATGGATTTTTGGAGCAGGGAGATGGAATAGGAAATTGTCCACTCCACGTATCGACCTGGTATTGCAGTACCTCCAGGAACAGTGCAGCCCCTCAGGGGAAATACCCAGGTGTCTAAGTTCAGCTTGAGCTGTGGGGGGTTGTTATCTGAGATCATGTGTGTTGGATGCTTCTGCCTTCTAGTGTCTGGTCTGGAGGCTTGTGTCTGGCTTCCTGGAGGCATAGGTATATATACGCACTATGGTCTTCTATTTATTTATTTAAAGATTTTATTTATTTATTTGAGAGAGAGAGGAGGAGAGAGAATATGAGCAGGGGGAGGAAAAGAGGGAGAGAGACAAGCAGACTGTGCACTGACTGCTGAGCCCTATGCGGGGCTTGATCCCTTGACCCAGAGATCATTTTCTGAACTGAAACCAAGAGTCAGATGCTTAACCCACTGAACCACCTAGGCACCCTTACCCATTCTACTATTAACTGACATTTGTTGGGTTTCTAGGTTGGGGCTATTACAAATACTGCTGCTATGTGTATTTGTTTTCCCATAAACTATATACTTAAGAGTGAATTTCTGGGTCAAAAGATATGTGGTTCTGTAAATTTATTAGATAATTCTAAACTGTTTTCTAAAGTAGTTGTATCCATTTTTACTCCCACTTAATCCTGGTTCCAATTACTCCACATCTTTGCCAACACTTGGTATTGTTAGTTTCCCTGATTTAGGCATTATGCTGGGGTATAAAGAGATATCATTGTAGTTTTAATATATAATTTCCTGATTACTAATGAGATTGTGTGTGTTTGTGTGTGCATGCCATCTGACTTTTCTCTTTGGTGTAGTATGTTTTTAGACTTGACCATTTTTGGGGCACCTGGGTGGTTCAGTCAGTTAAGCGTCTGCCTTCGGCTCAGGTGATGATCTCAGGGCTCTGGGATGGAGCCCTGTGTCAGGCTCTCTGCTCAGGGGGGAGTCTGCCTCTCCCTCTCCCTCTGCTCTTTCCCCCAACATTCTCTCTCAAACAAATAAATAAAATCTTTTTTTTTTTTTTTAAGATTTTCATTTCTTTTTTGACAGCAAGAGAGACAGCGAGAGAGGGAACACAAGCAGGGGGAGTGGGAGAGGGAGAAGCAGGCTCCCCGCGGAGCAGGGAACCCGATGCGGGGCTCAATCCCAGGACCCTGGGATCATGACCTGAGCCAGAGGCAGATGCTAAATGACTGAGCCACCCAGGCACCCCACAAATAAATAAAATCTTTTTTTTTTTAAATGAGATGATGCATTATCTTTTTTTTTTTTTTAAAGATTTATTTGAGAGAGAGAGAATGAGAGAGAGAGAGAGCACATGAGAGGGGGGAGGGTCAGAGGGAGAAGCAGACCCCCCGCTGAGCAGGGAGCCCGATGCGGGACTCGATCCCGGGACTCCAGGATCATGACCTGAGCCGAAGGCAGTCGCTTAACCAACTGAGCCACCCAGGCGCCCCAAATAAATAAAATCTTAAAAAAAAAGACTTGACCATTTTTTTCCCACTGACTTGGTATCTTAATTTGTAGGAGTTCTTTGTAGATTATGGTTATGTACCCACTATTGGTTGTAGGTGTTACAAATATCTCTCACTCCATGGTTTCCCTTCTATTCTCTTAATGGTAGCTTCTGATAAGTGGAAATTCTTAATTTTAATGTCGCCAAATACATCATTTTTTTCCTTTGTAGTCAGCGCTTTTGTATCCCTTTTTCTTTTCTTTTTTTTTTTTAAAGATTTTATTTATTTATTTGAGACAGAGAGAATGAGAGACAGAGAGCATGAGAGGGAGGAGGGTCAGAGGGAGAAGCAGACTCCCCGCTGAGCAGGGAGCCCAATGCGGGACTCGATCCCGGGACTCCAGGATCATGACCTGAGCAGAAGGCAGTCGCTTAACCAACTGAGCCACCCAGGCGCCCCTCCCTTTTTCTTTTTTTAAGATTTCTTTATTTGTCAGAGGGAGCACAAGCAGGAGGAGCGGCAGGCAGAGGGAGAAGCAGGCTCTCCGCTGAGCAGGGAGCCTGATGCGGGGCTCGTTCCCAGGACCCTGGGATCATGACCTGAGCCGAAGGCAGAGGCTTAACCGACTGAGCCACACAGGCGTCCCAGTGCTTTTGTATCCTTATAGTTTTTTTCCTAATCCAAGGTCATGATAATATTCTTCTAATATGATCTTTGAGGAGAGACAAACCTGAGGGCTGACCCTCAAATCATCAAGTGACCCTGCTTGAGCTGGGACATTAACCTTCTGCCCTGGTGCTGGGATTTACACCATTGGCTCCCCTGGTTCTCAGGCCTTTAGACTTTGGTTGCAATTACACCACTGACTTTCCTGGGTGTAAGGCCAGGAAATCTTCTTTTACTTCTTTTTTAAAAAATTATTATTATTTTAAGTAGCCTCCATATCCAGCATGGAGCCCAACCCAGGGCTTGAATTCAGGACCCCGAGATCAGGACCTGAGCTGAGATCAAGAGTTGGATGCTTAACTTCTGAGCCAGCCAGGTGCACCAGGAAATCTTGATCCATAGATTCAAGAAGTTCGACAAAACCCAAGTAGGATACATTTTTTAAAACCATACATCAGGACAGAACTTCAGATTGCAGATGGAAGATCTTGGGATTTCTTAGCCTCCATAACTGTGTGAGATTATACATATATATACAATCTCTCTCCACACACACACACACACACAAATATGTCTCCTATTGGTTCAAGTTTTCTCTGGAGAACCATAATACATCTAAACCTAAAAGTAATAACATTCTGTTAATGGATTAAATATTTCAGATAAATGATTGTCAGTCTAGATTAAAAACAACAACTGTATGTTACTTAGAAAAGCGTATCTTAAAAACATGCAAAAGGGGGCACCTGGGTGGCTCAGTCAGTTAAGCGTCTGACTATTGATCTCAGCTCAGGTCTTGATTTCAGAGTCATGAATTCAAGCCCCATGTTGGGCCCCATGTTGGGCTCAACACTGGGTATGGAGCCTACTTAAAGAAAAAAATTAAAAACATGCAAAAAGCAAGGCACCTGGGTGGCTCAGTTGGTTAAGTGTCTGTCTTTGGCTCAGGTCATGATCCCAGAGTCCTGGGATCGAGCCCCGCATCAGGCTCCTTGCTCAGTGGGGAGTCTGTTTCTCCCTCTGCCTGCCGCTACCCCCGCTTGTGCTTTTTCTCTTTCTCTGTCAAATAAATAAATAAATAAATAAATAAATAAATAAAATTTTTTTAAAAAACATGCAAAAAGCTTGAAGGCAAAAGTTTGGCAAAAGACACACTTTGTAAACACTACCTTAGAGAAAGCTGGTAAAGCATTCAAGCAAAATAAAAACTACTAAAGATAAAAGGCTCACTTAATTAATTATGAAGGTGTAAAAACTGTATATTTGTATACATCTAATAACAAAGTCTTAAAATACATGAGGTAACATTTGACAGTTCTACAAACAAATCCACATTCTTGTGAAATTCTTTTTTTTTTTTTAAAGATTTTATTTATTTATTTGTCACAGAGAGAGAGAGAGAGAGACAGAGACAGAGACAGAGAGAGAGGGAGAGCAAAAGCAGGGGGAGCGGCAGGCAGAGGGAGAGGGAGAAGCAGGCTCCCCACTGAGCAGGGAGCCCAACATGGGGCTCAATCCCCGGATCCCAGGATCATGACCTGAGCCAAAGGCAGACACTTAACTGACAGCCACCCAGGCGTCCCTTGTTGAGAAATTATTTTTTTTAATTTTTTAAAAAAATTTTATTATATTATGTTATGTTAGTCACCATACATTACATCATTAGTTTTCGATGTAGTGTTCCATGATTCATTGTTTGCGTATAACACCCAGTGCTCCATGCAGTACGTGTCCTCCTTAATACCCATCACCAGGCTAACCCATCCCCCCACTCCCCTCCCCTCTAGAAACTTCAGTTTGTTTCTCAGAGTCCATAGTCCCTCATGGTTCATCTCCCCCTGCTGTGAAATTCTTAACACATCTCTCACAGTAATTAATATAACAAGACACAGAAAATAAGTAAGAAAAGAAAAGGTTTGAACTTTCTATTTTGTCAAGCATTTTTATTATTTTGGGGGGGCATGTATCTGATTTACCTCTTCTGTCATTACCAGAAGCTATACACTTTCCATTAGGGGAAGGACACGACATCTCAACGGCTGCCAATAGTAAATATCTGGGCCAAGCAAAGATATTTCAAGATGAGAAAGTTTTTAAAGCCTATTAGAAAGTGAGGGTAGGGAACAATGATATTGGACAGGAAGATGGTAAGCAGAGACTAAGGTCTCTCAAAAAGAAAACAGAGTGAATAGTAGAAATTGGGCCTTAGCATTAGGAGGAAGGTAGAAAATTCTCTTTGGGAATGCAAATAAACTTTGGTGGAAAACAAGACATTGTAACAACAACAACAACAAAATGCAATGGATTTGAAATCATCCTGGATCTTCCTTTTACTGACTCTATACTCTTGGACCAGTTATTGACATTTTGAACCTCAGGTTTCTTGTCCATAAAATAAAGATCATTCTATCTAACCCTATAAGGGTTAAATTTTCCTATTATAGGCTCTCAGAGCACTGTGTCTATTTTCCTTCAAGCAATTTATTACTGAGAGTCTACATTGTGTTAGGAGCCCACACAATGGTGAACAAAATAGAGCAGGTTTATCATTATCTTCCTAGGACCTGGCAAGCCTAGCAGATAGTACATATTCAACAGATATTTCTTAAACGATGAGCTTATATAAAAACAAAAACAAAGCCCATAATGAGTGCAAAAGTATTCAGTAAATGGCATGAGGCTTTCTACAATAAAATACAGGTTATTATTACTTTTTAAGTAGTGTTCTTGATGCAGGAAAAAATATCATACTAAAGAAACATCCATTTAAAGGTGAATTACTGGGGTGCCTCAGCGGCTCAGTCGGTTAAGTGTCTGCCTTTGGCTCAGGTCATGATCTCAGGGTCCTGGGATTGAGCCCTGCATCAGGCTCCCTGCTCCTCGGGAAGCCTACTTCTTCCTCGCCCACTTCCCCTGCTTGTGTTCCCTCTCTCACTGTGTCTCTCTCTGTCAAATAAATAAATACTTTTGGGGTGCCTGGGTGGCTCAGTCGGTTAAGCGTCTGCTTTCGGCTCAGGTCATGATCCCAGGATCTAGGGATCAAGCCCCGCATCGGGCTCCCTGCTCAGCGGGAAGTCTGCTTTTCCCTCTCCCTCTCCCACTCCCCTGCTTGTGCCTTCTCTCTCTCTCTAATAACTAAATAAAATCTTTAAAATAAATAAATAAATAAAATCTTTTAAAAAAATAAAGGTGAATTACTTAGATAAGTAATTTCAAAAACCAAAAATCATAGGTTAAATGACAAAATCAAATATTCTAGATGTTAAATGAAAAAATATTTTTTCCTCCATTTTATTTTCTATAACATAGAATTAGATTTATGTATTATGTATAGCTTCAAACTTATAAAAAGAATTTAAACAGTATACAATTAACCTTATGCCCTTCATCTAGATTTCCTAATTATTAAAATTTTTGCCACATTTGTTTCCTCAATTATTAACATTTTGCTACACTTACTTTAGTGATTTGTAACATATTGCCACATTTGTTCTCCCCATCCAAGCCATTTGAAAGTAAATTGCAGACAGAAAGATACTTCACTTCTAAGAACCTCAGCAAGTATGTCCTAAGAACCAAGACATTGGACATAACCATGATACAACATTCCAGATATTTAACACTGGTACAATAAAGCTATCTAATTTACAGTCAGATTTCCCAATTGTCTCAAATTTCCCAATTGTTCATTTAGTAGCTTTTTTTTGATCCAGAATCCAAACAATCACACGAAATTTAGTTTTCAATCCCTTTAGTGATCTTTATTTCAGAACTGCTCTACTACTTTTACTTTTATGATACTGCCTTTTTTTGTAGAATCTAGAGCTTTTGTTTTGTTGAATGCCCTACAATTGTCTGATTGTTTTCTCATGATGAGATTTGGGTTAAACATTCTTGGCATTTTGGCAGGTGATGTGTCCTTCTCAAATGCATCAGATCAGAAGGCATAGATCTCCTTTTTAAAGATAACTCCATTATTAAATTTTTTCTTAAGACAAAGAAAAACTCATTCACTTTAACTATCACATTATTTTTTGGCTAGTACAACTGCTCTTTACAAGTATTCACCCGTATTCACAAAGGTGGGCCAGTGGGCACTAGTGGACACAAGGCAGGTGGCATAGTGGGAAAGACACTGGAATGAGATCTTAGGTTCAGTGTCAATTTGGCCAATAATTAGTGTGGGTCCCTGGATAAATTTCTAAAAATCTTCATTGAGAGAGAGATAGAGGACTGCGCCATATTTCCAAAGATCCTTTGAATTCTAAAATTCTATTGACTGTGAATGAAGTTATAGTAGAGACAGAGCTGGACTTGGAATCAGGAGACCTGGATTTGAGCACCGGTTCTGCCACATACCAGCTATGTGAACATGCACAAGCCATTTAATCTCTCTAAGCCTCGCATAGATTTACCCCACAGAGTTCAGAAGGATTAAGAGGGTTATTGCATGTCAAAGCACATTATAAACTGTAAAGAACTACCAGAATGTCAAGTATTATTTCATTATGTCCAGTTTTTCTTCTTTTGATCTAATTAGTCAATCAGAAAAAACGACATAAAGGGAGACAGACCTCATCAATTTAAATTTTAAAACCAGAAAATGACAGTATAATTAATTGTGCGTCATAATCAGTGTATGGAATTTATAGAATTGTTTTATTCCATAAATGCTTATGCTTCGTAAATAATGCTGACTAAAGTTACGAATAGGTACTCACTTGTACAGGCCGGTCCTTCCTAAGAAGATGGTGATTGTTCTTGGGATCCCAAATTTTGCGGGGGCAAAACAGTGAACACAGTGTATGAAAATGGAAACAAGTACTTAGAAACTTCCTCATTCCGCGATCAATTTCGTGTTGCGCCCCCAGGTCCACCGGAGGGGTTGGCAAACTGAGGCCAATGCAGAGGGGAAGTTGTCCTGGTTTTCCAGCGAGCGGGGACAGCCCTGGGATAAACTAAGCCTCTTTGGGCTGAAGGCATGTTTTCCCCTGAGCCAGCTAGTGGGACCTGTCACCCAGGCCAGCCCTTTATATTCTTATAACTCTTAGAGCCCTTTATATTCTTTATTTTCTAAAACTGCCCTACGGTTTCTTTCTGGCCTTTTGATTGGAACTCGGGAAACCTAGTTCGCTAGCGCACACTGGCCACATTTTTTTCGATTATTCAGCAGGACTGATAAAATATCTCCCTGGAAGAGGTTCAAGGCGCGCACACGCCCCTCGGTTTGTGTTGAGTAACGCACGAACTATCTATGCCGTGAAGTGCCTGACACTGTTGTTGCTCAAGACTCCAGACACTGCCAGGAAATGGCTAACGAAGCAGCGAGAGAACGGCGGCGCAGAGGACGTTGGTGCGGTTGGACGTGCCTGACCTCCCAGCCCACGCAAGGGGTCGCGCCGCCCAGGTGGCCGCGGCCGGCTCCGCGGAGCGCGCCGGGCGCCGTCCCCCGCGCCAGTGCGCACGCGCGCCCGTCATCCGGGTGCTGGCTGCGGCTGCAGGTTGCGCTGGGGTGGCGGACAGGGGGCGGGGCCAGCGGCTCATTGTGCGCAGCGCTGCGCGGCGCCGGCGACCGCCGAGGCCTGGGTCGAAGTTGGCGCTGCTGCCGCCGCCCTGCAGCCCACTCGCTGCCTCGGCAGCGCGCTGCTCTTCTAAAATGGCTGCCGCTACCGGTGCTGTGGCACCCTCGGCCGCCTCGGGTCAGGCGGAAGGTAAAAAGATCACTGATCTGCGGGTCATCGATCTCAAGTCCGAGCTGAAGCGGCGGAACTTAGACATCACCGGAGTGAAGACTGTGCTCGTTTCCCGACTCAAGCAGGTGAGGCCCGGCGAGGTCCGGGAAGGGGAGCTTAGGCCGCGCCTCGGAGCCCCCACTTCCGCCGCAGCCCCCGGCCGCCCGCAGCCGCCGGAGCCCGTGGGGCTGCGCGGTGGGGAGGCCCCGGGCGGCGCCCGCGCGCGCGAGGAGGGTGAGGACCCTCCCGCGGCGCCTCCGCCCCCGCGAGCCTAGCTGGGCCTGCGAGGGGCCCGCGAGCCGCCCGGGACTGGCCGTCGCAGCCGAGCGCGCCCCTGCCTCCCCCGGGACCGTCCCCGCCAGGCTGCGAGGGCTGCCCACGGCCGGCGCGGCCTCCCAAGGGCGATCGTGGAGACCCGGGAGGCGCTCGGTCCCCAGTCTTTAGCGGTGGTGAGCGCGTGCATTTCTTGGCCTCGGAGGGACTGGTTACTTTGGTGACTTCTGTGAAGTTACCGTTTAATTGTGCCCAACCGTTTCCTCCCCATCTTGGGGGGGACTTGGTAGTGGGAGTTGAGGGGTGGGTAAGAGAGAGGGTTTGTTTTCCGCTGGATTTTCAGTTTTTGCATTAGAGCAGTAATCTGCTTTTTCATCCCTGATTATCTTTCTGATTTGAGTGAGCGTTGGAATTGTAGTAGAGGAGAAATAAGTTTGCATTCTAGAAATCAGGAAAACTCTTTTTAGTTATTTACTTTCATAGCTAGCAACTTTTCTGCAGTTGAGAATATTTACTTTTGTTCAGTATAATAATATGTGATATTTAATTATCTCGACTCGGTAGAATTTAAAACTCCGTGTGATTTTCATACCTAATGATATTTCCCCGTGAAAGTTTCTCTCACTCGTGTAGTTTAATTGCTTTTTGAAGTCGGTTTATGAAATGACTGGCAATTCTAATGTCTTGAGGCTTGAAGTTTGCTAATTTTTTTTTTCGTTTTTATAAAATAAGTTTAGATAGATTGTGTAGCATATTAACTTCTCTTTCTAATGTAGGCTATTGAAGAGGAAGGAGGCGATCCAGATAATATTGAATTAACTGTTTCAACTGATACTCCAAACAAGAAACCAACCAAAGGCAAAGGTTGTTACGAGTTATGAACATATTTTAAAATATATTTTGGTTATATAACTTGCCTCTGCTCTTGTGCCACTTGCCCTGTTTATATAGTGCTACTCTTTGCTATTTCCCTCTGGCACTCTGCCTTCTTGGGTCAAGGAAGAAAAGTTACTGTTGCCAGGCTCTGGGTAACTTGTAACCCTTAAGATTTGGCTGAAGCTGACCTGAAAGAGACCAGTTCTTTATTGCTTCCAAAAAAAATCACAAAGTCCAGTTTCATAATGTTTCTTCCTTCATAGAGCGAAGACCTGAAGAATAAAATAGTTTAATACATGTCTACCTTGCCCCACAATTGGCAGAGTATTGATGGAATTCCTTCCGAATCTTTCACCTTGGCTCCTGCTGTTTTTTCTAGTATATTAAAATTTTATAACCTTTATGTTTAGTATTTTGTTTTACTTGGTGAACTTAATTTCCATTTATGCTATTATACATTCTAATTTTCAGTGAAATTCAAAAAGACCTCACCAATCATACTAACAAGGTAGGGAAAATCCATGATTAATTTAGCTTTAAAAAAATTATAGGGATATGTTAAAGATTTTAATTTTATAATTTTTAAACTAGGCCAGAATATATTTCTAGGATATGGTGATTTAATGAATAGGGGAAAGTGGTTTTAAATTAACATTTTGACAATACAAATGGGACTTAGATATTTTTTTAAATGTTCTGGTAATTGAAGTCTTGACTTGAATAATTATAAATTTCTCCCACCCTCTCATAAGGACAGTGGCAGAGGGTGGACATGATGTGGGTATCTGGATCCTGGTACCTATTTACAAGTTCCATGTAGAGTGTGTCATGGACAGCTGCAGAATTTTTAAAAATCTAACTTTCCTTACTACTTTAAGTATCCAAATACTGCTCTGTCTGCCGTGGACCAGATTGATTGTAACTAGGTAAAATGATCGAATGGATTAACCTTGAAAAGATGGGAATATTAACATTTGATCTTAAGCAATCTGTCGGTATTAGGACCAGGCAGATCTCGATGCCATTTCACTCTTTGAGTCTTCAGAGGTTTTCAAGAGTCCCCCTTTTGTGCCAGAGGAAATTGAACAGGGCTAAGGAGCATTTCCTGGGTGGGATGGGAATGACAGAGGTGGACATGGAGTTTAGAGGAGTAACAAAGTTATCTTGAAGATCTGTGTCTTACTTAATGTAACTCTGACTCAGTGTATCACTTTGAGAGATACATTTCCCTGGGTTGAGAGAAGCTTGTGCTGAGAAGCCTATGCTGACAAACCAGAGGTTATTTCAAAATGAAGCATAGAAATTCTGGAAATAAATATATCAGGAATTAACCATTTCTTGTAGTGATTTTGATTCATGTCATTTATTTAGCACATTGAGATAGTTTAACAGATGCTGTGTATTAATCATAGTACCAGATTATTCAAGCTGATTATCAGTTTTAGCATTGAAAGTAAACCTCATCTGATATCGTCACTCTCACCTATTTTTAATTTCTCTCTTTTTCAGTTATTAGGAACTTCATTTGTCTTACCCTTAGAAATAATTTCAGCAACATAAAATTTTAAGAAGTTTTTTCTTTTCTTTATATACAATGTGTGTGTGTATATATATAATCAGTTAATTTTTTTCTTTTACCTGGATTATTAGGATACTTGAACTTTAATTTTTCCATAACACTGGTATTAAGGTGTCTTGTGGTCTTTAGAAGTTGTAACATTTAATCATTCGTTGGTAGCAGACTACTACTGAGTACTTCATGAGACTCATTCTAGGACATGCACGATAAATGGCTCTTGTCTCCTTAAATTCCATTTATCATTGTTCTGAAAATTCTATGAATTACAAAGAACATGCTGTAAATCCCAAACTGAGAACCTGGTTTGAATTAACATGCAATTAAAGATGCTTATATATAAGATTATTTTAAATTAAGTTTAAAAATAATGTTAAAAAATAAAAATTATAAAAATAGTAAAAATCAAATTTGAATATGGAAATTTAAAAATAACTAAATTTTAAAATCAAGCATTCAAGAAATTAAATATTATTTTAATGTGATGTCAGTTTTTTAGTCTTAATTGCTGAATTACTACATTCCAAATCTTATTTTACTCAACAGTATCGACCTTGAAAATAACTTCATCTTGGTCATACCACCTTTCCTTCAGTGGTCTGTTTCCTTTTTTTGTAAAATTGGAATTTTTACTAGATCATCTGTAGGACTCTTAGTTCTGAAATTTAATGATTATATATGGTTGGGAGTCAGAAGAAAAATGCTTTCTGTTCAACTAAAATAGATGTATAAGGAAGGAACTGTAAAACTCATAGGTGCTCAGTCAGTATAAATATTCTTTAGGACAGATTATTAGAAAAGGAAAACAAAGAAAGGGATTACTTAGAGGTGGTCATGCTGACATCAGCAAGATACGGCATATAATAGCTTGTCAGGAAAATAATTCTTATGGTAATCTTAAGGTATCAAGTAAAAGTTAAGTGATGTTAAGAAAGCAAGAAAGAAGCTTAATGGGTCTGGATAAATTACTTAGGTGAAATATTAACCTTATTCTCTTAACAAATGCTGGGTCACTATTTCTTTAAAAAATTTATGTTACAGTATTTGTGTTTAGAATAGAGGAAAAGGATTCTGTATTCTTAACTATATTTTAGAATATTTTTTAAAACAAGTTTGTGCTTATAATGTTGATAGTGTTATAGTTCTAATATTGTTTATAAAATCTGTTTGCATGCGGTTAATATGCTGAAACAGTTTGTAGCTTATATTGGTTGTCTATTCTGAGTCTTTTTACAACTTTCTTTGCTATGAACTTTTTTTTTTTGCTATGAACTTTTTAATAAGTAGCATAGAAGAAAGCTTTATACCGGGAAGATTTACTGTCGTATTATTTGGGTGTGTGTTAAGAAAGCAGTTAAACAGGTAGAGCTAACTCCTCATTAACTTGTTTTAGAGATTATAGATTCAAGGTTTCTTTTGCTTTACCTGATGATGGCATATCATATTCTTTTGATTTTCAACCTTTAGAGTCACCTGTAAACTTCAGCAAAAGTTATTTTATGTGGTTAATCAGTATAGTATTCGGAATTACATATGACACGGTACTTATTGATGTTGAAATGTGTGCAATACATGCAAGCTTAGTAAGGTTCAAATCACTACATGAAATCTGATTTTTTTCCTCCTGTAGGAACAAGTATAATTTGGGGTTATAGGTTTATCCAAACATCTAATGCCTAATTTTATGTGGAAAATACCTCTGACAATGTAATTAATTGTATGTTTACTGTATAAAGCTTCCTAAAATTTGTGTCTGATAAGGATATAGTAAACCACATAAAATGCATTTAACATAATACATTATTTTAATGGACTTTAATTCTTGCCTTTTTTTTTAACTTGGGTGTTAAGGAAACTAATCAGATTGTGGCATTGAGAAGAGCTTTGGGGACAGAATTGTCATAAATATTTTTGGATACCCACTAGGCTAGAAAGTTTGTGAGAGTAAGGACATAGTCTCTTGTTTACATTAGTCTCTGTAATGCTTAGCATGGTGCTAGGCACATATTAGGTACTCAGAAAATATTTGTTGAATGAATCCTAAGGGCCATATGATGGCTTTCTTAACTGCTTTTAAAAATACATCTTTTGGTGCTTATTTTAATTGCTTATTTCTTTGTTGGAAGCTCGTATATCAGAGATTAATAGTCTGTTATCTTCTAGAGGACCTTTCTCAATGGCACTCGTGGCTCCTCCTTAGGCACTGATGTGTAAAGCATCCTTACTCTTAGAACACAGAACACGTGAAGCATTGCAACATCCTTTTATTCTTTACCACTTTGTTGCTGGGTTGGAAATCCTCATAACTTTTGCTGGAATATTACCCAGCCTCATTTTCACATTACCAAATCAGACCTTTCACCTCTGCCATTAAAACCTGAAGCTTGTTTTCTGCAGTTTATCTGGTGGAGTATATTTATCATCAAAGCACTCATGTACTTTTTTCAGCTGTTTTATTGTGTCAAATGTGATGTGTGTCAGGGTAGGGAAAATTTTCTAGTACTTTAAGACAGTGCGCTTCTCCCAAGTTAGTCCTCTTCTAGGCTTTCTGAATTAGGAGCAGAGGGCTTCAGACTATCACCTCTTTCACAAACTCATGTAAAATAAGGTATGAATTGTCCAGGAATTAGGGGAAAAAGAAATATTAGTTGGTGGCATCAGAAATGACTTTAATGAAGAGGTTGAAAAATGGTTTAGGGTATAAGGGTGGAATTTACTGGTTAATTAATCAACTATGCTATAGTTCTCACATATATGTCATATAAAAGGGCCTCAAGGTTCTGCGGTTCTAGGAGTTAACTACTCACATCCTGAACTCCACAGCCTGAGTTGGTCTTATGTAGCAGATCTGGTACCCTGGAATAGTAGTTTGCATGATGGCTTTACAGTGTTGTTTCCAGATTATAAAAGGGAAATACATTCATTAAAAAATTTCATAATCCAGAAAGGCACTTTAGGTGAAAATTGCCCGTAATTCCATCACCCTGAATCTATCACATGTGTTATTTGTTGATCTAAGTTGTATATGTACATGTGCATGTACTCATAGGAGATTTATGTTATGGATTTTTTTTTTCCCCTTTTCGGCAACTAAAACAGGTTCACATCATACATGGTGTTTTGTTAAAGGCAGATAGAATTGAAATTTTCTCTAGTCTGGAGAAGCTGAAAACAATAATCTTCCTTGTACTTTCTTTTCATTCTACCCTCTTAGTTATTTATGCTCAGTCATCCTAGTGGTTCTCTATGGTAGAGTCACTTGAGTTCTTAAAAATACAGGTACCAGGCTCCTGCCTCCCCAGAGGTTTGGTTTTGGCTGCTCTGTTGGGGGCGCAGGCTTCATTATTTTCTAACAGTTCCCCAGGTGATTCTCACGCAGGTAGAGTTAAGAACCACTGACAGCTCTGGACTAGAGCCTGAAGCTTGGCATCATTTTCATTCATTTCTTTCTGCTTGTCAGTTTGCAAATTGTTTCGTATACTTTACATTTTCCAAAAAACTTTCACATTGCTTTATTTGATTCTGACAATGAGGCTTAGGGTCAGCTGGTAGTATTTTCTTTCTGTTGATGGAATAGAAGAATAACCCATTAAAAACTGAGTTACAGTTTTGCTGCCTTTTAAATTAAAATCTTGTGTGTACACGCGTGCATGTATTTTGTGTGTGTGTGTGTGTGTGTGTGTCTTTGTTGAGTTTGGTTATCTTTAGACAACAAAGTTAACACATTTTTTGAAATATACTTTTGCGGGGTGCCTGGGTGGCTCAGTCATTAAGTGTCTGCCTTCGGCTCAGGTCGTGATCCCAGGGTCCTGGGATAGAGCCCCACATCGGGCTCCATGCTCAGCGGGAAGCCTGCTTCTCCCTCTCCCACTCCCCCTGCTTGTGTTCCCTCTCTCGCTGTGTCTCTCTCTGTCAAATAAATAAATAAAATCTTTAAAAAATAAAAAATACATACTTTGTATTTTTTAGATTTATTACAATGAGTGTGAATTATCTGCAGTAGATTTTAAAAAATATAATAAAACAATCTATTGGATGATTGCAATGTTTAAGACAACATACAAGGTCATTTAGAAAGATTTCAGTAGTAAAACATCAGTTTAATAGAAGAGATGCTAAAACCACATGCAGTTGTATGCAGACAACACAAAGCATAGTCATTATTTTAAGATACTGCATGCAGTTGGGGAGAGGTTGTTGCTGGAAACATTCATGTTCAGTTTGGCTTATATTCTGAATCTTCCCCCCCCCGGCCCCCCTTCTCAAACAGCAATTTTTTTGTTGTTGTTACTATTATTCTTTAAATTTTATTTTATTATGTTAATCACCATACATTACATCATTAGTTTTTGATGAAGTGTTCCATGATTCATTATTTGCATATAACACCCAGTGCTCCATTCAGTACATGCCCTCTTTAATACCCATCACCAGGCTAACCCATCCCCCCACCCACGTCCCCTCCAGAACCCTCAGTTTGTTTCTCAGAGTCCATAGTCTCTCATGGTTCGTCTCCCCCTCCGATTCCCCCCCTTCATTTTCCCCTTCCTACTGTCTTTTTTTTTTAACATATAATGTATTATTTGTCAAACAGCAATTTTATGACTAAACATTTTGTACAGTTTATAGCTTTGTAAATGTTTATGGGGAAGAGTTAATCAAGTTACAAAGTTTTTGGGCAAAATTACTTTAAATCTACTTTTTGAGTGGAGTTTTTTGTTTTGTTTTTGTTTTGGACATATTTCTGAACTTGAAAAGGAAAATTGCAAATCCTTAGAAGGACCTTTTGCCTTTGGAGGAGAAAACCAGTTTATGACCTAGAATCCTTTATTCATAATTCTGAAATACAAAAGTTCTGAAAATTGAAAGTTTTTTCTTAAGTTTGTTGGCAAAAGTGAGGCTATTTATGGTCTTGATTTATTTATAGTCTTGATTTATCTCATTTGGCGTGAATATGCATGTTTCGTTGCACAAATATTTCTGTGATTGATTGAGAGACCCTGTTCCAGAAGCCACTGGGAAATTTAGATTAATAAATGGTGTATATACCGTCATACTCTTCTAAAATCTGAAAACTCTGAATTATCTTTAATTCTAAAACTTAAATACTTGTGGACCTGTACACATTTATGTTGCATAAATAAGGAAGTGTTTCTAGCATCATCTTCCTTTGGTGTATACATTTTTGCTTTGCCATTTTACTTTAGACCCTAAAATCACGCAGAGTATTGCAGTATTTTTATGTGGAGTTATGTAATTTCAAAAATAGCCATGTGTTACTACTGTGATAGTTTAAAATGTGATAAGTTAATTTTGCTTCCATTTGTATTTTGTTATTCAGACTACCTTTACTGCTCAGTTTATTTTCTAGTTTTGTTTCTCAAAGCATTAAAGTTAGGCTTCAGGGGTGACTGGCTGGTTCAGTCGGTGGAACATGCGACTCTTGATCTCAGTGTTTTGAGTTCGAGCCCCATGTCGAGTGTAGATGTTGCTTAAAAATTAAAAAAAAAAAAAAAGTTAGGCTTCGGTTACATTAAACTTTTAAGTTAGCACCCTCATCCTGGTCTTACCACTTTCCTTTGCACCAACTCACATTCCTGTGGCACATGCCTGAGTCTTTGAAGGACTGAAGATTAGTTGATTGATTTGCTGTAGGAGTTTTGATAGCACAGACTTAAATGGGAGCTGGAAATAGAAATGGTTACTGACTGTACAAAAAAGAGCCAGCGGTGGTTGGTGTTGCTTGTTGGAGTTTAAGGGGGATTTGGTTTTTCTTTTAAGTTATTTCTCATCTGTGACATAAGTTGGGAATCCATGGAGGTACTCTAGCATCATTGAAGTTGGGAGTTTACAGACTTAGTACTGAGAGGATGGGGCTGCACATGGTGCTAGTTTGGCTGGCATGTCACCTCTTCTTGTCCCATTGAGGGCTGAATAGAAATCCAGACCTTGTTACATCCAACCTAGGGACTTACTCCATTATCAGTCAGGAAATCTGTCTGCTCATTTTATAACATTGTACTAGGTTCTGGGCTAGATGATGATCATCAGAATTTTTTAAAACATGAGTTATATTTTATATGGGGGAAGGATGATACTTTTTTCATAAAAGAAGAAATTACAACATAGGTTCTAATTCAACAGGTATAAATTTAAGCCCAAATTTACAGATTATGAAAGCAGTCAAAAGCTAGAGTGTAAAATTTCAGGGGTTTTTTGTTTGTTTTTTGGAATGATCAAAGACGTCTTTATAAAGTTTGTTCATGACTTCATTCTAAATATGCAGAATAAAATATGGTGTCAGCTCATTCCTGAGACACCAACCAGAATTTTCTTATACTCTCTCAAAATTTAAAGATCAGTTTCTGAAGAGGGTAAAATTTCGGTTTTCTTAAACACTATGTACCTAACAAATTATTACTACAGTTTCATCACTGTATGCTTGAAAATCTTGTCCTCATGGTTTTTATGTTTACAAGCTGATACATTAAATGTCCAGTGCTTTCGTGTGATACGGCTGTTTATAAGAGTAAGGCATAGCACAGTTGCACCTTTTTGTGCACTTCTGCCTCTTGTGGTCTGTTTGTCATGGGGCAGGTCACATAATCTTGGAGGCTTACCTTTAAACATTTTATAGATGTGACTTTTGGAGCCTCTGTTTACATTGAAAGAGATAGCATTAACAACTGGCACGTTGTAGCCACTCACAGATCTAATGGCTTTGTGGATTTTGAGAGGTGGGAATAGGCCTGGGTTTAAATTGAAACACTGCTGGGATGCCTGGGTGGCTGCCTGGGTGGCTCAGTCAGTCAAGCATCTGCCTTCAGCTCAGGTCATGATCCCAGGGTCCTGGGATGGAGTCCTGGAGTCGGGCTCCCTGCTCAGTGGGAAGCCTGCTTCTCCCTCTCCCTCTGCCTGCTACTACCTCTGCTTGTGTGCTTGTGCTCTCTCTCTGACAAACACATAAAATCTTTAAAAAATAAAAATAAAAATAAATTGAAGCACTGCCTTTACTAGCTTGTAATCTGATTAGCTTTTGAGCAGCAGTTTCCTTTTTTATAGACTGGGGATAATAGTTTCAGAGTAGTTAGGACGATAAACTAAATAAATACATTACTGTATATAAAACGTTTATCCTAGTGCCTGGACCATGGAAGCCACTTAAGCAGTGATTGTGACTGCCAGTGTTGTTTTTGTTGCCGTGGTGCAATTTGGTTTTCCTTTAGGTAAACTAAAGCAAGTGAAATTCACCACGGAGTCTGCAAAGTATATGTAGTTTGTCATTATGCTGAAGGCTGCCATTTCAAAGATAATATCTTTAAACTGAGTTAATGAACCACGCCTTACTAGGATAATGTCTTTTAAGTAGGTCATACTAGGATGTAGTGGAAAGAACTTAGGACTGGAAATGAAAAGCCTTGGCTTCCAGTTCTGACAGTGCCATTTACTAGCTTTGGGCAAGCTACTTAACCTCTCAGGCTCATTTTCTCTTTCCTAAGATTGTGATTACCTGCCCCAAGTACCATAGGGTGCTTGGGAAAATCAACTGAACTTTTTTTTTTAAATGCTTTGCAAATTGTAAGGCAGTTTATAACTGTAAGGAGTAAATACTATTTGCAAATGAGTTCCCCCCCAAAGCTCTACTCTGTAGATTACTTGGTGGTGTGTTTTGGGGTCTTATATTTTTAAAAAGCTTATTTCTCCCAAAAAGAAGCATCTTTAAGGTTTTATACCATGGAACTTCCTCTAAATGTGATGGAAGAATTTATTTATTTTTTTTGTGATGGAAGAATTTAGTGAGCTCTTTTTCATCTGATACTGTTTTCAGGGAAGGAACATCTTCACTTTTTTTTTTTTTTTTAAATATAGTAATAAATGCTTTCTGACCAGCAGACTTTGCTAGTTGTCCCTGTAGTAACTTCTAATTTCTATTTTCCCTAAAATACACACACCAACATTCCATATGGGAAACAAATAACCACACAGGCTCCACACTTTCTCTTTTGATTCATATAAGCCCTTAAGAGACAGGGACAAGCCCTCTTTTACCTCAGTGGGTTAAAAAAAAAAATCTCCACTCTTGATTTTGTTTTTCACATACCTGGAAGGATCAGAATCTTGTTGCCTTTTTATTACTCCTTCAAGGAAAGGGTTTCCAATTTGGAGTACATGGAAGATAGAGGCTGTTGAGGAGACTAGGGAAAGGAAGGTACACTGACTTTTTTTTTTTTTTTTTTTTACAGCCACCTTAAACCTAAACTCTCTACCGTGAGAGTCACAGAAGCTTGAGATTGGTACATGGCAGTCCCTGTTTTAGACAAAGGGAAAAGTTGATGATTAGTTGGCCTCAGGAAAGAAATCCATTCACATTTCAAAATGAATTAAAAAAAATACATATTAAAGTTTCAGCAGCTGTGTTTCCAGCATTTCTGATGCATGGTTTATTCAGTAGGTTTTTGTGAAGTGGCCTGAAAACATAAACTTTTAGCATTGGCTCTGTGGAAAATACATATTTCTTTAACTGTGGAAAGCATTTTTAAAGTCCCAACCACTGATTTGTAAAGTTTGAAGATGCGAGTTGGGTGGGGGAGGCCTGTAGTCTATCTGGAGGCTATTAACAGTTTTCAGTCTGAAGTAATTTCTCCTTGCCTTAAATCAGTTAAATCAGTCATTTTGTTAAGTGCCCAGCACCATTTATATTTAGGCCTTTGGAGAAATACCAAAATAAGCTAAAAGCAGTCACTTGTACTAAAGGAATTTTCTTTTTTAAATGGTGAAGCAAGATGTATTTGAGAGTACAAGGCAATATATAATCAACTGATGGACTGTAAGGTGTAGATTAAAGCATGAGAATTTTATTTCAGAGAAAGCTTGTTGAAGAGTAGTACTTAGGGATAGCTTTGTGGGGGACACGAGTCTTGAACTTAGCTATCAGACATCTGGTGATAGATTCAGAACACCATTGAAAGGTGCTGCTACCTCTGGGAGAATTGAAGAGAAGAGAATTGGAGTGGCATAAAGAAAAATGTATTATATATATCAAGTCAGTTAAGATGGTGGGTTTGTACTAAGATTACTTGTGCAGTTTATTTTAGTGAAGCAGCATGATGTTCTTAAAAAAGGTTTTTTGTTTGGGACAGCTATGAGCAGGTGGTTTACAAGCAGTTCGCATTAGTTTTGTCAGATGATTTGGGAGTAGAGAGTGATCAATACCGTGGGGTAAACTCTTCTGAATGTTTTTTACTCTTAAAGTAATAAAATATTGGTTGTTAGCCCATTTTCCTTCTTTCGCAGGTAAAAAACAGGAAGCAGATGAGTTGAGTGGAGATGCTTCTGTGGAAGATGATGCTTTTGTCAAGGTAAAGTGTTAATTACTCAGGTTAAGACATTTATTTTGCATGATGAATTCATGCATTTTACTTGAATAATAGATCCTGAAGTATGGAGGTAAAATAAAGATAGAGACTTAATGTAGTATTGTCAATCTCATCATAGTTGAGAAATATAATAAATGACTTTGTCTTTAGTTAAATGAGACATAGAGCTAAAAATAATGTTTGTCCAGGCCTTGAAGTAGAAATCAGATGTAGGGGCCAGAGGAACAGCTGCAAGACAAATGATACGTTAGTTCCTAGACAAGGTACCGCAATGAGGGTATCGATAGTTTATTTTTCACCTGCCGATTGCATTTAGCTTCTTTATAAAATATACAGAACTTAGATTGATGTAGTCCTTAAAATGGAGAGAGAAGATTGCTGATGTGTTGCTACTTAGTAAAGAGCAAATTAAGAAATTTGTTTTGCCCTTTAAAGATAAATTTAAGCCAGATCTTTTTTGGCTGCAAATGAATGTATTTCAAAACTGACCAGCCAGAAAAATAATGTGTACAGTTTTAACTGCAGTTGTGTCAGTTCTATAAGTTATTTTTAATCACAGGTTTTTTGTTTTTTGTTTTTTTTACTGATGTGATCTGCTACTTACTGATCATTAGGTCTTAAGTAGTGTGGCATTTGCAGGAATTATTTAAATGAGCACAGTTCCTCCTACATCATGTACATTTATACCCCATATATTCTGTTTTCTGTGTACAGTTAAGTCCATGTGGTCATAACATCTCTGGATGTCTGTGTGCTCTGCCATGAAGTCAGCTCATGTCCATTCACATGGCCATCTCTCCTACTGCTTAGCTCTCTACCCTCCCCACGTTACATGCACACACAGACCACAGAGTGTACCACACGTCCCACACTTCACACCTTGCACTTTGAGGGTACATACGCACAGAGAGAAAGAAACGTATGGTTGAGGATTTAACCCTGAAATCAGATAATTTTAGGAAATCTTTGCCCAGGGAGCCGTTAAAATTGATGATTGCTTGCCTGTAATCAGCTTTTGTTTGAGCCTTTCAGAACTCTCCAGTCTCTCTATTCTGTTATCCTTGTGATATATCTTCCTTTAGGTTTGTTCCTTTGCTCTTATTTTCTTCAGGTGTCTTCACTAGTGAGTGTATGATTAAGCAAAAATTATTCATAAGCTGGAAAAACATTATGACTTAGTAAAAACATTTTAATTTTCAAATGTCTAACTTTTAGCTCTTCAGTTCATAAAAATCTTACATTCATTTGAAACGTTAGGAGGTGATATATGCTTCTATTTAGCATAATAGTACTGTCTCTTGTATGTGCTGCAAAGGATACCTTCGTGTGATTATTAAATGAGCCTGGTCATAATGTCTAGAAGAACAAAAGAGCTTTTTTAAAAAAAAATCTGATTTAAATAAATCTTCAGTTTCTTTTTTCTACTTCCTTTTTCACTTTGGGGAGGTACTGGCATATGTGATGTATTTGATAGAAAATAAGTGAATATACTTATGTCTCAGAATTGGTAATTCTGGAATTTATACAGTAGTGGTGAATAAATATCACCTATTGCCTAGACATGAATAGTGTAGTAATTGCTTTCATTTATAGGTGAGGAGAATGGTCAGAGTTGGCACTTCAAAGTAGATAAAGTTCCCTTGGTGATTTCCCTTGGTTGCTTTTTTTTTTTGCATTAGTAAATGCAAAAAGTAGGGACTGTTACACAGTCCCCTACTCCGTTTTCAACCTCCAGTGTTCCCTTACTCATACGTGGTGAGGTTGGTTAAACCTACTGTCCCAGAGATGCCCTGCTCCCAAGCACTCCACCTTCCCATACAATCCTGTTCCTTTTCTTTGCCCGCCTCCCCAGAAATTTCTGTTTCCTCACTGTAGTTCAGCTCTGAATGATTAATAGTCATGCCCCTACCCTTTTCCCCTTTTAACCCAGAAGGCTTTTCTTAAATCTGTTATATTTACCGTAGAATAAGGAAGGGGGAAGGGTGTTCATTGCTTTCAACCCTTTCTTTGCAGTTAAAGAGGAAACTAACTAGATTGCTGCTTTTCTTTGTTTCTACTGAAGCACTGTGTGTCCATAAACTTTGAAGGGCAAACAGAATTCCTTCACCGAGACAGTCCCAACCTGTGTTCCCCTGCCTAACTGGGATTGTGGCACAGTGATAGATTTTAAAACAAATACATTTCATTATTTGCATTTTTTTCAAGAACAGAATGTAACAGTTGGGGTGCCTTATTACTAATTAGAAATAAACTTTGTTATAATATGTAAGACTTGCAGAGTCTTTGAAGTTAAATCAAACTATGGCACATGGAGAAATCAAGTCATTTCTGTGAAGCCTTATCTTCTAGGACAGCTCCTGGAATGTGACTTGGTAAATATTAAATAACTGGAACTTGAGACCATCTCTAGTAGCAATCTAGTTAGTGCGTATCTCAGTGTGAGAGATTTGGGAACTTAGATGCATGGTTCAATGACTTTGGGATTTGACTCCCTCTATTTTTAAAGACACAGTTAATATGTAGGGTCAAATGATTGAACTTTGGGAATAATGTCAAAATATGGCAAAATTTAAAACATGTAGACATGTAAATTACCAAAAAACGTTTGGTGGATAGCCTATAGTACTTTGCCTCTAGTTGTACCAAATTTTCTTACCATTAAAAGGACTGTGAATTGGAGAATCAAGAGGCACATGAACAAGATGGAAATGACGAACTAAAGGACTCTGAAGAATTTGGTGAAAATGAAGAAGAAAATGTACATTCCAAGGAGTTACTTTCTGCAGAAGAGAACAAGAGAACTCATGAATTAATAGAGGCAGAAGCAATAGAAGATATAGAAAAAGAGGACATCGAAAGTCAGGTCTTTAGACAGTTTTTTTAAAATGTGAACAGATAAATTAAGTAATAAATAATAAAAAGTATTTCTTCTAGAAGAGTTCAATGTGGAAGTCTGAGAATTTTCAGAAAATATATTTTTGAATTTATTTATAAGTCACCTGAAATCCTACTAGCTTTTAAATTTTGGCTTATGATCTTCCACATTTGTATATATTTGTACAGAATAGTTATTATGCCTTTAGTTGCTATTTGTTCTATATGATGTTTTCATACAATGTATCATGATAACTTCATAATGCGTGTGTTATACTGTAACTTACTAGACTGAATAGCCACTCCTTTGATTTGGGACATTTACATTGAAGTTGTTTTCTGTTCCACTATGGATGAGTGTATCAGTTCACTCTGATCTTGCCAACAGTACTGGATGGTAACTTTTTATCTGTTGCTACTTTAGTAGATCTAAAAGGTTAACTTGCATTTCTTTGGTTATTATCAAGGGTGGGGAATTACTTAGGAAAGTTTAATTTAAAGACATATAATTTAAAAGATACTTTCTTTGACTGAAAGAGACCATTTGTCCTGCTTTGAAATATGTTAGTATGTCTTAAGAAAACCAGTGGATTAGGGAGGGAGTCAGTACAGTTAATGATCATGCTTAGAATACTTCCATTCTACCTAGCTTAATAAATGAAGGGCTCAAGAGATTTTTCTAATTCTCTCTCAATGTGACTACTTTTATGTTGGCATAAAAAATATAGTCTGCATTATTAAGCATTGACTTAGTACCCATGGTATCGTAGACACTGTACAGAACACAAGGCAAGTGATAATTAGATAGAGCATAAAAGCATTCTCATGTTACCCAGATATTTTGTAAAGCAAAGCTATTGTATACCCTTTTACTTAGGAAATTGAAGCTCAAGAAGGTGAAGATGATACCTTTCTAACAGCCCAAGTAAGTTTATATTTAGTCCTATGAATATGATATTGTGGGTGGAAGGGCTTGGAAAAGGAATCTTATTTTGACTTCAAAATCCTCTAATTCATAGAACTGCCTTGAACTTAATACTGAATTATTTATGTGGTATATACGAAATACTTAAAATTGGCAGCTGAAATTTCTGTTGCCACAAAGGTAATTGGAAGATATTATAACAAGGTTCCTACCCTTTTCAGAAGAAAAATAAAAATAATCCATCCTTTATCTTAAAAAAAAAAAAAACCGAAACTCTGGTTACCAGTCTTTTGAGAAGTCTACACTCTCCTTGATTTTTTTTTCCTGTCACTTTGTTAAGAAGTAAATCATTTAGAAGTACTAATATCCTTTACAAAGCTTTATTTAAGATTTTGCTAATTTAACACACCTAGGATGGGCATAGTGTAAAAATGATAAAAATCTCTGTTCTAGAGATTTACTCGGGTGTGTGTTTGTGTGTGTGTATGTGTGTAGAAAATGAGTGCTCTTCTATTGCGTGTTGTGTTTTTTTGGTATATATGATTTATATAATGTACATTTTAAAGCATGGTTTACAGGGGCTATAAACACATTTATATAACTCAGTTGCTACAATGTTTTCTTTTTAGTTTATCCTTTGGTTTTGTTTTGTTTTGTTTTGTTTCCATATCTATACTCAAGAAGCCTTGTTCATGTACCTTCTTTAAATAGTATGCTTTGAAGTAGAGATAGGACTTTCCTCTGTTTCCCAGATTTAGAAAAAAATAGTGATCAGGTCTATTATTTCCTTAGTTAATATTTGCTAGAAGAGTATGTAGTGGGGCTCATATTTATGCACTGCTTAGCTGATTGCCTCTGGTCACACACACCTTCTTTCCTGCAGCTCTCTTGCCTTTGAAATGATGGTGAGCCACAAATGCTGGTGAGGTTGTATCTTGGCTTTCTGCATTTATTGCAGTGGGAGAGAAACTGCATTTCTGGGAGAAATGTGTCTGATAATTTAGAATATTCAGGAAGGAAATGTTAGGACTGTGAAAGTCTGTAGATTTGATTTGTTCCCCGTGCTAGCTACAAATAAGTTCATTTCTGAGTGATAAAGATTAGTTGAGGAAAATTAACTTTCAAATTGGGGGGGGGTACCTTTTTTACATTACCAATTTGCAAAAAGGTAGAGTTGAGCTCGTCATATTCTTTAGCAGCTAGCTTGTTCATTTCCACTTAGGCCACTCCTGTAGTTGTGCAGGTTGTAAGTTGTGTAAAGGCACCAATCATATCTAAGGGGCCCCATTCACATAATAAACTATATATTTATTATAAAAATTAAACAGATGGAAGTAAAGTATCTTAAGGAATGGATATCTTTTTCTAATTTTCACAACATGGCCTAGAGAGGGCCTTGCTCCCCTCTATCCTGATAATGAAAGAACAGTTATTTCTCATCAAGGGGCAAGTATTGCCTTATTGTATCAAAAGATAGGGAGGTTACATCTTCAGAGAAGTTTTCTTTAAGTAAAATGACCTTTTTTCTCCTTCTAAGTAATGTACAGTGGAACATCTAGCAACATATATAAATGTGTCTGCGTTTCATTGTGTTTTTTATTATCATTAAATATGCAATTAGTATTCAAATGTTCAATTGTGTATAGTTTTTGTTTTTTGTTTTGCTTTTTGTTTTTACAGGTTTTGTACAAATACGATGTTCCCATTCTGGTTGATTGAAATGTTTATTAGGTCTCTTAAAGGTTTTTCCCTCCACTATTTTATTTGTTGAAGAAATTGAGTTGTGTATTCTGTAGAGCAAAGGTGGTTGGTAGAGTTTTTCTTAATGGGACTACGTAGAAAATATTTTAGCTGTTGTGGGCCATATGATCTATGTTATAACTATTAAACTCTGCCATTGTTGTGTAAAAGCATCCATAGACAGTGGGTAAATAAATGGATATGGCTGTTTCAGTAAAAATATTTACAAAAAGAGGCATCTAGCGTAGTTTGCCAATCCCTGCTTGTAGGGTTTCCAGAGTCTAGATATTGCTGATTACATTTCTGTGGAGTCATTCAACATGATTCTTTGTTTACTGTATTCTCTGTAAATGGGTAAGTTGGCCATGGGATCTAGAGGCTTGCTGTCCGATTCAGGGCACCCCACCCCCACCCCAACACACCCAACTACTTCATAGATAGTATTGTGTTCTTCCATTTGGCTACACCTAACGTCTGGTTATATCTTCTCGATGATGGTACCAATCATTGATCCATACCCCTTGGATCAAAGTAATGATATTCTAATTCTGTCATTTCTTCCTTATTTATTAGCTGGAATGGTCCTAGAAATAGAAATATCTCCTACTATTTGGTTACTCAGTGGTACCATTTACAAAGGAAAGCCAGCATATGTATTTATTTCTGATGCTTTTCCTTTTATTTACCAATTTTTGGAATAATGAATCAGTTCATTTGTATCTTTAACAGTGACTAATGAGTTTTTTATTTTTCCTCCCTTAGTTTCATTTTGAATTCATGGGTTTAAATATATTTAATGTATTTAAGTCCATTGTAGTTATCGTTGTTCAATGTTCAAATTGCCCCATCTGTAGCTTGTGAGAGCCTCTTCATTTCAACATGATCCTAGTAGTCTTTGATTGCTTTCTGGTATGTAATGATGTTCCTTTTTCTTCTCTAGACCTAATTAGCCATTGTTTCCTTTTGGTGGTAAGTGGTTTTCAAGAACCTGGTCTCGGTGGTAGGGGTGTTCATTGCTACTGGGTTTTCATGCTTTCTAGGTCTTTTCTTTCAAGATACAGTGCTAGTGAATGTGTGTGGTTTTTTGGTTTGTTTTTGCTTTTAAGTTAAATAGATTTTGAGGTCATAGGGATACTTCTAAGTTAATCATTTTCTTTGTCTTACAGTATACCTACAAGAGTCTTAGAAACTTAATACCAACACCACTATCAAAAAGATTACTGAGAAAAAAAAACAACAGATTACTGAAAATGATTTAAGATTTTTTTCCCCATTATATCTGTCCTAAAGATGTACCCTTCTAAAAAAAAAAAAAAAAGATGTACCCTTCTAGGAATGAACAGTTACTGCATATTAGACTAGTTCTGCACTATATGGTTATATCACCCCAACTCATAGAGATTTAGGTTGACGTGTTTCATTTTATTTTCAGTAATTAAAGTATTGCTTTTAAAAAAATTGAATCTGTAACTTCTTGTGAGTATATAATTCAAAATAGCTAGAATATTTAATCTGATTTTATAATTTACAATATTTACATGGTTTCAAAATCAAAGCTATGAGAAAAATGCATTCAAAAAAGTCCCTTCACTCAAGCCAGTTTTCAGGCTTACTTGGATTTTAAATATTTGGCCTTTAAGCGTTAGCCTCTGTTATACTACATAGAATTTGGTTCAAATTGTGCTTCTATTAGTTACCTATAATATTATGACTTTGGGCAGATTCTGTTAGTCAGTTTCTATGTCTGTAAAATGAACATTGTAATTCCTACCTGCTGGATTAATGTTAGGATTGATCATAGATCCTGGCTAAGTACTAAGAGTACCTGTGCAGTCTGGTTGTGATACTGTTTTATTAGCTTGAAGATACCCGTTACTTGAGAAATTTGGGGAAATTTTTCTCAAAAATGTTTATGTTTGCTAGTGCTGTAATTCTTAAAAATTTCCTCTAATCTCAGTCTCTTCAGTCTTCTCTGATCACACCATGTATATTCCTTTTTCTATTTGCCCTTGCCCTTAATGTTTCAGTAATTTGATACCAGTTTTTTGTCATATGAAGTCTGTGTACCTTGAAAGCCAGATTTATCTGTATCTCCTCCATAAAACTTTCTTTAGTATCTTTTATGTAGTGCTTTATGGTTTACAGAGAACTTTTTATATCCATTATCTTATTTAATTATTTGTATTCTATTTAGGTCGTATGTTATCTCTATTTTATGGGTAAACTTCAGCTAAGTGGATAACAATACCACAGAGTAAAACTGTTTCAGTGGTAAAGATAGGATAAATACCCAGGTCTCAAGATGTCTAGTTTGGTATTGTTTTCACTAAATAAGTGCACACTAGTAAATGTTTTCTGAATTTCATTGTACTTACACAGTGCTGCAGTTAAGCCCGTTACATACATGGAAATGAGCAGTTCACTCCTTCCATCTAAAAATAGTAGTGTCTCACACCACATTTATTCAGTAAAATCATTCAACAAATATTTATTGAGTACTTATCTTGTGCGGGGTATTTTGTATTTCCTATGACCTTTAGCATATTGCATAGATAGCAGGCAGTTGGTGGTTTAAGGTTATTTTGAAGGTTTATTTTAAATCAGGCTGAATATACTGTTTATATACAAGTCAGGGGAAAGGAGACTTTCCAGAAGAGGTCTTCTTACGTAGCACATGTATGTTACATTATCTCATGAGATTAACCTAGGGGGAAGGTAAAATGAGTGTTAGTGTATATACATATATATACACATATGAGTATGTGTATCCTTACTGTATATATAATAAGCACTTTATTAACTGAAAAATAAGTCCTTCGCTTGTCTTTGTCTCTTATCATTGCTGCTCGTAGGATGAAATAAAAATAGAGAAGCTTCATATATGACTTTTGGCATTTGACTAAGGATTGTAGATCCTGCTACAAAGATAAACAACATGAATTCCTACCTTACAGGGAGCATTTGCTTCATTTTCTTATGTGAAA
Organism: Leptonychotes weddellii; assembly: GCF_054177405.1. Taxonomy (NCBI): domain Eukaryota; kingdom Metazoa; phylum Chordata; class Mammalia; order Carnivora; family Phocidae; genus Leptonychotes; species Leptonychotes weddellii. Next base: position 88,137,234 of record NC_138377.1, on the reverse strand, counting down.
TATTACATTTTTTTTGAGATAAACTCAAAAAGTAGTTAATATAAGAGGATGCTTTACATTGTTGTTACTGATTTAGTATATTTTTCATTTGAAAAAAACCTGTTTTCAGTGGAGGAAAATTATTTTCAGATAAGGTGCATATCATTTGTATCATTTAGACAGGAAAAATTTCCCATTGTCTTTCTTGTATTTCTTGTTTTGTTTCCTTTTTATGAGGACTTTTAGGCTTACGTAGGGCCAAAGGTTTGACTTTAGTAGTGCTTTGTTTACTGCACATACTGCACAGCAAAGTCTGCACTGAACTGTGGCTCGTCTTTCCTACTAACCCTAGTGGTTTCTGTGCTTCACCCCCAACTGTAGTCGGTTTTATTTTCTAAAAGCCGGGTCAGACTCTTCTAGGGGCATTTAAGTATATGTAGTAAAGCTAGTGTTACCTCTAATTTGAGAAACTAATGTTATGAGTCCTTTTCAGAAGACATGTTGAGTAATTAGGGTAAATATCTAAAAGCTCTTAAGCAAAGTAAGGCAAACCTTACCAGTTATTTTAGCAGCAAGAAATAACATTTCTAATTGGTAGAATTACAGCAGAAAGGATTTTGTTTTTTACATTACAGTTTTTAAATTTTTTTACTTTTTAAAACAGGAGATAATTTGGCCATTTTTTTTTTTGAACCTGTCAATATGGCAACTCTAAGAGAATAACTGGGAAGTGGTGTGCTGTTGGTAGATAAAGAAACGGCAAGTTGCATTCTTTAAGTTCATTTGTTCTCCTGAGTAAAAGTTAAGATATTCCAGTTTGTTTATCCCCCCACAACAAATTACTGGACTAAAAGAATTTGGAAGAAAAAGATAAATCGACAGTTCATCCTTTCTTTGCTGCCATTGCCTGTCACTCCACCCAAGTGAAAGCATTTTTCTTTCCTTTCCAGATGTTGCAGATTAGAAACAATGACTAAAACTAAATTCTGGTTCAACAGAACGACAATAAAGAGGTTATTAGAGCATAATATAATGGACTTATGTGATAATACGATTCACTTTGCTATCAATCAGTAATCTACTTGTTTTTGGACTCTTACTTCCTAAGCTTGTGGTTTAGTTGTTTCAGTGTTTTTAGTTTCCTTCATGTTTAGTGTGTAAAGCAATTGGGCATTCCATAATTTGGGGGCACTTACATGTTAGCTTAAAGTCGAAAAATCCTTTAAAATGATTTCTTAGAAATAATGGTGGTTATCAGATGTAATTTTGAGCATACGGTAAAATATTTGACATTTTTAAGGAATGCATGCTTTTTTGGAATCTAAAATTATGTTAAAGATAAATACACCATTTAAACTTTTGTTTACAGTTCAATTTTTAAAGTCTTCTTTCACTACTAGGCTGTCACTCTAAGGCAGTAGTTCTTAAAATGTAGTCCTTGGACCAACAGCATCAGCATCACCTGGAAACTTGTTAGAGATGCAGATTCTCAAGTCCTGCCTCCAGACCTGAATTAGAAACTCTGGGTTGGTGCTCAGCAAACTGTTTTAACAAGCCTTCCAGGGGATTCTGATACAGACTCAAAGTTTGAGACCCACTACTCTAAGGCTTTGTATGTGGTAGCTTCATACCACCTTGACTGAAAATGATCTACTTCGACTCAGCTTTTATTTTAAAAGTTATAAATTAAAACATCCCTTAACTTTTTTTTCCTTTCCCAAGATTAAATGAATATTTGCTTATTCTGATCTTTAATTTGGGGAAAATGTTGGTTTTTTCTTGGTGTGACTTTGACTACCTTCAGGGGTTTTTTGCAGTATTTGCTGGGTAGAGAAAAAGGGAAAATCCCTTTGCAGTATTCCTGTTTTCAGGCTAGCACATGCTTAATTTTAGATTAAGCGAAGAGATCACATATTAAAATTAAAATCAGTCATATTTTTAAAACAGTGTGAGTTACTATTTTGATTACCTGTAGTGCAAATACCATTTTTAAAGTGTCTGACCACTAGGGTATATGTGACCACTGTGAATTCATTTTCAACAGAAAGAAGGGATGAATAATTTGAAAATAACTACTCTTGTAGTCACTCCTCTTCTGAGATGCCTAGAAAGGGTTTTTGTTTGTTTGTTTTATTAATGTGCATTTAAGCCCTTGAAAGTGTATGTCTTCACAGTATACTTTCTCATACTGTTTTGAATAGCACGCCCTAAAAGTGCTTTTGAACTGAGTCACATAAGATAATGAGGTCAGTCTTTTGGCAACTCTTTGATGTGAGTAGGATTCAGATTCTATAAACTAGTTTTGAATACTGAAACTAATCCATTTGATTGTTGATCTAATTACTGATAGATTTACCTGTTTTGTCTGAGACCACATCCACCAGATAATGTGCCACATTTCTCTAAATGGGCTCTGGTTCTGATCGGAATAGCCTATATTTGTTAGTGATAGGTGTCCCTAATTAATATTATTAAATTATATACCAGTTTAACCTCACTGCTTTTGTGCTATTACTAAAATCTAGTTTTAAGTGAATTCATTTTACATTTGATTATTCTTTGAATTTCAGGATGGTGAGGAAGAAGAAAATGAGAAAGGTATGTTTGATGCCAAGTAGAGTTTAAAAATTGCTGACATTTAGAAAAATAGTAAATTATGTGAAAATAAAACATTCCTTATTTGAAATCTTATTTTTGAAATGAGTTTATTTTCAAATTTATCAATTTAGTGAATTAAGTTAGCATCTTGATTTTATTTTTCAATTGGTTTTAATTTTCTTTTTAACATTTAAGCTATGTTCTAACTTAATGGTACATATCAGTTACTGTAGTGGACATTGCCATATATTATTTAACCCAATTTTAATTTTATGTTTTAAAATAACTTCTAGCATACGGTAAGTCGATAATGTCCTTTAAGACTGGCACTGCAGTAACTCATACGTGCTTATTGGGGTCCTAGAGTGTAACAGATAATTAATTGTACAACCAGTCCTAAAAATGGGTGACCGGGAGACTGACTTTTTGTTTGCTGCGTAGAGAAACTTTCAGTCTTCCGACAGTTTTCATAGTTTAGGAGAACTGTCTCATTCAATACAATTACAGGGACATCAGTAGTAATGCATTGATCAGTACGAGGTTATGGAAGAGTTCTTGGATGGAAGTCAAAGGATCCTCCTTTGGACTAGAAAGGACATGGAGCAGGGTTCTAAGCAAGGCAGAATAAAAAGCCCAAAAGCGATGACGAAGTAAAGCTACTGACTGAAAATCTCACATGCCCGAAGCCTTTCCATTTTGGGGAAATGCAAGACATCTTCGAAAATGGTAATTTCGGGACTGGCTGGACAGGATGAAGACTGGAAATAACCAATTTCCTGAACATTATGGAGCAGGACATCTTTGGAGCCTTCTGTAGCAGTTTTCCATACGATTCTGGACTACCCAAGAATTGAATCAGAAGAGTGAAAAGGATGGGGCCCTGAAAAACTTTGAAGACTGATTGATATCCTCAGACTGTGACCTTTCAAGACGTCACCATGGGAGTTCCGAAGGTCACAAGGGTTAAACCCAAGATGATTTGAACATTGAATAACAAATCTGCACATCTGTCACTATCTCATCGAGGGAAACAAAATCTTCCGTTTGCCATTAACTTATAACCACAAACGAAGAGCTGGTATCCTCAGGATGGAACCACTTCCTCACTTTTGTTGTTTGGTATTTGTATGTAGAGATCATTTTTTCCATGAAGAATAAGTGATCCTGGGTAAAGGATTGTTAATGTTAGTTAATACCCTTGTGTTTTTTTTTCCCCTAACCTTCCATCAGTGCTAATAACTGGCTTTATATTTTCTAGGTCCTATTCTAGCTTATGAATATGAAATTGTTTAAACTTCTTGTTTTGCCATATTTATTCCTGTTAAATCCTCTTAGATATAGCAGGTTCTGGTGATGGTACACAAGAAGTATCTAAACCTCTTCCTTCAGAAGGGAACCTAGCTGAGGCTGATCACACAGCTCACGAAGAGATGGAAGCTAATGCACCTGTGAAAGAAGCTGAGGATGACAACATCTCGGTCACAATCCAGGCTGAAGATGCCATCACTCTGGATTTTGATGGTGATGACCTCCTAGAAACAGGTAAAAATGTGAAAATTACAGATTCTGAAGCAAGTAAGCCAAAAGATGGGCAGGACGCCATTGCACAGAGCCCGGAGAAGGAAAGCAAGGATTATGAGATGAATGCGAACCATAAAGATGGTAAGAAGGAAGACTGCGTGAAGGGTGATCCTGTCGAGAAGGAAGCCAGAGAAAGTTCTAAGAAAGCAGAATCTGGAGACAAAGAAAAGGATACTTTGAAGAAAGGGCCCTCGTCTACTGGGGCCTCTGGTCAAGCAAAGAGGTTTGTTTTTCTATGTCAGTTCTTTACGATACTGAATTCCAGCATTCAATAAGATCACTCTACATTAAGGGGGTGGCTTCAAGACCATGTACAGTAATTAGTACTTATGATCCTGCCTATAATATTTTTGACCGTCATAAGTTACTTTTAAAAAAATTTCAAGATCTTCGTAATATGCAGTGTGTCCTACTGATTGCATTGTCGCATTGTCAGCATATATTTGGTTTTTTTTTTTTTTTGGTTGTTTTTTGTTTTTTGGTTTTTTTTTTCAAATTGACAATTTTTTTGTGTTTTATTTTTAAAAATCCTTGTGATGATGGTTAATGAACAACTATCAGTCCTAAGAACACAAAGTGAAGTCAAGTCCCAGTCCTCAAATCTGGAGAAGATGGCCATATATCCACTGAATAGAATTGTCAGAAAATCTAGCTCTTCAGGCATCTTGGGGAAAATCAGTGCAAGAATCCTAAGGGAATCATTTGCTCAAATAACCTAATCTAGGCCTTTGGAATTGTTAATTTGTACGAATAGTACTAGTGTGAAATATGGTCAATATCAAGCTGTTCGATTTTTGTTTTCTTTTTTTTTTTTTTGTTTTCAATTTTCTTCTGGTGATTTGCTTCTTTAGCTCTTCAAAGGAATCTAAGGAGAGCAAGACATCATCCAAAGATGACAAAGGTAATGAATTTTTTTTCCTGTTTGTTTCAGTGGTAAATGGCGTACTTTCGTTAGAAAGTAATAATTGTCTGGGGTTTCCTTTGACCTTTAGTCATTAAAAATTGACATACTAAAAATGTTGGGTGGGCCTCGGTGTAGACTATTGAGTTAAACAGATTTCTACAAACTCTGGGTGTGATTGAAGCGTTATGCTTTAATTACTTAATTTGTAAACTGGTTTGAGTATGCTAAAAGTATGTGTTTTTCCCATTGTGTTCTACGCAACTGTATTGAGTGTTAATACAATGGATATTTCATTTTCTTACATTATAATTTTAGAAGTATTTTATCTTTAATTATAGTCATTTGTAACCCTTATGCACCAGCACAACTTTTCCCCTGTTCTTGTCTAGTAGGAAATGTACTGTAAATAGTAATTGCCTCTATTTGTGGAGTCTAGCATTTAAAAGAAAATCAGTCTCTAACATTTGGTTTTACTTCTTTCATTGTTTAAACCAGGGCACACTTCTAGTAACGTAGCCAATATATAGGAGTTTGATTCTTGAAGACTTCTTAATTTGACTTATTTTGGGTTACTGGGAGTCTTGTGTTGGAAATTAGTTTTATTTGAAATTCTTGTAAGCTTAAAGATGCAATATTTGATGTTGGGATGTCTGGTTATCTCATGGCTGTGCGCTATCGTCTCCTGTTGTACATATGCCATCTACTTGAAAACATTTCTTGTTTTCTAAAAGAAAGCATTTTAAGGGAAAAATAACACCAGGTACTGCAGAGTCCTAAAATGCCTCTTCAGGGAATGTTAATCTGTATTGTGGTGCATTTAGTGTTATTTTGTTGGTACGTTTTGTAGCTGGAAATCTTAGTGATTGACTTACTAATTGACAATTAATTGCAATACTTAGATGCCTTACAGTTTTGGTTAATGGACAAAATACAATAACTTTATTAAGTGTTAACCCTAAATTTAGAAACTTGGTGGGCTTGGTTAAATGGTAACTTTTTTCTATTAGCTAAAAATTTTTTTTTTTGTAAAAGAAGTACCTGGGCCCAAATGTTACTGGTAATATAAAAAAGATACACGCGCTTCTTGTTAGCATTTCATAAAATAAAATCGATCCTTTGATAAATGTATTTTTTAAGAGTAGAAATGCAGCAACCATTAATATTTAAAATATTTGAGTCGGGTAGGTGTTGTCTCCTCATATAAGTCTACACTGACAGTAATTTTTCAACTAAAACTTGTGGCATGTAATATTCGAAAGCATTGAAATTTTTACTCTTTTTACTCTTTCCACATACTCTTTCCACCTGAAGTTACAAAAATTGTTACTTTTAATTATTACATACTGTTTTTCTTAAAGTGGAGTAAGAATTGTTTTCCAAGTAAAGTCAAATGAATGAAGGCTCCCCTTTTAGAATAGCACGTTTGAGGAAAAACCCTGGAGGGTGACTGAGTAGGCCTGTATTCTAAGAAATGGCATCTCTGTGTATGAAACCATAATTTGTGATGGAATTAGTGCAAAAATGATTCATATAACATTATATTTACCTATTCTAAAGGATTTTGAGGTTTCTGATTTTGAATATGTAATTAATTTGTCTTAGAAGATTGTCTTTTATTAAATCCAGAGTTAACTAGCTGCATATAATTTCTTTTTTATTCTTTCTCTACCAGAGAATGAAGATGAGCTGTTGGTTAGTCTTTGTTATTAAATGTTTAAATTCTTGGAAATAGTTTATCCCTTGCTTTGACTGTTCCCTCTTGCACTCCCAATTTCTCAGGATCTAAAGCCCAGAACAGATGAGGGTAATTAAGCAGTCTGTATGTTTTTTGATGACTGCTTTCTGGTTGTGCAGTGGTAGAGTATAAATGATTAAACTTAACAGTGAAAGTCCAAGACCTGTAGTTGATGTTTTACCCATTTTGATTTTAAACTCACACGGTAGGAAGTATACAGATGTTTAGACTTGTTTCCTTACTTAGCTGTTTTGTCTATTGTGTTTGATTTTAATAATAGCAGATTCATAGGATTTGGATACAGCAAGGTTGTACTATCATAACTTAACTAAGTTAAAAGAGGATTTTATAATTTTGAAATCGTATGGACCTAATAATTTTGTTAAAAAATAAAATTTCCAATTAAGACACTAAAATGTCTGATATTAAATCTATTCTAGGAAGTACAAGTAGTACTAGTGGTAGCAGTGGAAGCTCAACTAAAAATATCTGGGTTAGTGGACTTTCTTCTAATACCAAAGCTGCTGACTTGAAGAATCTCTTTGGCAAATATGGAAAGGTACAATTTTTATCTGTCTTTCTAGTATCTCCATTTGAAATGGGGATTATATTGGGGCGCCTGGGTGGCTCAGTCGGTTAAGCGTCTGCCTTCAGCTCAGGTCATGATCCCCAGGTCCTGGGATCGAGTCCCACATTGGGCTCCTTGCTGAGCAAGGAGCCTGCTTCTCCCTCTGCCTGCCTCTGTCTCTCTCTCTCTGATAAATAAATAAAATCTTAAAAAAAAAAAAAATTAAAAAAAAAGAAATGGGGATTATATTCAAAACGGTATTACATAAAACCTTCCAATTTCTTGTTTTTCTTAGGACTGGTATAGGCATAATTATTAAGTTCTGTGGTATTGGTGAGTTTCAACATAAAATCTCACCCTGAGCCCTGGGGATCTTTTTATTAAAAGCTCGTATTTTGAGCTCATTTCAGCCAAGGACTGCGTTTTGTTTTTCACATTTGTCATGATTTTTCTAGAAACTAGAGTATCTGAGGCTGGTCCGGTCGTTTGGAAAATATAGGTAGACTAGTATTAGATGATGGGACATAGAGTTTGGGGGTGGGGTGGGAGCTGATGTCCCTGTCATCATACAGATTCTCGTACAGTAGTGGAGAAAAATGTAAAACTGGTAAAAATATACTTAATCAGAAGTTGTGATATGTGCTATGATGGAAAGAGTTGCTAAGAAAGGAAAAAGGGGGGGCGCCTGGGTGGCTCAGTCGTTAAGCGTCTGCCTTCAGCTCAGGTCATGATCCCAGGATCCTGGGATCGAGTCCCACATCGGGCTCCCTGCTCGGCGGGAAGCCAGCTTCTCCCTCTCCCACTCCCCCTGCTTGTGTTCCTGCTCTCGCTATCTCTCTCTCTGTCAAATAAATAAATAAAATCTTTAAAAAAAAAAAAAGAAAAGAAAAAGGGGAGGGTTTGCTATAGTTGGTTTATCGGGAAAGGTATCCCTGGCATATAAGGGGAAGACCTAATAGAAGAGAAGAATAGTCAATAATTAAATAGTCAGTTAATAGTTGTTGAATTGAATTATAGTCGATTTGTATCCCTTAAGGCACTCACAACTTTCTACCTTATATTTTTGGTTTTCATTAATACATCGTATGTAATCTACACCAGTGTAAGCTCTTTGATACCAGAGGCTTTATCTGCTGTACTTTGTGTGCACACAGTAGGCTTTGGAATATTTATTAATGACTAGTATTGGTAAATAACCAGTAATGAATGTTACAAAAATCTATCCTGTTGATTTCAGGAGTCTTTTTTTTTTCCTTCTAATATAGAGAGTTGCCTGAGTGTTAAGGATTCTTGTAGGTTTCAGATACAGAATACTGAGAATTGTAGTCACGTGATTAGCCTTGGTAATTTATTGTTAGAGATCCAAAACCAATATTTTAATGCTGGCATTTCCTGGGACTAAAACTATATAAAGGACACCGTTGTAACAAGACGTTGGGCTTAAAAATCAAGTTGCTGTTGGGGCAAGTCTGCCTTTCCCAGAGTTGAGATAAAAGCTGATAGTTTCCAGCCATTCACACCACACAGCCTCCTAAATTCCCTGTTTACCTTTTCATGGCATTATGTCTGTCTTTCTCTTTGTTCAGCACTAGACTGTTCTCTCACTTTTCCTCTTACTCACCCATCCCTTGTCTCTCTTAACGATTTTATAGAATTGAAATTATTTGTCACTTTGATATTGGTATAAATTTTAAAAGCACAAAACAAAGTGTGTCTCTTTAGAGTGTATTTTTGTAGGGTTTGTTTTAAAGACTGCTTTTTTATATGTGGATGATTCTTTATTCATTTTTTGAAATTTCTTGTAGTTACTCGTTATAGAAAATTGTTAACACTCATTTAGAAACTTTCTAGAAAGTTACCTTTTTTTTTTTTTTCCCCTCTAAGAGAGTCAGGGTGGACTTATGGTAGGGGAAGTTTGGCCCAAATCTAATTGAGAATATTATTTCTTTGCTTTCATTAATTGTGCCATTATTTCATTGATGTGACTGTGTTTTGGCTATATATTTGAAAAAATTAGTAAGAAAAAAATAGGGGCACCTGGGTGGCTCAGTTGTTGGGCATCTGCCTTCGGCTCTGGTCATGGTCCCGGGGTCCTGGGATCGAGCCCGGCATTGAGTTACCTGCTCAGTGGGAGGCCTGCTTCTCCCTCTCCCACTCCCCCTGCTGGTGTTCCTTCTCTCACTTTGTCTCTCTCTGTCAAATAAATAAATTAAATCTTAAAAAATAAATAAATAAATAAAAGTAGGTTAAATTGCTTTTTGACACTTTAAATTGTTCCCCTGAATATTTACTAAGTACTTACAAGCAAAGTAGATAGTGATCACAAGAATATGAAACAGAATAATACATATCCTAAATTTATCCTTCATCATGAATTTCTGTATCCTGAACATACCGTTTTATTTGAATAGTCTTACTTGTGAAGTTTGACTTACTCAGAAATGTATATAGTTGTAAAACTTTGTAAAGTGTTATCTTATGTTATAGGTTCTGAGTGCAAAGGTAGTTACAAATGCTCGAAGTCCTGGGGCAAAGTGCTATGGCATTGTAACCATGTCTTCAAGCACAGAGGTGTCCAGATGTATTGCCCATCTTCATCGCACTGAGCTGCATGGACAGCTGATTTCTGTGGAAAAAGTAAGCTTGCCTAATTGTATATAAGAGGGAGGTTACTTTGAGGGCCAGTAATGCTCGATTTAAAGATGTTATACCAGTAGGGAGTAGAATTTGGTATAATTTTTAAGTATTTATTTTTAGTTTTTTACTTCCAGATTTTCCAGATTTTTTACTTCCTGTTTTCCAGATTTTGTCCCAGCAACATAGTTGTTATGATCATAAATGTAACTTACTGTTTTTTTGTTTTGTTTTCCTATCTAAACCTTTCAGGTTAAAGGTGATCCTTCTAAGAAAGAACTGAAGAAAGAAAATGATGAAAAGAGTAGTTCAAGAAGTTCTGGAGACAAAAAAAATATGAGTGATAGAAGTAGCAAGTAAGGATTTATTTTTTTGATAAGCACATAGACTTTTGGGAAATTGATGAAGTAGTTCTCATTTTGTTGTTTTCTTGGGTGGTATGGTCAGGACACAAGCCTCTGTCAAAAAAGAAGAGAAAAGGTCGTCTGAGAAGTGTGAAAAAAAGGAAGGCAAGGAGACTAAGAAAATAGAAGGTAAAGACGAGAAGAATGATAATGGATCAAGTGGCCAAACTTCAGACTCGATTAAAAAAAGTGAAGAAAAGAAGCGAATAAGTATGCTATATGTATCTTTCTTCTTGATCCCTTTTCTAATGCTTTCTACAACTTCATTTTTACAGTGGAAGGGAAAACCTGAGATTACAGTCCGGATAAATATTTAAATTTTGTTAGATGTCACTGTGGTAGAAAGGGAGGTCCAGTAGCACTAGTTGTCGTCTTTTCTACTCTTGGGAAACAAAGGTGTTCTTCCAGCTGAGCCCCTTTACTGGAAGACCTGGGCTGGTTGTAAACGGCCATTGATTCGTAGCTGTGTAAACTGAGTTGGGATCTTTTGGTATCACAGAAAGTATTTATGTTTGTGGATTGAGTTATTTTTAAAAACTATGTGCAACTAAGTTCTCATAGAATAAGTAGGTTTTTTTATTTCATGCACTGGTTTCTGAATATCTGGCTATCTAAGAATTCAGCATTTTTACATTATATTGATTGTCTTTTTTAATGAGATGTTTTTTAGGCGTTTGTTTATCTACTTTTTTTTTCTCTTAGGTTCCAAGAGTCCAGGACATATGGTAATACTAGACCAAACTAAAGGAGATCATTGTAGGCCATCAAGAAGAGGAAGATACGAGAAAGTAAGTCTCTGGACGGATGCTGTATCCTATTCTCCCTGTTTCTAAAATAAGATAATTTAGTATCTCTGTAACCATTTTTTGCATACTTCTGTGCTTGAAAATCTAAGAAAAATAGAATGTCATTACTCATTTAACCTTTTTAAATGACCAGCTGAACTTGAAAACCAAAACCCCGAACTGTTTTAACTTCTAGTCCTGTTATAACCTTTTTTTTTTCTGTAGATTCATGGGAGAAGCAAGGAAAAGGAGAGAGCTAGCCTAGATAAAAAAAGGGACAAAGACTATAGAAGGAAAGACATCTTGCCTTTTGAAAAGATGAAGGAACAAAGACTAAGAGAGCATTTAGTTCGCTTTGAAAGATTGCGACGAGCAATGGAACTTCGAAGGTAGGAAGAGAGTCTATTTTATACCTGTCTTTAACTATAGGTACATCTTTAACGCTAGTTACAAACCAGATTTCTGGAAATTGTATTCCCACAGAAAGCTATTGGCCACTTTTAACAAGTGCAGTAAAACCTAATGATTTCTTAAGTTTGCATAGCATTTTATAATTTACAAAGTACATTTCCATCTGTTATCTCTGTCTCAACTGTTCTGTAAGATTAGGTGAGCCCATTATATAATTGAAAAAACGGAGGCCCAGAGAGGCTAAATGACTCTTCCAATGCCACATGGCTAATGAGTGGCAGAGTCGGGACTCAGACCCAAGTCTTCTGACTCCAAGTCCAATGCTCTTTCCTCTACTCCAAAGCTGCCGCCATGAAAAACATGACTTTAAAGGAAAAAATGATGTTGAGATAAGATAGTATCAGTGTAAGCTACAGTGTTCAAGTAGCATGTTGACATTTTAGGAAAAATTGATTGTACTTTGGATTAGAGCCCAAGTGAAGGAAGATTCGCCTTGTGAACCTTATTGTGTTCAAGCTCTATCTTGAAGCAAGCATTCTCTTTAAAACAAAACATTTTCTATTTTTAGTGGCAGTGTCTCAGCAGTTCACCATGAATGCCACCATTGCTTTCCTATGTCAGTTTTTTGATGCCACTTACAATATTCTTGTGAAAGTGTTTTGTAATATAAATTTCCAAATATTAACCTATCTCATTGAGAGGTCTTTTATCATGGGATTTCATCTATTCATTCACAGGAGTGTTAGGAACAACCAGACACATTTGGCAACTTAAATAGTACTATGATTGCCACATACTTTATTAGAAGGAAATAATCCTTGCATTACTCAGAACCCATTTTTTTTTCTCTTTTTGATGAAGTCCCAATATACTGAGATTCCTATGTAGATGATAAATCAGGATGAGAGAGTGGGAGCTCCCAGAGCAGTGATTCTCAGGTCTGTCAGACCAGCACCCCTTTATATATATATATATAAAGGGTATATATATATAAAGTGTGTGTATATATATATATATGTGTGTGTATATATATATAGTCACAGCATCCTCTTTACTCTGCTGAAATGTAATTGATGCATAATAGGCCTACAAATGCATAATATGCCTATATAAATAATTTCCAAAAAACCAATATAATGCCTTAAGTCTAATATAAAGAAGAAATAAAAGTAAATTATAATGAAGCATATATTCCAGATATGAATGTTTAGGCACGACTCTCTAGAAGACCTAATGAAGTAGTCAGATGTTTACAACCCTCTTTAGACTCAATGAAAATGTGACAGCTACAAATGCAGACTGATATTGGTGTGTCATTTTGGTAAGTCAAATACCAGGAGTGGTGTTGACATTACTACATGATTTCTGAAATGGTGAACAGCTCTTGGTGAAGGTCTTAAGAAAGTATCATTTTTCCTCTAATTTACATGGAGTTGCATTTCTAGAAATTTTAGTGTATATAAAACCATGCCAAAGCAAACAAACTGACCTAGCATTTATTAAAAATGAGTCAAATTCTAGGCTCCAATTTTTTTTTAAGGTGATTTTGTTTTGTTTTAATGACATGAATGTCCATTATGGCATTTGAAAGGTGTAAGTGTTGGACAGTTTTTTGTTGTGCAGAACTATCCTGATTATTCCATGCATCATAAGATATTTAGAATCCGTAGTCCCCACTCACTAAATGCTGCTAACAGCCCCCATGGTCATTGCGATAATTTAATATGGCCCTCAGATTTCCATGGGAGCAGCACTGAGCCACTGAGAACCACTGGGCTGCTAGAAGAAGACATGGTGATAGAGTACACGAAGGGCCTTAGAGTGAGGGGATGACAAAAACGTGATTAAAAGTCCCAATACAGTAACTTCATTCAGTTCAGCAAACATTTGAACTGTGTCCTGACTCAAAGAAGCATGGGCCGGTGAACACCAAAAAGGCCCTTAAAGTAAGGCCACATTTTATTTTACGTAGCATTTGCTATAATTCATGTTGATGGGTATGACCCCAAGTCATCAAAATAAGGTATACCTTGCTTAAGGAGGTAGACCATATACTAGATACTGGAAATTTTCCTCTCAAAAACAGTAGAAGTTGTAGTTTTGGAAATTCATATATGTAGAATATCTCCTTTTTAAAATGTTGATTCACTAATGGGCTATTATTATGGGATTTTTATTTAAACAGGAATCCTCTAAGAGGCAACTACTTTATAAAATTCAGCTCCTCAGTTGACAGTCTTAATAAATAAGTGACAGCATTGGAATCTGTTTAAAGTTTTATTTTGAGTTCTCTTTCCAATTACATTAAAACTACTTAGGTTGAGTTGAAGTTTAAAATTGCCAACCTCAAGGAAAAATTCAAACTCAAAAGCTATTCTCTTTCACACAGTGCTAGCATAATTTAAGTATTTCTAAATACTGATTTTTGTTAGACGAAGAGAGATTGCAGAAAGAGAGCGTCGAGAGCGAGAACGCATTAGAATAATTCGTGAACGGGAAGAACGGGAACGCTTACAGAGAGAGAGAGAGCGCCTAGAAATTGAAAGGCAAAAACTAGAGAGAGAGAGAATGGAACGCGAACGCTTGGAAAGGGAACGCATTCGTATTGAACAGGTGCAGTCAGAAAATCTTTTCATCTTAAATAACTGACCTTTTTCAAACCCTGTGATTTTTGCCCTAAAATTTGCTTTACTTGTTGTAAAGCTTCTGTAGAATGAGTTCAGCTAATGAGCATTTATTAAGGTGTCCCTGAAAGATAACAATCACTTAGGTGCTAGTTCAAAATACATTTAGTAGTGACTTTGTTCTAGCCAATTGGTAATAACTCAAGCTCTGCAATATCATGGCAGCCTAACAGTCTGAGCATAGGACTATGAGTCCAGAGTAGTTGTAATCCAGGCTCTGTCACTATCCCAGTCTCAGCAAATAATAACTTATTTCCTTACATAGTAGAGTGGGAATGATTTCCCAAGGCTGGAAGGAAATAATGCCTCTCTTTGCAGAACTGCATCCAGGGTTTTAAGCACTTTAGTTTCCAGACATATTAAGAACTTTATATCTAATTCCCTTTAGGTGCTTTTGTTTCAGTCAAATGATGAAACTAAATCAGACCTTCCCAATTACCTGCCAACTTCCACCACCCAATCTCTGTTATTTTTAATGTTGCAGAACAATAGCCATAGCCTAGCTTACTGATTTCTGAAGTCAATTTTGTTTATATATTTGTCCCAGGTATGTGTTTTGCCCGGTGCTTGCCTATGGTGGTTTCTTAATGACAGGATGAAACAAGGTTGCGCATGTACTTACCTTGTGTTTTCATTTTGCATTGGTTGGTTCTTCCTTCTGTGTTGTCTGAAGGAACGCCGTAAGGAAGCCGAACGTATTGCTCGAGAACGAGAGGAGCTGAGAAGGCAACAGCAGCAGCTTCGTTACGAACAAGAGAAAAGGAATTCTTTGAAACGCCCACGTGATGTAGATCATAGGTAGTTGCCTGCTTTCTTCTTTAACAGTTAACACTTGCTATCTTATGCCTTTCAAACTAAGACTGATTGGAGGATTAGCAAGTACAGGCAACCATCACTGGAATCAAAGGTCATGATCCAGTAGGGATGGGAATGATTGCAGGACTGGAGTGGATCCAGTGCATCGTCAAGTAGGCAGAGTCTGCTCTTTTTTCCCTTTCCCTTCCTGTTGCCAAATGTTTTTCCATTATGACCGGAAATACATCACCATAGTAGGCTTCCATGATGGTTCTCAAACTCAGACCCATTTTGAAAAATCTGACAGGGTAGTGCAGATAAACTTGGAAGTGACAGACTTGGAAAGAGGGCATTGTGTGTTTGTGTTCATGCTGCTTAACAGATACCCAAATGCAGTCATTTAATTTTCTTAATATAAGTTCTGTGAGATTTAGTTGATTGTGTTGAGAAATACATGGAATGAGTGAATTGTGCTTGGGACTTACCTGTCTAACCTTTCCGAAGTTAGTGTGACTGAAAAGGTTGTGGACTGTTGGTTAGAATTTTATTATAAAATGGTAGCTGTCTTTTCCATTTACGAATTTTAAAACAGACCATTTTTCAACTATTTCCTCTCCTGTGAAATTCCTCTAACACTATATGACTTTATGCAATCTGATAATTAATTCTTTGCTAGCTTGTTCTTGTAACAGAATGTTTGATGTCTTGAGTTTATTAGCCCTCTGTATCCACAGTTCCTAGCATGTGGTATGTATGACTCCAAGTAAGTGTTGTTGGAGTATTATAAAACTAATTTATATAAATGAGCAAATATTTCTCTTCAAGGCGAGATGATCCTTACTGGAGCGAGAATAAAAAGTTGTCTCTAGATACAGATGCACGATTCAGCCATGGATCTGACTATTCTCGCCAGCAAAACAGATTTAATGACTTTGATCACCGAGAGAGGGGCAGGTTTCCTGAGAGTTCAACAGTACAGTCTTCGTCTTTTGAAAGGTAGATAGATACCTTGAAAGTTGTTGCATTTGGTGGGTGCCTGGGTGGCTCAGTAGGCTAAGCATCTGCCTTCAGCTCAGGTCCTGATCCCAGGGTCTTGGGATCGAGCCCCACGTTAGGTTCCCTTCTCAGCTGGGAGTCTGTTTCTCCCTCTCCATCTGCCTCTCCCCCAGCTCATGCTCTCTCTTGCTCGCTCTCTCTCAGATAAATAAAATCTTAAAAAAAAGAAAAGAAAAGAAAAAAAAAGTTGTATTTGGTACATGAGCCTTGCTAATGATAACTTTGGTTCGCTATTAAAATCTTAAGTACTACAGCTCAGATCTGACTGTTCAGAACAAATCCTATGTTTGGTTTTTGTTTTTATTAATGTAAATGTGGTTCAGTATTCAAAATTAGTTTGGGGCGGGCGCCTGGGTGGCTCAGTTGGTTAAGCGACTGCCTTCGGCTCAGGTCATGATCCTGGAGTCCCGGGATCGAGTCCCGCATCGGGCTCCCTGCTCGGCGAGGAGCCTGCTTCTCCCTCTGACCCTCCCCCCTCTCATGTACTCTCTCTCATTCTCGCTTTCTCAGATAAATAAATAAAATCTTAAAAAAAAAAAAAAAAAAACAAAATTAGTTTGGGGCATCTGGCTGGCTCATTCGGTAGAGCATGAGACTCTTAATTTTGGGGTCATGAGTTCGAGCCCCACGTCAGGTGTAGAGATTGCTTAAATAAATAGACTTTGGAAAAAAATTAGTTTAATAGGCCACCGTAACAAGGTTAAGTAGATTGGCTTTATCTTCTTAACCTTGTTTAAAACTAGGTGGGAATACTGTTAGCTTTGGATGTGCCTCAACTGTTTAGAACACTAGAATATCCTTCAGGTCGGTAGTCACTTGAGTGTTTGATGTTAATTCCTCCCAGATGCTAAACAACAATCTTCATGCCAGACATTTAGAATATAAGTTATTATAATCAAGGTTGTGGCTTTTTTGGTGGCTTTGCCTTCAGTTAATTTTTAAAGAAGCTGTGATTTTTGTAAGTTATGCAAGTACAATTAAGAATAAGGCCAAGTAAGTACATCTCAGGACTTCTGTTCTTTGTTCTCAATGATCAATAGGCGAGAACGCTTTGTTGGTCAAAGTGAAGGGAAAAAAACACGTCCTGCTGCACGAAGAGAAGATCCGGGTTTTGAAAGGTATCCCAAAAATTTCAGTGATTCCAGAAGAAATGAACCTCCACCACCAAGAAATGAACTTAGAGAAACGGACAGGCGAGAAGTCCGGGGAGAACGAGACGAGAGGAGAACCGTGATCATCCATGACAGGCCTGATATCACTCACCCTAGACATCCTCGAGAAGCGGGGCCCAATCCATCCAGACCAACCACCTGGAAAAGTGACAGCAGCATGTCCTCCGACAAACGGGAAACAAGGTATCTTGAGTAGTTGCCAGGGCCCAGACGGTGGCATAGAACGCATTTGGGTTTAAGGACAAAAAGGTGTCATAAAGTTTTGATTGTCGATGTCTTTGGGTTTTGTTTAACAGAGTTGAAAGGCCGGAACGATCTGGGAGGGAAGTATCAGGACACAGCGTGAGAGGGGCTCCCCCTGGCAGTCGCAGTAATGCTTCGGGCTACGGGAACAGAGAGGGAGACAGAGGTGTGATCACGGACCGAGGAAGTGGAACACAGGTAAATGCTTGAGGATGTATTCTCACCTCTTCAGGAATAAATTCCGAGGATTTACCATTTTGATGTGGCCTCTATTAGTTAGAGTGGAACGATTGGGAGACGAGGTTCTTATAAAAGATCTTGATGTTTTTCATATTTTACTGTCAACAATTGAGCATTAATAGTCTAGGGGCGCCTGGGTGGCTCAGTCGTTAAGCGTCTGCCTTCGGCTCAGGTCATGATCCCAGGGTCCTGGGATTGAGTCCCTCATCGGGCTCCTGCTCGGCGGGAAGCCTGCTTCTCCCTCTCCCACTCCCCCTGCTTGTGTTCCCTCTCTCGCTGTGTCTCTCTCTGTCAAACAAATAAATAAATCTTAAGACAAAAACAAAAACATTAATAGTCCAAAGAAGTAGGATGCTAGCCCTGAAATTCTTTTTTTTTTTTTTTAAGACTTTATTTACTTATTTGACAGAGAGAGATGCAGCGAGAGAGGGAACACAAGCAGGGGGAGTGGGAGAGGGAGAAGCAGGTTTCCCTCTGAGCAGAGAGCCCGATGTGGGGCTCGATCCCAGGACCCTGGGATCATGACCTGAGCTGAAGGCAGACCCTCCACGACTGAGCCAGCCAGGCACCCCCCATGAGCAGAACTTTTAAGACGGGGTCTGTAATCCAGATACTCTGCCTTAGTCAGAGTAAAAACTCATAGACTGGCCCCTGCATTCCGATATCCACTTAGAAAAGGTATCCCGAGGAGGAGATCCTGTTCCTCCCTTGAAAATGCTGTTTTTCCTAATATAAATTGTTTTGCCAATATTATATCTCTGTACAGTACCTTCAGCTTTATTTTCTGTAGACTAAGTGTCATCACTTCTGACTCTGCTTTCCTTGGATCTTTAGTTCTATGGCCTTTGTTTCCTTAGGTTCATTCACTCTGTTTTTCATAGTCATGTATGTAAGACCTTGTAAGAATCGTAGCAATAATGAGTACTGTGTGAAATAGGACGACAACCACCGTGTCTGTATGCTGTTTGCACGTTGATCCTACACCCTACCCTGCTTCGTTGTACTGTTTTGACCCCTCACTGTGCCTTCTTACACATCTATCCATCCAGGCATCATATATGGATCTAGAAATACTCGAGGGTCAAAAAGTACGTGCATGCTGAAAGCTACGGAAATAGAAATTACATTGCCCCCATACCCTGCCCTGAAGCCTGAGCAGCTTCTCAGTACAAAAAAGCTGGAAACTCTTTGCATGTGCTCTGGTATTATTCACCCCCTTTTCTTCTCAAACACCTTATTGATTTGTTTCGGACACTTAAGAGCACACCAGCATAAGTGAGTCGGCATGAGGCTGCGGGTGTTGTGACTTTTCTTTTAATATGTGATTCTTTAGCACTACCCTGAGGAACGACATGTGGTTGAACGCCACGGACGGGACACAAGTGGACCAAGGAAAGAGTGGCATGGTCCACCTTCTCAAGGGCCCGGCTATCATGATGCAAGGCGGATGGGTGATGGCCGGACAGCAGCAGGGATGATAACCCAACACGCGAGGTAAGTACCCGGTTAAGACTTTTCTGCCGGCATTCATCCAAACCTTTATCCTTTCCTTAAAGGGCAGGATAGTTTCTGAGAGATTGAATGGCAACTAGCGGTCACAGTCCTAGCTTAGCCTACACATTTCCCCATGTTAACTCCGGATCTCCCGGAGATTATATGCAGGGCAGCGGATGTTAATTTGTTAGTTTATATTCCTCATTGTAAGTTCACTGATTGGCATTCTGCCCCATGGGTTGAGATACAGGTATGTGTGTGTGTGTGTCATAATCCAGTAGATAAAGAGCACTAACTTCACGTCTGCACCGTCATCTTGTTCACTACCTGTCACTCCTAAAAGTCGTAGAAAGGAGTCCTAGAAAGGAAGAGGAGACTGAAAGTACGTTCTGCTCCCTCCCTTTTCCAATAGCTCTAGCAAAACTGTTGCACATTTAACTATCCCAGAGCCTGTTCGTATCCTCAGAGGTGAGCTTTCTCTTGTGCACCAGCATCCATCGTGGCCCCTCAGCTGGCGAGTCTGGTCTCCCCTTCTCTTCCGTGCCCTTCTGTCTTTCCCATTCCCCTGTCTTAGAAGCGGGGCGGGCTCGCTGATCCAGCTGACTGCTGTGCTGGTCAGTTCCACCGTCAGACTGGAGTGAGTGAGTGTTTATTATATCTGTGTCTGCACGGCCTTGGCACTCATTCCACCTTTGGCTTCAAAGGTTACCAATGCCTTTTTTCTAGATATATTTATATTCCTTTATTTTCTGAGCTCTCAGTGTCCTTGGTGGTTAAGCACTATTGCTCACTGTGGCTTTTCTTTTTCGGGGGGATACTCCTCTGTTTTCTAATGCATCAGACTTTTCTTTCTGCTCTTTTGATTTCCTTTGCTGGCTCCTTCAGATGGTTGAACTTCAGATACTGCTCTTGATATTTAGCTCTATATTGTGATCTTTATGTAAATGTTTTGCCGTCTCCATAAATTCAGGGTCACAGGCAAACTCATTCCTCTCCTGTTTCAAACCTTCATCTTCCACATGTTGCCTCCAGCTTCGTTTAATTTGCCAGTGCCACTGTGCATCTTGTTCACCCAGACTGGGCCTCATCTTTTATCTTCTTCCATCCCTAGCAAAAATTTCTAAATGTGGTTCCATTTTTAAAAAATAATTGTAATAGCTATGCCTTCTTTCTCATTTCAGCTTCTCAGATTAGTCTTTTACCTTCTCTTACTCACACTATTTATAAGTTTAACTCTTAGAACTGTTTTGTTATACCATTATTTGCTCCAAAGCAATGAGCCGCCTCTCTGGTCACAGATCTAACCTGCCATCCTCAGTCAGGCATTCGAACCTTTATGTAATCTGATCTTATTCTACTTAAACTGTTTCACCATGGGTTTTTGTCTCCCAATTTGGTTGTAGGGTGTTTTGGTGGGTCTTTTTTCCCGTGCCGCTCCTTAGTACCTACTACGTTGCCATTACACGTATAAAAAATCCATCCTCCTCCAAAAGAAATCCAAAAATAATTCTGTGATGATGTCCTCTAGCTCAGAGGTTCAAGTTCCTAGGAGATACCGATGCTGCTGATCTGGGGATCACACTCTGAGAGCCACTGCTTCAGTCCATTCATGTGCATCCCATTAATTGGCTTACTGTGAGGCAGAGACTTTGAAGTGAGAGTGCCCAAGTTCAAATCCTTGTTCCATCATTTATTAGCCGTGATCTTGGGCAAGTTACTTAACCTCCAGATCCCAGTTTCTTCATCAGGAAAGTGGGATTAGTAATGGTCCATACCTCACAGAACTGTTGAAAAGAGTCAGTTATTTAATATGGGTAAAGTACAAAGAACAGTGCCTGATAAATGATAAACACTTAATAGGTATTAGCTGTAATTTATTTTTTTGTTCTTGACAATTTTTTCTTTTAAACCTTTTTCAGTAATGCATCCCCAATTAATAGAATTGTACAAATCAGTGGCAATTCCATGCCAAGAGGAAGTGGCTCCGGATTTAAGCCATTTAAGGGTGGACCTCCACGACGATTCTGAAAATTAGCTCTCTGCCATGGTTTCAAGATAATTTATTGAAATCTCCTGTAAACTTTACTTGACTACTTATGAAGAGGACCTCTGACTTGCTTGAGAGTTCTGTCAGACTTTTCTTTTTTTCTCTTTTTTTAAAATTTAACATGATTGCTTTTCTCAATTTTGGAGAAGATGTTTAAATAGTTCCGTTGTAACTTTTACTAGTTTTGTGTATCATTCAACTTTTTTTCTTGCAGCACCGAGACACATTTGAAAAGATGGAATCAAAACCATTTTGTTTAACGCTGTGTGAATATAAAGAGTAGTTTGCAGCTGTGTGGTAGTAGTTTTATTTGCAGCATTAGCTCTGTGGTGTCAGGCTCTGGAGTTTCTTGTCACCAAGCGTTTTCAGCCTCCATTTTGTAGGCTGTCTAAGCTTAAAAAAAGTCTGCTGTCTAATTTTTAGAGAATAAGATTGTTCCTTGCATTTCTGAGTATTATGTAACCTATTTTTGCAGAAGGTACTGTTACATTAAGTGCATCTGTGTATCCTGGTCTAAAAAAAATGTACTCTTTTTTGAAATAAACCTTCATATTCTGTATAGTTGCTAAAGCGTTGAGAACCTTTTTAATTGTAAAATGAGAGCCGATTTTCAGGTTAGTGTAGTAGCGCACTTGTTCGGGTTTGCATGGTATGAAACCAAATAGATTAATGAAACCTTGGCCACGAGGTTTGTATCACTGAGGTTTTTAGACTGAGTTGTGCAGGTAAGTGCACTTTTATTAGGTTAATCTACACTGTTCGGTGGATAAATTCCATCTCTGGGAATTGTGTGGGTACAAATGTTTCCATGTTCCCAACTATGTTGAGAACTGGAAAAAACCCAGGTTCTAGCTTGGTGAATCAGTTGGGTTTTGTAAATACTTGTATGTGGGAAGGCATTGTTGTCTCTTTGTGAAAATAAAAATCCACGCCTGGAAGTGTATGTGTCTTTGTTTCCAGCTTTTTAGGTGTTAGTCCTCCCCTTTCTGGAGTTAAACCCAAAGTAAGTGACTAGGTTTAGAGCTATGAAGGCAGTCTTTTGGTCTTTATTCCTTGGAAATAAATCTCACTTTGATTTTCACCTCAGTAGCTGGGTAGCACGCTCTGGTGAAGTGTTGGTGAGTTAACCACAAATCTTAACAGCTTGTTTTTTAAAGGCATCTTTTCTAGGAAAGCCCTTCGAGGTGAATTCTGAATACCACTTCTTAAAGCCTCCCATATTCCTTCCTATAAATCAGTGATGAATAATCCAAATAATCTAGATTGTTGGATAATTCAACAGTCTGGGTGCTCGTATAAAGGGAAGGATGGGAATAAGGGGTCACCCTGAGGCCACCTTTTGATTTGGGAAGTAGTCTTTGTAGAAGTTCTTGTAAATGTCCATCGGTGGCCATGGTGTCAGGCTCATGAGATGACTCAGACTTCTGAGTGGCGTGGGCAGCCACAGTACCCTGGTCTTTGGCCTTTTGGGGAACTGGTGCTTTTGTATTGCTCTGGGTTTCATAACCCTTTTGGCCCTTCTTACCCCACAACTGATGATTTCCGTTTGTAAAGGTTGCTGGTTAAATAGAGAATCGCACTGGTAGAGCTGCCAGCTGGATAAAATTGGAGGTCTCCCTGGGTGAGCTAGGGCAGTGGTTCTCAAGCCTGGCCCCACCCCCAGACATTTCCACAAAAGTTCCACAGAAGTTCCCCCAGATGATTCCTATGTGCAGGTGGCATTGAGAATCACTGATAGAGTCCAGAGTTAGTAAAACCAAACGCTCTCTGAAGAACAGCCAGTGATTTTGTGGGTAGGAGAGTTTTCCTCATCACTGCTCAAACACATTATTTCAGTTTTAGAGACCCCATCTTTTGCCAGTGGGGATGAGGTGCTCTGATTAATTGAATTTTCTAGTTAACTGATGATTAGTAACTTTATGTAGTTGAACCACTCAGGAATGGACAAAGGAGGACTTGTGCACCAACTTTAGGAACTTGTGTCCGTAGCTTTCAGAACTGTCCTGGTTAAGCTGTGAAATCTTAATATTATTAATATTATATATTATAGTCATTTGTTTTCATTCTGTTAACTAGAGAGTCCCCTCTGAGAAGGGTTTAAAAGGGTTTTAGCGGGGTACCAAGATTGAGAGACTAGATCAAGAGAATGTCTTGAGTCTCGTTCTGATCCTACTAGCTGAAGCATATAATTTAATCTTTATGGACCCCAATTTGTTTATCCCTAGATTTATCAACCTTTATGATTCCTACTGTCCAACTTCCATTATAATAAAAATTCAAAATTTAGGCAGCTCTGGGGGTATCTGGGTGGCTCGGTAGGTTGAACGTCCGACTCTTGATTTCGCCTCAGGTCATGATCTCAGGCTCATGAGTTTGAGCCCCACATTGGGCTCCGTGCTCAACGGGGAGTCTCTCCCTCTCCCTCTGCCCCTCCTGTCGCTTATGCACACGCTCTCTCAGTCTCTAAAAGATAAATCTTTAAAAAAAATATAGGCAGTTCTGATCATGGAATCACAGGAAATTAAAGGGAAAAAATTTTTCTCACACAATAAGGTAATTAATATGTGTATTTTCCCCATATTTAATCTATGTATTCAACATATTTTCATTCAAAATCCCAGCATGCTTTTTTTTGTAGAAATTACCAAGCTGATTTTAAACCTTACATGGAAGTGCAAAGGAGTGAGATTAGTCAAAATAATTTTTAAAAACATCAATAACAACTTGGAGGAATTACATTTCCTGATAACTGTGTCAGGCATGTTAAATATGAATGAGTATGATTCAGAGTCATCACAGAAGTTACTGTTTATTGAGTATTTACATGTGCTAGGCATTGTTACTAGGTAATTTACATGCATTAACTAATTTCCACAACAATGTTATGTTGTAGGTGTAGGTACTATTTTAGGTGTAGGTGCTATTATTATTCCTGTTGTATATGTGTGGAAACTAAAGAAGTTTGTCCAAGGTAATAAAGATAGCAAGTGGGTAGAACCAAGATTCAGACATAGGCACATACTTATAAGAACATCAAATCATTTCATCCAGTGTAGGGCATATATGCATATATAGTAAGGGTGTGTGTAACATTACAGGAAACTGCTACAGAGCTTTCTGAAGTGGTTGTACCATTTTTCATCAGCAACGTAAAGGGTAAAAATTGCTCCACGGACTCATCAACACTTGGTATTGTCAGTCTTTTTAATTTCAGCCATTTTAATGGGTGTATAGAGCTATCTTGTGGTATTAGTTTACATTTCCCTGCTGACAAGATGTTGAGTGTGTTTTCATGTGTTTATTGACCACTGATCTATCTTTGTGAATTGTGTCTTCAAATACCCATTTTAAATTGTGCTTTTTAAAGTCTTACGGAGTTGCAGGATCTCTTTATGTGTAATGGATACCAATCCTTTATGAGATACATATTGGAAATATTTTCTTCCAGTCTGTGGTTTGCCTTTTCATTTTCTTTGTTTTTTTTAAGATTTGTTTTTTTGAGAGAGAACACGCTAATGGGGGGAGGGGCAGAAGGAGAGGAGAGAATCTCAAGCAGACTCCCTTCTGAGCACAGTGGGACTCTATCCTAGGACCCTCAGATCATGACCTGAGCCGAATTCAACAAGAGTTGGACGCTTAACTGACTGAGCCACCCAGGCGCTCCTGCCTTTTCATTTTCTTAATGGTATCTTTTGAAAAATTGTTTTGTTTTGTTTTTAAGATTTTATTTATTAATTAGAGAGTAGAAGAGCACAAGCAGGGTGAGCGGCAGAGGGAGAGGGAGAAGCAGACTCCCCGCTGAGCAGGGAGCCAGACACGGGGCTTGATCCCAGGACCCCAGGATCATGACCTGAGCTGAAGGCAGATGCTTAACTGACTGAGCCACCCAGGCACTCTTGCCTTTTCACTTTCTTAATGTTATCTTTTGAAAAATAGTTTTTAGTTTTGATAAAGTTCAGTTTATCAATTTCTTTCAAAGATCAGAAATATTTTTGCTCTAGGTAGAAATCTTTGCCTATCCCCAAGGTCACAGGTTTTTTTCCTGTGTTTCTTCTGGGCCTTTTATAGTTTTAGTTTTTACATTTAGATAAAATCCATTTCAAGTTGACATGTATGGCATAAACTAAGGGTTGAGGTATATTATTTTCTATATGGATATCTAGTTTCCCCAGTATAATTTGTTGAAAAGGCTATCTTTTTCCTAGAAATTACTGTAATCACCTTCGTTTTTTCTTTCTTTCTTTCTTTTTTTTTTTTTGTTAAAGTAGGCTCCACACCCAGCTTGGAGCCTGAAGCGGGGCTTGAACTCATGACCGTGAGATCAAGACCTGAGCTAAAGTCTAGAGTTGGGCACTCAACCAACTGAGCCACCCAGATGCCCCCTAAACATCTTTGTTTAAAAAAAATCTATTTATTATGTGTGAATCCACTTTTGGATTTTGTTCTGTTCCATTGATCTCTGTGTCTATACTTTCACAAATACCACACTGTCTTGATTACTGTATCTTTATATTAAGTCTTAAAATCAGGTAATATAATTCTTCCAGTGTTGTTATTTATGTTTTTCAAAATTATTTTGGCTAATCCCACTCCTTTTAAAATCAGCTTGATAATTTCTACAAAAAAAGGGTGCTGGGATTTTGAATGAAAATGTGTTGAATATATAGATTAAATTTGGAGAGAATGACATTAACAATATTGTATCTTCTAATCCATAATTATTGTATCTCTTCATTTAATAGGTCTTCCTTAATATCTTTTAGCAATGTGTTATAATTTTCAATGAGTAGGTCATAATACATTTTTTGTTAAATTTATCCCTAAGTATTTAATATTTTTGATGCTATTGTAAATTGTATTAAAAGTATTTAATATCATATTGTCCATTGCTAGTACATAGAAACATAATTGATTTTTGTATATTGATCCTTGTATCTTTTTTTAAAAAGATTTTAAGTATATCTCTACACCCTATGTGGGGCTTGAACTTACAACCCTCAAGTCAAGAGTCTCATGCTCTACCGACTGAGCTACTCAGGTGCCCCTGCCCCTTGTATCTTTTGACCTTCCTAGATTTACTTCTTAATTCTACTAGCTACTTGTTGTAGATGCCTCAGGGTTTTCCATGAACACCATCATGTCTTCTGGAAACAAAAGTAGCATTAGATCTTCCTCACCAATTTCAATGCCTTTTTTCCCTCTTGCCTTATTGCACTGGCTAGTATCTCCAATAGAATGTTGAATAAGAGTAGTGAGGGCAGACATTCTTGCATAATTTTCAATTTTTTTGCCATTAAATGTGATGTCACCTATGAGCCTTTCATTTATATCCTTTATGAGGTTGAGGAAGTTACCATCTATTCCTAATATACTGGGAGTTTTTATTACAGATGGGTATTGAATTCTGTCGAAGGCCTTTTCTGTATCTACTGCGATGATTGTATGGGTTTTCCCCTTTATTCTGGTAATATGGTGAATTACATTGATATTAAAATATCAACCTTGCATAGTAGAGAAAATTCATACTCAGTAATGATTTTTCTTTTCCTCTTTTTCTTTCTTTCTTTTTTTCTTTCTTTTCCTTCCTTCCTTCCTTCCTTCTTTCTTTTTTCTTTCTTCCTTTCTTTCTCTATCTCTATCTCTATCTCCAGATACTGGTATAGCTGGGTTTGGTTTAATAAAATTTGAAGGACTTTTTCAAAACTGCTTTACTGAGATATAATTCATATACCATCCAATTCACCTACTAAAATGTACAACTCAGTGATTTTAGTACTTTCACAGATCACCACAGTGAATTTTAGAACATTTTCATCACCTCAGAAAGAAACACTGTACTTTTAACTGTAACCTCCTCAGTCTCTCATTTCCCTGGCCCTCCCCAATCCTAAGCATCCATTTTCTGTCTCAATAGATTTGGTAATTATGGGTATTTTATGTAAGTGAAATCATGTTATCTTTTGTGACTGGCTATTTTCCACTTAGCATAATGTTTTCAAGGTTCATCCATGTTATAGCATGTTACCAATATTTCATTTCTTTTTATGGTTTAATGATTTTCTATTGTGTGGATATACTACACGTTATCCATTCATCAGTTGATGGACATTTGGTTTGTGTTTGCCTTTTGGTTTTATAAATAATACTGTTATGAACATTCCTGTACATGTTTTTATGTGGGCATATGTTTTCATTTCTCTTGGGTATACACCTAGGAATGGAATTGCTGGATCATTTGCTAACTCTATGTTTAATTGCTTGAAGAACTGCCAGACAATTTTCCACATTTGTCCTTTAATTTTATATTTCCATCAGCAGCATGTGTGGGTTCTGGTATTTTCACTTTCTCACCAATGCTTACTTACCTGACTTTTTGATTCTATCCAGTGTAGTGGGTGTGAAATGGTATCTCATTGTGGTTTTGATTTACATTTCCCTGATGACTAATGACACTGACCATCTTTTCCTTTGCTTATAGGTCATTTGTACGTCTTCATTAGAGAAATGTCTATTCAGACCTTTTACCCATTTTTTCAATTGTTCTATTTGCCTTTTTGTTACTGAGTTGTAAGAATTCTAGGTAGAAGTCCCTGATCAGATACATGACTTCCAAATATTTTCTCCCATTCTGTGGGTTGTCATTGAACTTATGGTACCCTTTGAAGCACAAAAGTTTTTAATTTTGACTTAGTACAGTCTATTTTTTTTTTTCTTATTGCTTGTGTTCTTGGTATCGTTTCTAAGAATCTGTTGCCAGAGCAGAAGTAATGAAAATTTACCACTGTGTTTTCTCAAGAGTTTTACAGTTTTAGCTCTTACATTTAGGAGTATTATCTATTTTGGGTTAATTTTTGTATATGTTACAGGTAAGGGTCAAATATCATTTTTTTGCATGTGTATCGTTGGTTTTCCCAGCACCATTTGTTGAAGAGACTATTCTTTCCCCGCCAAATAGTCTTGGCACCCTTGTCAAAAACCAGTTGACCATGGACACATGGTTTTATTTCTTGACTCTCAAATTCTCTTACATTGATCTATTTGTCCATATGCTGGTATCACACTACCTTTATTTTTGTTGCGTTATAGTCAGTTTTGAAATTGGAAAGTTTGAGGTTTTTTTCTTTGTTTTTCTGTTGTGTTTGTTGTGTTGGGGGTAAGAATTTTTGCATTGTTTCCATGAAGAATAGTCTGTAGTTTTCTTGTAATGTTTATGAGGATAATGCTGGCTGCACAATGTGATAGAGAAATGTTTCTTCCTTTGTCTTTTTCTAAAAGAGTTTGTATAAGATTGGTATTTTTTCCTTAAATGCTTAATAGAATTTACCAGTAGTGAAACTATCTGGGCATGGAATTTTCTTTTGGGGAGATGTTAAATTTATAGATTCAATTTCCTAAATAGATGTAGGGCTATTAAGATTTCCTGTTTCTTTTTGAACCAATTTTTGTACTTTTTGTCTTTCAAGGAATTTATCCATTTTACCTAAGTGAACACATTTATTGGCAGAAAATTATTCAAGATGTTACCTTTTACAATCTGTAGGATTTGTAGTGATGCCACCTCTTCCATTTCTGATACTGGAAATTTTTTCCTTTGCTCTTTTTCTCTTGATCAATCTGGCTAAAGTAATTTTAGAGTTTTTTTACCCCCAAAGGACCAGCTCTTGGTTTTGTTGATTTTTTTTTTTTTTTAATCCTTTGTCTATTTACTCATTTTTTCTGATCTTACTCTTTGTTATCTTCTGCTTGTTCGGGTTTAATTTGCTTTTTCTTTCCTTAAGGTGGAAACTTAGATCATTTTTTTTTTTTTAAAGATTTTATTTATTTATTTATTAGAGAGCGAGTGAGAGAGAAACAGCATGAGAGGAG
>NC_138377.1:88083030-88107938 GCF_054177405.1 Leptonychotes weddellii | reverse complement strand
ATTTAAAGATTCTTTAAAGATGGTGGGACACAATACAAAAATACTTGGATAGATGAAAGGCAGAACTCTGTTACTTACAGTTCTGAGTGAGTTAAAGCTTCCATGCGGTGCAGCACAGAGGGTTGCACCCCGGGACATGGTAACAGCAAATCAGAGAAGTAAGGGGCAGCTTAGGTATGGCAAGTGGGATGAGGTTAGCTAGGTTTCATGGGCTCTCCTGAGGATCAGCTATTCTGAATAATTTCACTTGGCTGCATAGGGATTGTCCGTAGTTGTCTGGTACCTGGCCGCAGGGTAATTAGGGTGGGTGCATCGTGGCCCAGGGTATGAGAGCTCAGTAAGGGAATTGGCTAGGGTGTGGACTCAGCCACTCAAGAAGGGAAACTGACTTGCTACTTAGCTAGGGCCTTTAAATTGGGTCAAGAGAGCATTTTTAATTTCTAGAGATATTTCCTAAGGAAATGAAGTATAGATCTTGAAGAGCTATCTGCATGTCTATGTTCATTACAGCATTATTTATAATAGCCAAGACATGGGAACAACCTAAATATCTATTGATGGATAAAGAGATTTATCATATTATGATAAATATGATATCATATTGATGTGTACGTGTGTGTGTATACATACACACAGTGGAATATTATTCAACCTTATAAAAGAAGATAATCCTGCATTTGGGATCACATAGGTGAATCTGAGGGACTTCATGCTAAGTAAGCCAGACACAGAAAGACAAATACTGCATGATCTCACTTATATGTGGAATCTAAAATAGTCAATTTAATAGAAGCAGAGAGTATAGTGGTGGTTGCAAGGATGGGAGGAAGGGGGAGATAGGGAAGTGTTGGTCAAAGGCTACAAAGTTTGAGGTATGCAAGATGAAAATGAGTTCTTGTGTACAACAGTGACTATAGTTAATAATACTGTATTGTATACTTGAAATTTGCTAATAGGGTAGATCTTAAGTGTTCTCCCTACAAAAGGAAGGAAGGAGGGAGGAATGGGAAGGAAAGGAGAAAGAGAAATGGTAACTGTTGAGTTGATGGTTATGTTAATTAGCTTGATTAAGGTGATCATTTCACAATGTATCCTGTCAGAACAGGCTGTCCACCATAAGTGTATACAATGTGTTACTTATACCTATGTGTTAATTATACCTCAAAAAGCTGAAGAAAAAAGTTTTGTTTAAGATTTTATTTACTGGGGGGCCTGGGTGGCTCAGTCATTAAGCGTCTGCCTTCAGCTCAGGTCATGATCCCAGGGTCCTGGGATCAAACCCCGCATCGGGCTCCCTGCTCAGCCAGGAGCTTGCTTCTCCCTCTTCCATTCCCCCTGCTTGTGTTCCCTCTCTAGCTGTCTCTCTCTCTGTGTCAAATAAATAAATCTTTAAAAAAAAAAAATTTTATTATTTGAGAGAGAGAGAGACAGTGATAGAGAAAGCACAGGCGGGGAGGAGAGGGAGAAGCAGGCTTCCCGCTGAACAGGGAGCCCAGTGTGGGGCTCGATCCCAGGACCCTGGGAACATGACCTGAGCCGAAGGCAGACGCTTAACCAACTGAGCCACCCAGGCGCCCCTGAAGAAAAATTTTTTAAAGATAAAATTTTATTTATTTATTTATTTATTTATTTTTAAGATTTTATTTATTTGACAGAGAGGGAACACAAGCAGGGGGAGAGAGAGAGGGAGAAGCAGTCTTCCCGCTGAGCAGGGAGCCCGATGCGGGGCTTGATCCCAGGACCCTGGATCATGACCTGAGCCGAAGGCAGACGCTTAACGACTAAGCCACCCAGGTGCCCCTAAAGATAAAATTTTAAAATATATATTAAAATTGACCTCTCGATATCTTGACATCAGTTTTGAGCTCCGTTATTTGGGGTATTTGACTGGCCTAAATAGTAGAAGAGAATTTGAGAGAGTGGAGATAAGTTGTCTTGAATAACATAGAAAACATTCTATTATAAGGTGCAAAGGAAGAAAAGTAGAAGTACAAGGAACCCTTGCAGATTAGCCCATAACCAAATTCCCCATTTATATGGCATTAGCCATGAA
This sequence comes from Leptonychotes weddellii, assembly GCF_054177405.1. Lineage (NCBI taxonomy): Eukaryota > Metazoa > Chordata > Mammalia > Carnivora > Phocidae > Leptonychotes > Leptonychotes weddellii. The sequence continues at coordinate 88,105,885 of NC_138377.1, read as the reverse complement.
AACCAATCTGAAATTTCTGGGGTCTCTAACAGTATTTTGGTGGACTTGTAAAGTGTGTTAAAAGCCTAAGTTATATTTTTCATGATAATACTATCTTGGTGTATTCCTTGGGTCAAGGTGGGAGGTTCTGCAGTTATGTTGTTGAAGGGAATGAACTGATAGTTCAGTAAAATGTATTTAAATGTTAGTGGTATTTGTTGTAACCAAGGGGAAGGGGTATTTGTGGTGACCATTGATGGAGATGCAGGGTGAGAGGTCAGGTGGCAAGCCGGAGTTGGGGGTGGGGGAAGGCTGCAGTGGGGAGCGTGAGGTCCTGTCCCCAGGGAGTTGAGGGGTAGACTAATAGGAGGCGGTTGCACACTGGGGAAAGCATTAATTTCCATTAATTTTTAGAAAGGCACAGATGGTAGTAAGCTCTTCATAATTTCCCCTTAGGCATGGGAGTATGAGGGCAGAGAGCAGAGAGTACACTAGGATTGTGGGCTAAGTAAAGAGCGAGATCAAGAAGCATAATGGAATCCCTCCTATTGAAGAGGAAAAGCAGTAAGTGACCTGCATCTCATCTGTCAGTATCTTAGCGGAGGTAGCCCATGGGGCATTGCTTGCCCTGGTCTGAGGGCCTGGAGTGCAGCCCTCGCGGGTGGTGAGATCTTGGACAGGGGTGATGGTGTCCAAGGCAGTGTCTTCTGCATGGTGAACTCCTGGGCCAGAGCAGTGTGATCTGGGACATGGGACTGGTGTATCCTTTCCAAGTGGATACCCACTCAGAATGATATGGGTCATGGGTTTTTTTGTTTTTGTTTTTTGAGTGTTTTATTTCCTGAGAATAGAAATTACAAAATTGAACCGAGAGGAAAAAAGCAAACTAAAATCCTGAGAATCTGATGACCATTTAATCCTTTTAAAGTCACTAACTCTTGGGGCACCTGGGTGGCTCAGTGGGTTGAGCCTCGACTCTTCATTTCAGCTCAGGTCATGATCTCAGGGTCGTGGGATCCAGCCCCACGTCAGGTTTGCGTCAGGCCTGCGTCAGGCTTGCTTCCGCTCTGCGTTCAGTGAGGAGTCTGTTGGAGATTCTCCCTCTGCCTCTCCCCACCCTGTGCTCACTCTCTCTAAAATAAATAAATCTTTAAAGTCACTAACAGTTTTAATAGAAGTGCCTTAATTTTACATTCACAAAGCTAATTACAATACACTATAATGAATTTGGGGGGGGGGTTTCTTTCTTTCTTTTCTTTCTTTCTTTCTTTCTTTTTCTTTTCTTTCTTTCTTTCTTTCTTTCTTTCTTTCTTTCTTTCTTTCTTTCTTTCTTTCTTTCTTTCTTTCTTTCTTTCTTTCTTTCTTTCTTTCTTTCTTTCTTCTTTTCTTTTCTTTTCTTTTCTTTCATTCATCAGAGGGTATAAACGTCCCTCCTACAACCTATAATATAATAAGACTGAGCTGCTTGTGGGATTTGAAGGCAGTGTTGCGCCCGCGAGCTTGACTCGCGAGTACCCGGTAAGTGCGGGGCTCTGTGGGCGTCCGGGCAGCCAGCGCGGTGGCGGCGCCCCTGAGCCTGGCGTGACTGGGCCGGAGTACCGGAACCCAGCGCCTCAGGGAGCGCGGCCAGACCTCAGGTCTCCCCAGCAGCCCAGGGTTTTGCCCGGATGGGTGATGAGGCGGGTTCTGCAGCAAATGGGTTTCAGGCCCCGTGGCCTGACTCCGAGGCGCGTCTGGCCCGTCCGATCGCTGCGGCGCAGGGGATTGCAGCTGCAGCGTAGACCGTATGCAGACCCTCCGACTCGGCCAGTCCCCATGGGCCCCGTGTCCGGTGTGTTGGTTTGATTGCTGGCAGGCAAGCTGGCAGGGCCTTCGGGCTGCAGAACTTGCGTTAGCCACGCTCCATGTCGCGTGGACCCCAACGTTTGCCCTGTCTGGTTGAAACAGTGACCGACTCGGAGGGTTTGGGCCTCCGGGTCACGAACCAGTGAGAGCGCTCAGCCCGAAAGCAACCAGACCAATCGCCTATGTGATGGTGCGCGGCTGCCCCCGACAAGCTTTTGTAGCCCCGCGCCGGTTTTGCTCGAGCACGCAGGAGTGTCACCAAGGAGGGGCTGTCTTGCTTCATGGGCGTGGGACATGGTGTTGATTTTATTATTATCTCTGAATGTGATTTTCATTTGCAAAGTGGGATTTTCTGTCTTCCTTCTTGATAGTCCACACTGTCCTGTGGCAATGGCCCTGGACAACTAATTTTTCTGTCCTTGAGAGGTTTGGGGGGAGATCCCAGAAGAATTATCCACCTATTTATAATCTGAATACTGAAGGTTTTCTGGGTGGTGGAAATTCAGGTTCAAATCCCATATGAGATGAGATGAGATGAACAAATGTCTGGCCTGACAGAAAATGTGTGGTTAACAGGTCCCAGAAGACAGTGCACCCTCAGTCTAGCTTCTTGCCCTTACGGGTTGGAGGCAGGATTGAAAATCCTTGAAGACAGCGGAGGCATTATCCAAGGACCACATACATGAGTTTTCATACATACATAGAGGCTAGACATGCCCTCTTTAAAGATAGGAAAGGGCATTGGAAAGTTGTTTGTTTAGTTGGTGTAAGTTATGAGTTATCCAAGGAAGTCTTAAATTAAGAGAGAATAGGCCTGGGGCAAGATAGAGACCCATTTATGGGTCCATTGGCAGACTAGAGTTTAAAGAGAAGTTATTTGAAGAGCCCATTATAGGTCTCATTTAACTGGCTGGCTGGGACCTGTTGGGAAGGTCAAAGTTCAGTTGAATGCCTTTTCTAAGAGTCCACTATTGTGTAGTTTGAGAAATGAAATGTGTGTCTTGGTAACTATCAGTAATTTCTAGAACTCTGAAGGGGATGAGGAGTGTCTGGTGAGGCCTTGTCTTTTGGCCTTAGCATACAGAGAGACATGTGTGACTTTGATTTATATCTTGGTTATCGGTGAGGCAAGAGATTTGGAGATTTTTACCTTGAGGGAAGGGGACCAACTTTCAGGCAGTGGCCCCAAAGTTTGTAAATATGTGCAGATGGTGCTAAGATGACTGCCTGAAATTCGGCCACATGTGCTGACTCTTGTGTCCTGTCCTTTATCAGGGACATCCTGGTGAAGGGATGAAAGCAGCAACATCTCCCTGGGCTCCCTCCCGTATGGTGGTGGCCGTGCTCTCTGTACGCTGTGAGCTTGCACTGCTGTTCACTCAGTTAATCGCAGGCAGCCCCCCAGGTAGTCCAGGGTCCGGAGGAGGGGTGGCATCTGGCAAGGGGCTGAGAACACAGGAGGCCATTTCTCTTGCAATCGGAATAAGCCGCAGGGCCCACGTTTGGCTCTGTCCTGCAAGGAGGCCTCAGTAGCAGTGCTGAGCTTGTGGGGTGTCCCTGCCATGGCCCAGGGCCTGATGGGCAGCTGGGTACAGAGAGTCATAGGCTCGGGGTCTGTGGGAGCCGCTCTTTCCAGGGTGTCTCAGGATGTGGCCAGCAATTGCTGCTCTGGTGATATTATGGCATGAGACTGAGAAGGGTGGTTCCTGGCCTCAGAGGTGGTCCAGAGGCCCCGGGGTAAGAGGGGAGGTTGTCATAGCCCCTCCAAGGAAGTGCCTGTTGATTTTCATTTGGACAGACTCTGGGGCCTTTTGTTGGAGGGAGCCCCACTTAAGATGGACTGATTTGTAAGTAGTAGTGCCAGTGAGATTAAGTAAAACTTGAAATGAGGATTGTGTTGCCTCCAGAACCCAAAAAGGACTAAAAAATGTTGACTTGTATGCCCTTAATGAGTGTGTCAAATGAATCTCCTCGGAGATGGATGTCATCAAACTAAGGTAATACCTGTGGCCCTGGAGAAAGGTAAATGCAGTTAGGAGCTTTTCTGCAAACATTGTGCGTGATGGCAAAGCTGCCGAGGTGCCCCATGGGTGGTCTGGTCATGGTGTATTGTGTTCCTTCGAAGGTGAAGGCAAGCTGGCTGAGGGGCTGTGTGAAGAGGCACTGAATTGAACATACTAGCCGGTTTCTGATTGGATGACGTTAGTAATTTCAGTAATACTGGGTATTGAGTGTGGGGGCCTTCGTGGATGGGACCACAGCATTTAAGATTGCAGTGATCCAGGGGCACCTGGGTGGCTCAGTTGGTTACTTGTCTGTCTTCAGCACAAGTCATGATCCCAGGCTCCTGGGATCGAGCCCCACATCGGGTTCCCTGCTCAGAGTCTGCTTCCCCCTCTCCCTCTGCCTGTCTCCCCAGCTTGTGCTCTTTCTCTGAAATAAATAAATAAAAATCTTAAAAAAAAAGATTGCAGCGATCCAGCATGAGGCATCATCTATTCTCCTAGATTTAAGAACAGGCAGAAGTGGGCTGTCAAGTGGAGAAGCAGTAGGTGATTGATGAATCACCCATTCATCAATTGGGTCACATATAAGTTCCCATACTTGAAGGACCTATTTTAACCCTCACTGGACCATATTAACTACTTTATTTTTTTTTTTTAATTTATTTACTTATTTGAGAGAGACTGCAAGTGAGCACAAGCAGGGGAAGGGGCAGAGGAAGAGGGAGAAGCAGACTCTCTGCTGAGCAGGGAGCCCAGGACCCTGGGATTATGACTCGAGCTAAAGGCAGACGCCTAACTGACTGAGCCCCCAAGGCGTCCCCATATTAACTACTTTAACCAGAGATCTGTGGGGTTCTATTTTGTCAAACCAGTTTGTTCAGTGTCAAAGACTTAATTTAGGTTTAATTTATTACTCATGCTCACTGTGGAATGTTTTAGGGCAGTGGGTACTCGCTATGGGAAAGGCAAGGCTGTAGTTAAAGTGAGGCACACCTATGTTTTCTCCATATTTAGTTACTCTCCTCAAAATATCGGGCTACCATATTCAAATTTATCCTCAGGTATAACTGAAATTTGAGTCCCAATATTGAGTCCATGAAGTTTTACCAATTGGTGTATTTTATTATTTTTTATAAGATTTTATTTATTTGAAAGAGAGAAGTGGGTAGGGGGGGAAGCAGAGGGAGAGGGACAGGCAGACTCTGCACTGAGCACAGAGCCCGATGTGGGGGCTCGATCCCATGACCCTGAGATCATGACCTGGGCCGAAATCAAGAGTGGGACGCTTAACGGACTGAGCCACCCAGACGCCAATTGGCGTATTTTAGTACATATTAAGTTAATTCAGAACCTTTACATTGTAGAGACATAAGACCTAATCAGTGCCCTTTTTATCTTTTTGTTATGTAAATTCTTTCAGTAAATTTTGGATTTCCAACTGGCTCAAATTATGAAACTTTGTTTCATTTTTTTCTTTTTTAAGATTTTATTTGTTTATTTGACTGAGAGCCAGAGAGCACAAGCGGGGCCGGGGCGGGGGGGATGGCAGAGGGAGAAGGAGAAGCAGGCTCCCCGCTGAGCAGGGAGCCTGATGCGGGACTTGATCCCAGGACCCTGGGATCATGACCTGAGCCAAAGGCAGACGCTTAACCCACTGAGCCAGGCAGGTGCCCCTGAAACTTTGTTTCAATTTAATAGTGTGTGTGTCCATGTCCATTGATTTTATTAGCTTTTCCTGTATCCAGGCTTTTTTCTTTCTGTCTTTCCTTTTACTGTTCTTTCCTTTTTTCCTTCCTCCTCCTGCCCCAGAAACCCCTCCTCCCTCCTTCCTTCCCTCCATCATTGGATATGGCGGGGGAGCGGGGAGAGGTTCTTTAGCCTGCTCATTCATCATTTTCCTCTGGAGAGCCTCAGATCAGTGTTGTTGTATTTAGGGACCTCCCTCATAGTGACGGTTGTATAAGGTCTAAGTACTTCAGGCTTCACGTAGATTTGTGCTGATGCCTTGGTCGTGCCACATGGGTACCGTGGGTATTTTCTTCTGTAACTGAAAATTAGATTTTTCATTGCAATGCAGCATAAGAGTGCTGGCCCCACAGCCCAGAGGTTGACGGATGGAAACTTCTTTGCTACAGATCTGCCATTTCCTGTATGGGGAAAGTCATGGTTTTCGGTTTCTCTATTTGGAAAATGGAGGAGAGGGACATGGCCTGCTCCTAAGTGGCTATCTTTCATTCCAAGGCTTCCCAGTCCCCCTCCAAGGGATTTGGGTTGGCACTTAGAGCTCTAGGAGCCTCTCCTTGGGACAACGCAGTAAGCCCCTTATCTGAAGTATCAGTCCCTTGGCATTTGTTACGCAGTGAACCTTACTAAAGCCCAAGCACGCTGTCTAGGAGTCTTGCCTCATTCGAGCAATTGGGTAACCTTGGTAGGTTATGCTAGGTGGGGTGGCCTGAGGGTACAGCGATGGCAAATTCCTCCCCTAGCCCGTCCCTCGCTCTTCATGGTTGCTTTAAGATTTTCTACTTAACTACTGGTTACAGCAATTTGATTATGGTGTGTTTTGGTGTGTGTGTATTTTCTACTTGTGGTTTGTTGTTTTAATCAAATTGGAAAATTCTGGCCATTTTTTTTCCTATGGTGTTTCTACATTCCCTTATTCTGACACTTCATTTACATGTAGTTTTGAACTCGATGTTCCCTCAGAAGTCATTGAACTTTTATTTTTTCCATTCATTTTATCTTTGTGCTTTCATGTTTACTAGTCTTTTCTACTGCAATGTCTAATCCACTGTGAATCTTTTTTTTTTTTTTTAAAGATTTATTTATTTGACAGAGAAAGAGAGAGCACAAGTAGGCAGAGAGGCAGGCAGAGGGAGAGGGAGAGGCAGGCTCTCTGCTGAGCAGGGAGCCAGACGTGGGGCTCGATCCTAAGACCCCAGGATCATGACCCGAGCCGAAGGCAGCCGCTTAACCAACTGAGCCACCCAGGCGCCCCTAACCCACTGTTAATCTTATCGTGTGAAAATTTTATTTCATACATTGTTTTTTATCTCTAAAAGTTCTATGTGGGTTTTTAAAAATGAGTTTCTCTCTTCATTATGTCCTAATTTGCCTTTGAATATGTGGATACAGTTCCTCGTCTGCTAATTTAACATCTCTTACCATTCTTTTTTAATTTTCTCCTGGTTAGGGAGAAAATTCTTCTTGGGTCCTGGCATGTCTAATAACTTTTTATTGGATGCTGGGCATTATGATAAATGTATTGTTGAATGTTTGGATTTTGTTGTTTTCCCTCAAGGAGTATAAGGCATTTAAGTTATTTGTTGATCACTTTGACAGATTTGAGCTTTGTTTATAGATTGTTATGGTGAAGCTAGAATAGATTTCATTCAAGAGATAGTTCAGTCATAGTCCTGTGGGATAGCCTTGTTGTGGTTGACAATGAATGCCCTAGTTACCACTCAGAGCTCAAGGCTTCAGTTCTTGCCCTGCATAACTCTGGGAATTGTTCAGTTTGAAACTGATACATCTTTTTTTTGCTCAACCACGTGAGTTTCATTTCATGCATGTTTGGCCTCATACTAAGCACAGATTAAAGGGTACTTATATGGAGCTCCCTTTCTGCATCACTCCCTTCTCTCTAGAGCTCTGTCCTGCAGCCGACATCTCTTTTCATACTCAGCATTCTGGGCTCTGATTAAGTTCCCCTCCCTGTACCACTGTTAGGAAAATGCATCCAGGCAAGAAGATGGAGCAATCCTAGAGCTCACTTCTTTCCTTCTCGTCTCTCAAGGATAACAGCCCTGCTCTGTCTGTTGTCCATTGTTTGAAACAGTTCCTTTATGTATTTTGTCCAGTTTTCTAGTGATTTATGATAGAGCAAATGTGGTCTTTGTTATTTTATCCTTTATTGATAAATAGTGACACACATTAAGTTACCCATAAACACTTGGTAAATACTGACATATACATGTATATATCTCCATGAAATGCTACAATAATCAAAATAAAGAACATCCAGCGTTCCCAAGTTTCCTTTTGCCCCTTATCATCCATTCCCATTCCATCCCCATGCAACCACTGATCTACTTTAAGTCCAGTAGATTTATTTGTATTTTCTAGATCTTTATATAGAGAGTGGAATCATAAATACAGACTCATTTTTATCTGGCTGCTTTTACTTACCATACTTTGAGATTCATTCACATTGTTGCATGTATCAGTAGTTCATCCCTTTAAATTGATGACTAGTACTTCATTTAATGGATGAATTACAATCTGTTTATGTGTTCACCTGATAATATTTGGGTTTCTCTCAGTTTTAGACCCTTTCAAATGAAGTTACTCTGAATATTTGTGTAGAATTCTTTACGTGTACATATGCCTTCACATCTTGTGGGTAAATAAGAGTGTGATAGCTGGGTTGTATGGTAGGTGTATGTTTGACTTTTTAAAAATTCCCAAACAGTTATTCAAAGTTATTCATGTCAGCAGTTTAAGAGTTCCAGTTGTTTCACATCTTTGCCAACATTTGATATTATCAATCTTTTTAATTTTAGTCATTCTAGTGTGTGTGTAGTGGTATCTCATTATGGTGTTAATTTGCATTTTCCTATGACTAAAGATGTTGAGCATCTTTTCATGTATTTATTTACCTTCTGTATATTTTCTTGGTAAAGTGTTCACACTTCTGCAAATTTTTAATATTTTTCCTTATTGAGTTGTAAGATTTCTTGATATACAAAACATGTCCTTTGTTAATATATATTTTGGAAATATTTTCTCTTCAGTCTTTAGCTTGCCTTTTCATTTTCTTAAGTGTCCTTAGGACAGAAGTTTTAAATATTGATGAAGTCTAATGTATTGGCAATCATGCTCATAGATTAAGAAATTAAAGACTAAGATGTCATTGCAGGTTCATTTTTAAATTATATAGAAATGCACTTATATTTTAAAATTATATAAAAATGCAATTATATAGGACCTGTATAATCAAAACAACCTTGAAGTTTCAGAAAAAATTCTAATTACTCCTGCTACATGATTTCAAGATATTTTATTCAGCAACAAGAATCAAGATGTTATGGTACTGACATAAAGATAGAACAATAGATGAATAGTATCCAGAAAATAAAAACCTGAACATTTACAATTAATGATTTTGACAAAAGTGCCAGTATAATTAAATGGGAAAATATAATCTTTTCAACAAATAGGACTGAACTAATGGTACAGCCATATACAAAAAATGAATTTGGATTTTCACCTCACACCATATAGAAAAATTAACTCAAGGGACATAAGCATCATAAGTCAGTGTGAGTCCTTTCCTTTTTCTCTCCCCTTGATTTACAACTCATCAGACATCCATAACTAGGGCAAAAAGTGCCTCTGGCCAGAAGGGAATGGCATTATATATTCAAAATGCTGAAAGAAATATTCCTGCAACCAAGAATACTCCATCCAGCAAGGCGATATATCATTGAGAAGGAGAGATAAAGAATTTCTCAGACAAACGAAAGTTAAAGAATTTCATCACCAATAAACCAGTCTTACAGGAAATATTAAAGGGGACTCTTTGAGTAGAAAGGAAAGACCATAAGTAGAAGTAAGAAAAGTAGGATGCACAAAAGCAGTAAAATTAAGTATATCTATAAAAATTAGTCAAGGGATTCACAAAATAAAAGGATGTGAAGTGGGATGGAAGAGGAGTAAAGAATGGCTTCAAATTAAGGGGCCATCAACCTTATACAGACTGCTATATGCATAAGATGTCATATATAATCCTAATGGTAACCACAAATAAAAAAAAAACAGTAAGGGACATGCAAAACAAAAAAAAATACAGAGAAAGGAGTCCAGGTATATCACTAAAGAAAGCCAGGAAACTATGAAAGCGCAAGAGAAGAAACAGAACTATAAAAACGACCAGAAAACAAATAACAAAATGGCAATAAGTACATACCTATAATAATTACTTTGAATGTAAATCGACTAAACACTCCAATCCAAAGACATAGAGTGACAAAATGGGTAAGAAAGCAAATTCCATCCATACACTGCATACAAGACACTCCTTTCAGAACTAAAGACACCTGCAGATAGAAGGTGAAGGGATGGAAAAGCGTTCATCATGCAAATGGAAGTGAAAAGAAAGCTGGGATGGCAATATTTATATTGGACAGAATAGACTTTTTAAAAAATTAACATATAATGTATTATTTGCTTCAGGGGTACAGTTCTGTGATTCATCAGTCTTACACAATACCCAGCCCCAATGTCCATCACCCAGCCACCCTGGACAGAATAAATCTTAAAGACTGTAATAGGAGACAAAGACGGGCACTATATAATCATAAAGGGAACAATTGAACAAGAAGATATGACACTTGTAAATATTTATGCACCCAACATGGGAGCACCCAAATACATAAAGCAGCTAATAACAAACATAAAGGAACTAATCAATAGTACAATAATAGTAGGGGACTTTTATACCCCACTTACATCAATGGATAGATCAAACAAAATCAACAAGGAAACAGTGGCTTTGAATGATACATTGAAACAGATGAATCTAACAGATACCACCAGAACATTCCATCATAAAACAGCAAAATACACATTCTGTTCAAGTGCATATGGAACATTCTCGAGAGTAGATCACATGCTAGGCTAAAAATCAAGTCTCAACAAATTAAAAAAGATGGAAGTCATACCATGCATATTTTCTGACCACAACACTATGGATCCAGAAAACAACCACAAGAAAAAGTCTGGGAAGAACACAAATACATGGAAGTTAAATACCATGCTACTAAGCAGTGAATGAGTCAACCAAGAAAGTAAAGAGGAGATCAAAAAAATACATGGAGATAAATAAAACTGAAAACACAATAGTCCAAAATCTTTGGGATGCAGCAAAAGAGGGAAGTTTGCAGCAATACAGACCTACCTCAAGAAACAGGAAAAATCTCAAACAACCCGCCTCACACCAAAAGAAGGTAGAAAAAGAAGGGCAAAGAAAACCCAAAACAAGCAGAAGAAAGGAAATAATAAAGATTAAAGCAGAAATAAGTGAAGTAGAAACTAAAAAAAAAACCAGATCAATGAGACCAGGAGCTGATTCTTCAAAAAGATCAATAAAATTGATAAACTATTTGCCAGACTAATTAAAAAAAAAAAAGACACAAAATCAGAAATGAAATGAGAAATAACACCAAAGAAATAAAAAGAATGACAAGTAAATATGAAAAGCATATGTCAACAAACTGGACAACCTAGAAGAAATGGATAACTTAACTAGAAACATACAACCTTCCAAAACTGAATCAGGAAGAAATAGAAAATTTGAACAGTGATGAAATTGAATCTGTAATAATAATAATAAAAAACTCCCAACAACAAAAGTCCAGGACCAGGCGGCCTTCCTAGGTGAATTCTACCAAACATTTAAAGAAGAGTTAATACCTATTCTTCTCAAACTATTCCAAAAAATAGAAAAGGAAGAAAAGCTTCCAAATTCATTCTATGAGGACAGCATTACTCTGATACCAAAACCAAATAAAGACACTACAAAAAGAACTACAGGCCAGTATCTCTGATGAATGTGGATACAAAAATCCTCAAAATACTAGCAAACTGAATCCAACAATACAATAAAAAAGTCATTCACCACAATCAAGTGGGATTTATTCCTGACATGCAAGGATGGTTCAATATTCTCAATGTGCTACATCACATCAACAAAAGAGAGGATAAAAACCATATGATAATTTCAATAGATGCAGAGAAAGATTAGACAGAGTACAATATCCATTCATGATAAAAACTCTCAACAAAATAGGCTTAGAAGGAAATTACCTCAGCATAATCAAGGCCATATGTAAAAAACCCACAGCTAACATCATGCTCAATGGTGAAAAACAGAACTTTTCCTCTAAGATTAGGGACAAGACAAGAATGTCCACCCTCACTGCTTTTATTCAACATAGTACTAGAAGGCCTAGCCACAGTAATCAGACAACAAAAAGAAATAAAAGGCATCCAAATTGGTAAGGAAGAAGTAAAACTTTCACTATTTGCAGATGGCATGATACTATATATAGAAAACCTGAAAGACTACCAAAAAACTTAGAACTGATAGATGAATTCAGTAAAGTCACAGATACAAAATCAATATACAGAAATCTGTTAAATTTCTATATACTAATAATGAAGAAGCAGAAAGAGAAATTAAGAAAATAGTCCAATTTACAATTGCACCAAAAATAATAAAATACTTAGGAATAAACTTAACCAAGGAGGTGAAAAACCTGTACTCTGACAACTATAAATCTGATGAAAGAAATTGAAGATGACACAAACAGAAAGATAATTCTATGCTCATGGATGGGAAGAATATTGTTAAAATGTCCATACTACCCAAAGCAATCCACAGATTTAATGCAATCCCTATCAAAATACCAATAGTATTTTTTCCCAGAATGAGAATAAATAATCCTAAAATTTGTATGGAATCACAAAAGACCCTGAATGGCAAAGTAATCTTGACAAAGAAGAACAAAGCTGGAGGATTTCTCCTTTTTGGAGAACCCAAAAAGAAACTCATGATTATATGGTCAGTTAATCCTTGGCAAAGGAGGCAAGAACATACAGTGGGGAAAAGATAGTCTCTTCAACAAATGGTGTTGGGAAAACTGAATCACTTTCTTACACCATACATAAACTCAAAATGAATTAAAAATCTAGGGCGCCTGGGTGGCTCAGTTGGTTAAGCGACTGCCTTCGGCTCAGGTCATGATCCTGGAGTCCCTGGATCGAGTCCCGCATCGGGCTCCCTGCTCAGCGGGCAGCCTGCTTCTCCCTCTGACCCTCCCCCCTCTCATGTGCTCTCTCTCTCTCATTCTCTCTGTCTCAAATAAATAAATAAAATCTTTAAAAAAAAAAAATCTAAATATGAGAACTGAAACTATAAAAATCCTAGAAGAGAGCACAAGCAGTAATTTCTCTGACATCGGCTGTAACAACATCTTTCTAGATATCCCTCTTGAGGCAGGGGAAGGCAAAAGCAAAAATAAACTTTTAGGACTACATCAAAATTAAAAGTTCTTGCACAGCAAAGAAAATGAAACTAAATGACAGTCTACTGAATGAGAGGAGATATGGGCAAATGACATATCTGATAAAGGCTTAGGATCCAAAATATATAAAGAACTTATAAAACCCAACATCCACAAAACCAAATAATCCAATTAAAAAATGGGCAGAAGACATAAACAGACATTTTTCCAAAGAAGATATACAGGTGGCCAACAGACACATGAAAAGATGCTCAGTATACTCATTATAAAGGAAATGCAAATCAAAGCCATAATGGTATATCACCTTACACCTGCCAGAATGGCTAAATTCAAAAACACAAGAAATACCAAGTGTTGACAAGGATGTGGAGAAAAAGGAACCCTCTTAAACTGTTCATGGGAATGCAGATTGGTACAGCCACTGTGGAATACAGTATGGAGGTTCCTTAAAAAATTAAAAATAGAATTACCATATGATCAGTAATTCCACTGCAGGGTATTTACCCAAAGAATACAAAAACACTAATTCAAAAAGATATATGCACCTCTTTGTTTATTGCAGCATTATTTATAATAGCCAAATTATGGAAGTAACCCGTGTCCATCAATAGATGAATAGATAAAGAAGATGTGATATATATATATATATATTCTTCCCCTTTGTCCAACTTGAGAATATACATATAAATATATACATTATATATATAAAAATATACATATATATTTATATTATATATTATATATATATAATGGAATATAATTCAGCCATAAAAGGAATGAAATCTTGCCCTTTGCAAGATAAGTGAAATAAGTCAGAAAAAACAAATGCCATATGATTTCACATGTGGAATTTAAGAAACAAAGAAAAAAAGAGACAAACCAAAAAACAGACTCTTAACTATAGAGAACAAACTGGTGGTTGCCAGAGGGGAGAGGGGTGGGGGTTGGGTGAAGTAGGTGATGGGAATTAAGAGTACACTCCCAGCATGATGAGCATTGAGTAATGTATAGAATTGTTGAATTTACTATATTGTACACCTGAAACTAATATAACACTATGTTAACTATACTGGAATTAAAACTTTTTTTTTTTTAAAGATTTTATTTATTTATTTGAGAGAGAGAATGAGACAGAGAGAGAGAGCATGGGAGGGGGGAGGATCAGAGGGAGAAGCAGACTCCCTGCTGAGCAGGGAGTCCGATGCGGGACTCGATCCCGGGACTCCCAGGATCATGACCTGAGCCGAAGGCAGTCGCTTAACCAACTGAGCCACCCAGGCGCCCCTGGAATTAAAACTTTTTAAAAATGCAAAAAAAAATAATAATAATAACGTGCCTTTGCACAGCATACCGGGACACCTGTGAGATCCAAACATGCACCTGAAGGTGGGTGGATTGGACTGTGGAGGAGGTTGCAGGGAAACAGGTGTTGGCTGTAGAAGGCTGGGTCTGGCAGTGAGCCAGCATGAACTTTTTGGCAGAGGAGTTGAGGGTGAACGTGATGAGCGGGGTCTGCCTGGCCACAAGTGCTGCAGCTGGGGGACCAGTTGTCTCTTCACTGAGTCTGTGGTGACTGAGAGGAGGGCAAGGAAAGGGTAGTAGCCAAGGGCAACTGAAGGAAAGCATCTCCTGTGTCTGCTCCAGGAGGCAAGATGACTATGCACGGACCTCTGGGAGCCCCTGCCCCCAACTTGAGAATTCCCCTACTGGGCTGTGGGCACAACCAAAGCTACAAGGACTGAGTACACACCTACCCCCACTGTGCTGCAACTCTTTGCCTTTTTTTCTTAATGCTGGACTCCCAACCTTAGTGGTGAGTCAGCTCTGGTGAAAGAAATTTAAAAATTTTGGGCTATAGCACCACTTTCTGGAAAACACAAGGAAGGCTCCTAACTACCAACCTGCTGACCTGCAAAGTAAAAACAGCCTTACCTTATTAGGTACTTGCTACTCGAAATGCAGCAGCAGAGGCACTTTTCATAAAATACCATGAAAAAACACAAAGTGGCTGGATGTATTAAAAAAAAAAAGACCAAACTATATGCCGCCTAACAGGAGACTCATTTCAGCTTTAAAGACACACATAGGCTCAAAGTGAAAGGATGAAAGATGATATTCCAAGCAAACAAAAACAAAAAGAAGGCAAGCATAGCCATACTTAGACAAAATATATTTCAAGGCATAAAGGGTAACGAGACATACGTCTCCTGTTTATATAATGGTAAAGGGGTCAATACTAGCAGGAATATATAACAGTCATAAGTGTATATGCATATATAAGCATATATATGATCAAAATCATACCAAGTATCTTTTCTGACCACAGTGCTATGCAACTAGAAATCAACAGTAGGAAAGTGAGAAGATGTACAAATATGTGGAAACTAAATAACATTCTTCCAAGCAACCACTGGGTCAAATAAGAAATCAAAAAGCAAATTAAAAATTATCTTGAAACATATAAAAAGAAAACAAAACATCAAGTATTGTGGGATGCAGCAAAAGCAGTTCTGAGAGAAAAGTTTATAGCAATAAATGCATATATTAAGAAATTGGAGGGGTGCCTAGCTGGCTCAGTAGAGCATGCAACTCTTAATCTCAGAGTTATGAATTCAAGCCCCATGTTGGGCATGGAGCCTACTTTAAAAAAATTTATATTTATCTATAAATTATTATACATTTACATATAATATTAATATATATATTTAGAAATTAGATCTCAAATGACCTAACTTTACACCTCAATGAACTAGAAAAAAAACAAAACCAAAGTTAGAAGGAAGATAATAATAAAAATCAGAGTGGAGGGTGCCTGGGTGGCTCAGTTGGTTAAGCAACTGCCTTCGGCTCAGGTCATGATCCTGGAGTCCCGGGATCAAGTCCCGCATCGGACTCCCTGCTCAGCGGGGAGTCTGCTTCTCCCTCTGATCCTCCCCCTCTCATGCTCTCTGTCTCCCATTCTCTCTCTCAGATAAATAAATAAAAAAATAAAAATAAATCAGAGTGGAAATAAAGATCAGAAAAACAATAGAAGGATCAACAAAACTAAGAACTGATTCTTCAGAAAGATGAACAAAACTGACAAACCTTTAGCTACAATAACTAAAGAAATTAGGAATTAAAAAGAAGACTCAATTAAAAATGAAAGAGGAGACATTACAACTGATAATACAGAAATTAAATAGAGTCATTAGAGACTACTGTGAACAATGATATGCCAATGAATTACATAATCTAGAAGAAATGGATACATTTCTAGAAGCAACCTATCAAGATTGAATCAGGAAGAAATAGAAAGAGATTAAATCAGTAAGCCAAAATCTCTCATCATAGAAAAAGCTAGGACCAGATGGCTTCACTTGAGAGTTCTACCCAACATTTAAAGAATTAACACCAATCCTCTTCAAACTCTTTCAGAATATCAGGGAGGAGGAGGGAACACTTCCAAGCTCATTCTATGAGCCTGCATTACATTGATACCAAAACCAGATAAGGATATTGTAAGAAAAACTACAGATCAATATCCTTGATGAATATAGATCCAAAAATTCAGCAGTATTAGCAAACTGAATTCAAGAATACACTAAAAGCATTATATACCCTGACCAAATGGAATTTATCCCTGGGATGCAAGGATGGTTCAACACACAGAAATCAATAAATGTAATACATTCACAGCAATAAAGTGAAATACAAATACCATATGATCATCTCAATAGATACAGAAAAAGTGTCTGACAAAATACAACATCCCTTCATGATAACCCTTAACAGTCTGGGCATGGAAGGAACATACCTCAACATAATAAATAGGCCACATACTACAGACCCATAGCTACCATTATACTTAATGGAGAAAAAAGTGAAAGCATCTCCTCTAAGATCAGGAACAATGGAAGGATGTCCACTCTCACCACTCCTATTTAATATAGTACTAGAAGTCTAGTTAGAGCAAGTAGGCAAGACAAAGAAATAGAAGGCCCAAATCAAAAAGGACTAAGTAAAGTTGTCATTATGTACTGATATTATCCTATGTATAGAAAATCCCAAAGAATCAATAAAAAAACTGTTGGAATTAAGCAACAATTTCAGTAAAGTGACAGGATATAAGATCAACATACAGAAATCAGTTGCTTCCTTTACATAATGATGAAGCATCTGAAAATGAATTAAAGAGAAACATCTCATTCACAGTAGCACCAAAAACAATAAAATACTTAGGAATAAATTCAACCAGGGAAGTGAAAGATCTATAAATAACCTTGCTGAAAGAAACTGAAGAAGACACAAACAAATGGAAAGACATTCTGTGTTCACAACAATTAATGTTGTTAAAATGGCCATACTCAAAGCCATCTACAGATTGAACACAATCTCTGTCAAATTTCCAAAGGCATTCTTCACAGAAATAGAAGAAACAATCCTAAAATTTATTTGGAACCACAAAAGATCCCAAATAGACAAAGAATTTTGGGGAAAAAAGAACAAAGCCAGAGGTATCATACTTCCAAATTTCAAAGTACAGTACAAAGTCATAGTAATAAAAACAGTATGGTACTGGCACAAAAATAGACACACTGACCAATAGAATAGAATAAAGAGCCCAGAATTAAATCATGTCATATGTAATATTCAACAAGGAAGCCAAGAATACCCAATGGGGGAAAGGATAGTCTCTTCAACAAATGGTGTGGGGAAAATGGGATTAACACTAGCAGAACAATGAAATTGGACCCCTGTTCTCATACCACTCACAAAAATTAACTTGAAATGGATCAAAGGGTTAAACCTAAGTCCTGATACCATAAAACTACTAGAAGAAAATGTAGGGAAAGAACGTCACAAACATTTGTATCGGCAATAATTTGGGAGTGGGGAGTGATGCCAAATGCAAACAACACAAAAATCAACAAATAGGATTACATCAAACTCAAAGCTTCTGTATAGCAAAAGAAACAATTAACATAATGAAAAGACAACCTACAGAATGGGAGAAATTTTTGCAAACCATATATTGGATAAGGGGTTACTACCTAAATATATAAAGAACTCCGTCAACTCAATAACAACAAAAAATCTGATTAAAAAATGGGCAGAACTATGTAGACATTTCTTCAAAAAATGACATCAAAATGGCCAACAGACACATGTAAAGATGGCCAACATCACTAATCATCAGAGAAATGTAAATCAAACTGCAAAGAGCTATCACCTCACACATGTTAGAATGGCTATCATCAAGGGGTGCCTGTATGGTGCAGTCAGTTAAGCGTCCCAGTCGTGGTTTTGGCTCAGGTCGTGATCTCAAGGTCATGGGATCGAGCCCCATGTCAGGCTCAGTGCAGTCTGCTTGGGATTCTCTCTCTCTCCCCTTCTGCCCTTCCCCACTGCCCTCTCTCTCAAATCAATAAATCTTAAAAAGTTAAAAAAAAAGAATGACCATCATTAAGAAGATAAGAGACAACAGGTGTTGGCAAGGATGTGGTGAAAAGGGAAGCCTTATACATTATTGGTGGGAATGTAAATTGGCCAACAACTATGGGAAACAATATGGAGGTTCTTCAAAAACTTAAAAATAGATCTACCATATAACCCAGCAATTCCACTTCTGGGTATATACCCAAAGGAAATGAAAAGAGGATTTTGACAACATATATGCACTCTCATGTTTATCGCACTATTATACACAACAGCCAAGCTATGGAAACAACCCAAATGCCCAACAAGAGATGAATGGATAAAAAAGATGTGGTACATAAACACAATAAAATATTAATCAGCCATGAAGAAAGAAGGTATCCTTCTATTTTTGACAACATGGATGGACCTTGAGCACATTATCCTAAGTGAAATAAGTCAAAGGATGACAAGTACTGTATGATATCACTTATATGTTTTATCTAAAAAAGTTAAACCTGTAAAAAACATAGTAAATGGTGGTTATCAGAGGATAGGGGTAAGAGTGATAGTCTTTAAGGGTACAAACTTTAACAAGTAGAAAATAAGCCTTATAGATCTAATACACAGTATGGCTATAGATAATACTATTATACTATAATTATGTAATGTGATAAATAGCACTACATCGGCAATCCTATAAATGTATCAACATGCTGCGCACTGTAAACTTACACAATGTTACGCATCAAATTTATTCAGTAAAAAAAAGAAAGTTTAACTTGAAATGGATTACAGACCTAACTGTAAGAATAAAACCATGACACATCTAGAAGAGAAATCTTATTGATCCCAGATTTAAATTTTTGATTGGATACCTGAAATGTAAATGAAAAATTTCAGAAATATAGTAAGTGGCTTAAAAAGGAAGGTTATTAGAATATGTTAGGTATGCAAAAGCTTACTGAATTTTGTGGAATGAAATCTTTATAAAGGGGCATAAATCTAAAAGGCAGTGATTAAATACAAACAAGGCACATTTTAATTTGGACTCCAAATCCTATCCATAGAATAAACCACCTCTAGAAAGCTGCAGTTTTTCAATTTGACTGAAACTATTCTTTTGGTAAATCAAAAGCACAGAAAGAGAAGCTTCAGAAAATTTCAGGCCATACCTTTGACCTTTTAATGGATGATCTAGTACCCCAGTTCCACCCCAATGGTAAAAACAAAACAAAACACTGATGAGGCAAGGTTTCAAATGCTTAGTCCCAGAATGTGACTTTAAAGGATTTCCTGTAGCCTCCCTATGCTGAGATATGGATTCTGTCAAGGGTAGTCTTAAACAAATACTTAAGTCTAGGAGGACTGATAACTACTCTCCACATTAAAGGAGTCAAGAATGGCATGCAAATGTGTGACTGCTTCCATAATTTTGAGGTAAGAGAACAGGCATTAGAGTAGGACAGGTTTAGTTTTAAATTTCAACATTGCCAGTAGCAGTGACCTTTTGCAAGTTGCATAATCTTTCAAGTTTTCTGTTTCTTTAACTGTGACAGTATCGGTCTCCTAAAACTGTTATGAGGATTAAGAATAAGAAGATAAACAGTGCAATGTCTGATACATAGTAATAGCCTAATAAATGTAGAGTATGGTTGTTATAATAATTAGTAGTAACCAGTGAGCTCCCTGTTCCAAGGACTAGGACATTCAGTGGAATGCCAGGATTCAGGGGCTACTATATTTCATTTACCTTATCACCTTTTATTTATAGTGACTTATTTAGCAATGTTGGCAGTCCAAAGAAAAGTCCTCCAAAGAATGAAGACTTCATTAGAGGCCTCTGGCTGGCTCAGTCAGTACAGCATGAGACTCTTGATCTTGGGGTCAAGAGTTCAAGCACTACAGTGGGCCTAGAGCTTACTTAAAAAAAAGCAGCAGCAGCAGCCTTCTTTAAAGGTGATGTGTCAGCCTTTGCCTGAGTTGCCTGAAGGGTAACAGAATATGCCACCCCAAAATAGGCTTCTTTGTATTATTTTGAGCTGATTATTTTGAGAAACAGCAGACCCAGGAGTTCTGAAAACAGAATAGAAATTACCCTTTTGTAATGGAAATTTAAATTTATAAAATAAATCTTCCTTTATTTCAGAAAGAGAATGACTAAATCACGAGAATCTTGTCAGTAGAGAAGACACCAACTTAAAGATTTTAATATGCATAACAAACCTTACTTTTGTTTACTATACTTTTCCTGGTTACTTCCCCTGACCTGATCTCCCCCACACTCTTCTTTCATTTTTATCTGGAATGGTATTTAAGCCAGAATTCTAAGCAACCTCTGAGAGTTAATGCATCTTTCCCTATCTCCCACGTGTACATGAGGTACACATGTTAATAATTTTTCTTCTTAATCTGTCTTATGTTACAGGGGCCTCAAGCTAAGAACTTACAAGGGTAGAAGGAAAATTATTTTTTCTTCCCTGACCCTTTGTGGAAGGTGCTGACTTTGGTCTGGCTGACTCTTTGTCCTCTGCTCCTGACTTGTGCTTACTTTTAAAATGTAACGTCATAACTTTACTCCAAATATGGTCCTTCCTATAAAGTCTAGGTGCCTGGGTGTCCTGGTGTATTTTATTCTTGATAAATGCATAACCAAACTAGTCTTCAAGGAGAACATGCCACAATTTCCAGTTTTAGAATTCATTATTATATTATTCTATGTATTAAGTTTGCTTGTTGCACATTTTTCACTATGGGTCATTCTGAGTGCAGGTTGATCCCAGCCCTTATAGCAGGATCAACATTATATCTGGAGGGGAAAGAAAAATGTTTGCTTTTATGGGGCTTAAGTAGCCTTCTTAAGCTCCTTAATCAAAGCCTTTCTTAAAGTTCTTGGCTTGGTTAAAAAAAAAAGAAGTTTCCCCTAGTCTATTATTGTTACAATTTATTGTTTGTTATATATCTTATACTTTATATGCAGTAACTTTAAACTTTGTAACAAGGTATAAATTATGACATTTTAGAAATAAGAAAACAGGCTATGTAGTATTAATTTGCTCTAAGACTAGAGAGTACAAAAAAGGCCTGATTTTTCAGATTTCTGCAGGTTTGAAAAAGATGTGACTTCAAAATCCAGGGTCAGAATTTGAACACAGACCTGGCCTAGACCTATATGTCCCTTTCCAGATATATTTGTGAGCACAGCCTCTGGAGTCAGACTGCTTGGCTTCAAATCTCAGCTCCAACAAATTAATAGATGCCTACTTCATAGGATAATACAGAGTGAGGAAAGAGACCCTGCAAGGGAAGGTATGAAACAGGGAAGAACAATGCTGCTTACTCTAGTTTTGTTGAAGCTGCTGATCCCTAAGCATTCTTCCATTGACTCTGGGAGAATGCAGGATGATGCCCAAGGAAAATCAGAGGCAGGGATAAAAGATTAGGAATTTTAGTTCCCTCTGTCTACATAACTTTATGCTATAGGAGAAAACCAATTCAATAACTTGATTTACTTATTTTACTTAAAGGACAGGCAAGCAATAACTATATAATAGAGAGATCTTTAAAAATTCCTCTAAATAGATATTCAAGTTCATTTCAAGTGCCAATGATCATGTAATGTGCCAAGAAAATCAAGATGAGTAAAGTTTGATTCCTGTTCTTAAAAGGCGCACAGTCTAGCTTAAGTGCTATAACAAGGGGAGGTCAACAAAACACTATATGTAATGATTAATTCTGCTTAGAGGGCTGTGGTGTCTAAGAAAACTTTCACAGAAATGTCAGACATTAGCCAGTCTGGACATTAAATTGTTGGACAGAAACTTTACATTAGGGTTGGCTTGGTATAAAGATAAAGTGACCCCTTCTCAGCTCTAACAGTCTTCCAAGAGGATAAAAGTATCAGATATAATGAATCTACCATTGGGGTCAGGTAGTTAACTATTGTATGGTTTAGAGTTAATTGTGTATGTGGTTTTTTAAAGATTTTATTTATTTATTTGACAGAGAGACACAGCGAGAGAGGTAACACAAGCAGGGGGAGTGGGAGAGGGAGAAGCAGGCTTCCTGCCGAGCAGGGAGCCCAATGTGGGGCTTGATCCCAGGACCCTGGGATCACGACCTGAGCTGAAGGCAGACGCTCAACGACTGAGCCACCCAAGTGCCCCGAGTTAATTGTTTTTTTGTTCATTGCCTCGGGTGGGTAAAAATCTGTCTTTATCAAGAGTTAGTCCAAATATTCTATCCTAGGTAAATGTGAATCAGTATGTCAACTCCCCATCTTTCCATTTCCCCACTTTGTAAGAAGTACCGTAATGAGATGAATATACATAGCAGAAAGACTGTTTGGTCTAAATATCAAAGTTTATTGAAATAAAATATAATCTATAATAAAAAATACTGAGGGTGTTATCACTGGTTACAGTTTTAAGTACATTAACAAAAAAATCCAACATTTTAATCCAAGAATGACACTATCCTTGTGGTACAGTAACAAACATGAAATTAAATGTTGAATAATACTGAATAATTGTCAGAAATATT
>NC_138377.1:88016691-88082530 GCF_054177405.1 Leptonychotes weddellii | reverse complement strand
AAAAAAAAAAAAAAGACTTAAAAGGAATAAAAACTGACAAAATTGAGATACACCAGACAGATCTTCAAAGATTAAATGCCAATCTTAGCCTTTAAACATATTGTTAGTTAGAACTACCCTATAGTGGTATTTCAGTGATAATGCCCATTTGGACAGGTCACTGATTTGGGAATTTAAATGGGCATTTCAATTTCCTGACTTCCTATTTAAAGGTGTGACTACTAGACCCAAAGAAGCCAGCATCACCTTCAGAAGAATTTTGCTTTGTGCATCCTCTAATCTAGGAGGCATCTCTGCCTCTCAAAGCAGTATACTGCAGTGAGGAAGGATATAAAGTTTTTAAAGTTAATGACAAATTATCAAGTGACTTGAAAAAAATTCTTAAAATTAATATCAAATAAAGTAGATGCATTGTAGAATAATACTAGAATTTTGTCTTTTAAATCTACAGTGATTTATAGTTTAGGTTTTGTATTTCTGCCATGGTATTTCAATACCTTATCTGGGATAGTACCATGTTCTCAAAAATACCAGTTATAGGCAGAGAAGTCTAAATCTCAGGACAGTAGGACAAAGCTGAACTTGATAATAGTTCAGCTATTATTGAAGACTTAGACCCAATTTTTTGAGTTTAATTTTTTCAAATCAGAAAAGTGAAATTAGAAACTAGGATACTTTATGTAAAAATACATATGCATATTCACAGTGTATTAAACTCTGATTTCTAATAACAGAGACACTGGGATTAAGTAACAGACATGTGTGAACTAAAATTCAGATAGATCTTCAAAAGAAGTTAAAATTACCTGGGTCCTGCAGTCTGTCCCTCAGACTCCATTATCTCTATTTTGCAATTTTTTTGGCCAAGAAGGCTTCGATTTTAAACTTTAGTTTGTTTTAAAGTGTGACCTGAAAAAAGTTACCTCAGTTCTTCATAAGATTTTCTCAGCAGCTGTAGAAGTGTTGGATATCACAGTAAAACAAAACAAACACCACTATATTCCCAGAGAACCGAAGAACTCTGATTTTCAGTCACTTTCTAAAAGGAATTTATCTGCACATTATCAAATAACATTTTATACTAAAAAACAGATATAATTCAAATAGCTCTAAAAGTGACAGTACTTGACAGACCTAAATGAATTCCATCCATGCACAAAAGTTTACATATATGTATTAGTAACCTGATACCACTGTACTTTGGGCAAAGAGAATCTAAATATTTAAATATATGAAAGATACTGGAAAAAATAGACTTTTAATGCTTCTTATACTCTCAAAATAATCTCAATTTTGATCAAAACACAAAAGCAACCACAAAATACATTTTGGGAAGAGATGATGCCATACTCAAAGACAATATAATTCTACAAATTTTAACAGCATTAAAAAAAACTGACTTTAAGAAATATTGTCATTGGGAAAAAGATCTGCACACTCAAGAACAAAAACTATAATATTTATGATTATTTAAGTCATATTCTGAGCTTATACTATGCCCTTTATTCAGGAGTATAAAGCACTAAAAAAATGAGCATCTTTTACATATTTAGAATAAACTGAGGCACAGAAAGTTTGCCCCTTTTGGAAAGATAAAAGCCAGATTTTTAGACCTAAAACAGTTCAGACTTCCAACATTTCCACATTTGTAGTTCCTTAAAATACAAATTATGTACTATCTTTAATGCCTCCATGTTATTTTATCAAGCATTAATAAGTTTACAATGATAGTTTAAGTTGTATGCCCAAGTATTGTATGATAGGTAAAGCCTGTTAATTTTTCCATCATATTTTAAAATAACTAGTATATTTAATAGGAAATTAAGTGAAATGTAATAATCAATTTGCTTTTTTGCTTAAAAGAATTTTTTTTTTAATAAATGAGTTAGAGAACAGGCCTGGAAATTCTCGCCTTGATTATTTCTCCAGTAAGACTTGACAGATATCTTCTTCATATGCCAACATTAATATAGGGACTAATTCTTTATTTAAATATCTATTTGACTTCTAGTCCTCTTTCCTCTCAAGATCTTTCTTAGTGACCTGAGCTGGTGATTCAGTAAAAACAAAGTATTAGGTTTTTGTGCAAGTACAAAATGGCATTTAATGTTGGGTTCAGTCAACTAATCTCTGATACTGATTTGCTTAATTAAGCTAAGATCAAGAAGTATGAGGAAGAATTTGAAATATAATATGGGATAAGTTGTCAAATACTAGAAATATGAGACACTAAAACAAAATATATTCCAAAACCTAATCCTAAATTTAAATCTATGCCTCATTCGATTGCTAAACTGACACCTTGAAACATGGAAGAAGTTACATCACCTAAGCACATTGGACCAGCATATTACAGGAAGCAGCCAATGCAAATTTTAGCTGCCTTAAACTGCTTAGTGTATGTATGTACATATGTATGTGTGTGTATTCTTAAATGGTAATTCTTAAATTTGAGGGAAAGTTCCCAGATTCCTTTGATAATAGAAATCATGGATCCTTGCTTCAGAAACACACACACACACACACACATACTTTTAAGTGTTGATAACCTATTGTAAATCACAGCATTATTAATTCAATGGGATTACACACCAGGACAATTTTCATACTGGTAAGAAAGACTGGTCACTAAACTTAAGAAATAGCCTTTGAAAGTACAATAAAGTATAGTGACCATATCCACTCATTCGTATCTCTTTTGCTAAATCTAATAGTGATTAGTTGATGCAAATGTGTCCCTAATCTAGCCTATAAATATTAACAACAAAAATGTTTAAGTTCTAACTTCTGCTAGCAGTTCATGTAACAGTTTTCAAGTACTACAAAACACTGAAGGAAAGACTTGAATATACCACTATCAAATTCCAATGTACCCAAACCAGCAATGAAATGTCTGAATATATAATTTGTTGCCTTGAGCAAAGTGTAAGAAAATAAAGACACAATGGCTCTAACCTTCAAGGATGGGAAAGCAGTATCTCCAAGAAGTTTGTTTTAATAGAACTGAACATTTAATTTTTTCCTCACAGTAATCAAAGCAAACATTTTATCATTAATTACTCTTGGTATATTAAACTGAATTCCAGGAATGTAAGAAAGTCTGACTTGGAAATATTACATAGAAAAAAGGTTGAATTAACAAACACATGACATTTTTTAGTTATTTTTTATAAGTACACATTGACATCTACTTATCTGATAGCAGCACTGCTGGTTTTGAGTGAGTTTTTTTTTCTTCCAAAGGGAATGCAGAATGGCAGTATTATCTTTGGAACAAATTAAGAAGATAGTAACAAATAACAGAATAACTTTTACACATATATTTTTCAAGGGTAATAAATAGATAAGTATATAATTATGGAAAAATATGCCTCAAATATGCTTTTTAAAATTTCTCCGGATTTACTGTTTTGCTTTTTCTTATTAAAATATAATGCACTATCACTACTATCTGTTCTAGGAAAAACAAACCCTGAGGTTTGAGTTTCCTCCTTCAACCAATAGAGTGATAGTGATATCAAGAGTAAACTTGGACTAAGGTCAACTTGCTTGAGCCAACAGAGAATTCTGTAGTACATCTGATTACTTTACCAATGTACACATATTGTAGGTTATTAACTAGAGACTCACCAAATATTTTGTATCAACGTTTTATACCCCAAACAGATTCTATGATGATTTATCATGCTAGCATAGGAAATCTGAAGGAATAAACAAATGGTATAACATAACCAGACATGCAATGCAGAAGGACATGACATAAAAGATATAGCTTGACCCTGGATTTTTCCCTTAGAATAATTCCTTCCATAAATAAGACTTTACTTTTTATTTTTACATATAGACTCATCGTATAAGTGGTCTTGGATCATGGAGAATGTTAAGGACATAGCTTAAGAACTCTAGACCACATGAACATTCTCCAAGTGGATGCTCAGGTTAGATTAAGATGCTCTTAAACAAATTTACTGAGGCTTA
This sequence comes from Leptonychotes weddellii, assembly GCF_054177405.1. Classification (NCBI taxonomy): domain Eukaryota; kingdom Metazoa; phylum Chordata; class Mammalia; order Carnivora; family Phocidae; genus Leptonychotes; species Leptonychotes weddellii. The sequence continues at coordinate 88,078,552 of NC_138377.1, read as the reverse complement.
GAATGTAAATCACATAACTACTTGCAGCAGCAATAGTCTTTTCAAAAATAACTAAAACAAACTTTTAAATATAAAGCATATAAAAAGGACTATTAAGGATAGTAGAAATGCAGGAAAATATGTGTTGCCTCATAATAAAGTTCAATAAATATTTCTTTCTGAATCCTATAAACACTACAAGATGTTACAGGCCTATTTGGTTCCCATAAGTTAAAAAAAAATCTGATTGCTTTTACATAAATTCCTCCCAATTCTTATCTATTTTCAAACAGATTTTTATTAATGCTTTTTCACTAGGCTCAGAGATTATTTCTCTTCCTTTCAGAAATGTGCTTTTTTGTTGGCTTTAATAAGTATACTTAATTTTCCAGCAAATAAACATGATTTAAATTTTAAGGTTCAAGGTAATTCTAGAAAAAGGTAGACATTGAACTATCTGCTTTTCTACATCCCATATTTACAAGGCCTAGCATCCACTCTGGTTTCCTTCTTATACTCAGTTATCACACTGTCAATAAATAGTAACTGTAGTACAAGTTACCTATATTAAAGATTTCAAAATTCCTCAAAATTTCACAACACTACAAAGTCATTAATATCTGATTTTGATAGAATATGAGTATTAGTGTTATGCAATTTTTTGCTATTGGAAAAGAAATACAAATTATTTTTTTCTATCTAAATTAAACCCAAGCTCCGTTATCAGTTCTCAAGATAATATCTAAAATGTACATTCCTAAAGAAAGGTAAAGCTGTTCAAGGGCTGAACTAGTCCAATACAGGATGAAGGGTTATTGATTTGTTATTTTTTGTCTCGGTTCTTTTGTTGTTTGTTTTTGTTTTTTTTCTTTTTACATCCCTATATTAAACCCCTGGTTTCTCTTGGATTAGATCATAATTTAACATTGTAAAAATTAATTTCAGAAACTATTGTGCTAATATTTAGATTTCAGGAAGGAATCAGACAAAATAAGTTACCTCCATTCATTGTTAGAACAGAAGATAAAATAGCTTACTAACTGATATGAGTTATGAATGTCACTATGACACAAAATTTGCTGTGATTTGCTTATTTGGCTACAAGTGCAGTATTTTTCATGAATGATAACACACAGCATTTCCAACTTGTAACATGAAACTCCAGCTCATAAAGAGTGTACTGTGTGACTTGAAAAAGTCTGATTGTAACTAAGTAACAACCTTTCCCCTGAAAAACATGAACAAAATCCATTGGGAAATCAGGCACAGACGGTATTTATCGGTTTTTCTTCCTTTCCTCCTGTGGTTTTGTTTCTCAAGACATATAGATGCATCCAACAGAATCCAACACTTGTTACAAAATGACACAGCTATTTTTGTCCTTTTCTTTCTCTTTATCTTTTTCTCGAGGTTCCTTTCGTTTACGTTCACTATTCCCAGGTTGTCTTCTACTTGGAGAGGCTTGTGCTGGCTGGCTTTGCTTTAAGAAAAATAAACAGGAAGAAATTACCTCAACTTTCTAAGGTGCTTAATCATAGTTATCTAGAAGGAAAAACCACAAGAGTGAAAGGAATCATTAATGGAAAAAAAAGTTATTTGTATACAGATTTGTTATGTTACATGGTATCTGAATAACTGCTCCTGTCATTTTAGATAGATCTAATTAATGTATCCATTATTCTAAGTAAATGGAATTTCAAACAATAAATAATATATAGGATTATATTCCCTGAAACCTCAAATTCAAGAAATATTTATGTTAAAGTTTAGAAAATGTTAAAGAAGGTGACATTTGGTAAATTAAGTTCCCTAAGAGCTCATTAAACTATAATAAACCTCATTACTATAAAAAACAGATTTTAAAGGAGAAAAACAAAAATCCTGAGAACTCTGAGTGTGAAATAAGTGTATTCTGTGAAATAAGAGAATGTAAGAGAACGTTTTTAATGAAAAGCTACTCATAACATGGTAGATTTTAACTTTTAAGCTTGGAATAGTCAATATTTGAATTAGGAATAGAAATACTTAGGTTAATGGAGACCTCTATGTTTAAAGTTTCGTCAGACCTTAGAGTGCACCTTGTTTTCTTAAATACCCAGGTCAAAGGAACCGTTCTGGCATGGTACAGTTAAACATAAAAGAAGGGAAATATTTTTTTCATTTAATAAAATGAGATTTAATATAAAGTAACCCACTTAATAGTCACATTTTCAGTGCTTAATACGTTTAGGAAAAGTGGAAAGGTACTAATAACCTTTGTTGAATACTTAGTACATGTCAGACATTGGGTTAAGTACTAACATTATTTGTTCTTACCCACAAACCTAAGAGTTAAGCATTATCTTTTATTTTCAAGATAGGGAAAATGGGGCTAAGAGAGGTAAAGGACTTTGTCCAAGGTGTTACAACTAGCAGGGGTAGACAGAAGCAGGAAATGCAATCCATTTCTATCTGGCTCTGAAGTCTACATTCTTCCCAGCAGTACTTCATACTGCCCTTTAATTGTTACAAAAGACTTTGTTCCCATTGGTTTATATTCTTTGGATATACAATTTAAAAAATACATTTGATTCGATTGCACCAGAAATAATAAAATACTTAGGAAAAAACTTAACCAAAGAGATGAAAGATGTGTACTCTGAAAACTATAAAGCACTGATGAAAGAAATTGAAGACAACACAAAGAAATGTAAAGACATTCCATGCTCATGGATTGGAAGAACAAATATTATTAAAATGTCTATACTACCCATAGCAATCTACAGATTTAATGCGATCCCTATCAAAATTCCAACAGCATTTTTCACAGAGCTAGAACAAACAATCCTAAAATTTGCATGAAACCACAAAAGACCCTGAATAGCCAAATCAATCTTGGAAAAGAAAAACAAAATTGGAGGTCTCATAATTCCAGACTTCAAGTTATATTACAGAGTTGTAGTAATCAACAGTATGCCTGGCTGGCTCAGTCAGAAGAGCATGCCACTCTTGATCTCAGGGTCATGAGTCTGAGCCACATGTTTGGTGTGGAGATTACTTAAAACAAAAACCAAAAAACCAGTATGATACTGGCACAAAAATAGACACATACATCAATGGAACAGAACAGAAAACACAGAAATAAACCTACAGTTATATGGTCAAATAATCTTTGACAAAGGAGGAAAGAATATGCAACAGGAAAAAGTCTCTTCAACAAATGGTGTTGGGAAAACTGGACAACTGCATGCAAAAGAATGAAACTGGACAACTTTCTTACACCATACATAAAAATAAACTCAAAACAGATTAAGGACTTAAATGTGAGACCTGAAACCATAAAGATACTAGAAGACAGCACAGCCAGTAATTTCTCTGACATCAGCCATAATAACATCTTTCTAGATATGTCTCCTGAGGCAAGGGAAACAAAAGTAAAAATAAACTATTGGGACTACATCAAAATAAAAAGCTCTGCACAGCAAAGGAAACAATCAATAAAACTGAAAGACAAGCTACTGAATGGGAAAAGGTATTTGTTAATGACATATCTGATAAAGGGTTAGTATCCAAAATATATAAAGAACTTCTACAACTCAACACCAAGAAAACAAATAATCCAATTAAAAATGGGCAGAAGGGGTGCCTGGGTGGCTCAGTCGGTTGGGCGTTTGACTCTTGGTTCGGCTTGGGTTGTAGTCTCACAGTCGTGGGATAGAGCCCCACGTTGGGCTCTGCACTCAGGGCAGAGTCTGCTTCAGATCTTCTCTCCCTCTCCCTCCCACTCGCTCCCTCTCCTTTAAGTAAATAAATAATTTAAAAAGTTAAAAATGGGCAGAAGACATAAACAGGCATTTCTCCAAAGAAGACATACAGATGGCCAACAGACACATGAAAAGACACTCCACATCACTCATCATCAGGGAAATACAAATCAAAACCACAATGAGATATCACCTCATATCTGTCAGAATGGCTAAATTAAAAAACATAAGAAACAACAAGTGTTGGTAAGGATGTGGAGAAAAAGGAACCCTCATGCACTGGGGGGAATGCAGACTGATGCAGCTATTGTGGAGGTTCCTCAAAAAATTAAGAATAGCACTACCATATGACCCAGCAATTACACTACTGGGCATTTACCCAAAGAATACAAAATACTAATTCAAAGGGATACATGCACTGCTATGTTTACTGCAGCATTATTTATAATAGCCAAATTATGGAAGCCTCCTAAGTGTCCATCAATAGATAAATAGATAAAGAATATGTGATATACACAATGGAATATTATTCAGCCATGAAAAAGAATGGAATCTTGCCACTTGCAACAACATGGATGGAGCTAAAGAGTATAATACTAAGTGAAATAAGCCAGTCAGAGAAAGACAAATACTGTATGATTTCACTCATATGTGGAATTTAAGAAACAAAACTAAATGAACAAAGGGAAAAAAAAGAGACAAACCCAAAAATAAACTCTTAACTATAGAGAACAGACAGATACTTCCCAGAAGGGAGGTGGATGAAGAGGGGGAAATGGGGGGAATACGTGAAGGGGATTAAAAGTACACTTAGCTTGACAAGCACTGAGTAATGTATAGAATTGTTAAATCACTATTTTGTACACCTGAAACTAATATAACACTGTATGTTAACTACACTGGAATTAAATTAAAAACAAAAACAAAAACAACTGAAGGGGCGCCTGGGTGGCTCAGTCGGTTAAGCTTCGACTCTTGATCTCAGCTCAGGTCCTGATCTCAGGGTCGTGAGTTCAAGCCCCGCGTTGGGCTCCACACTGGGCGTGGAGCCTACTTAAAAAACAAAACAAACAAAACAAAAAACAAAAACTGAAAAATCTTGCCATCAGAAACTCAGGAGAAATAATTTCACTAAATGAGAAATATATTAAGATAATAAACTTATGACAATGCCATAAAACCATGGGTGCTAAAATGCTAACATAACTCAAGAGTCAATACCGAATTTAAAAATATTTATCTCAGTACAAATTTCTTTGTTGCTAAAGTGATCATTGTATTTAAGAATCAGAACAATAGTTTTTACCTGGGCCTGTGTAGAAGCAGCAGCAGCAGCTGCTGCTGCTTGTTCCTGTTCCTGATAATATTGAGAAGCCCGTCTATCCTCTTCTTCTTGGAGTTTCTTTGCTAGTTCTAAATCACTGATTCCTTCAGGTATTTGTTCCCAATTGATCTCTTGGCTCTGCTGCTCTTGTTGTAGAGATAATGCCATAAGGTAGTCCTAAGAAATTAAATTATAACCATCTTTAGCTATGAGATTTTACTGAAGAACTGAGGAGTATAAATATAGAGGCTATACCTACAGAACTATGAGAAAGGCTTTTTAAAAACATACCAGAGTTTAAATATAAAAACTAAAGTTACCTAAGTATTTCTGTTTGAGAGCTATAATTTCAGTGATGCTGCCATTGTTCTAAATATTCTTGGAATTCATTTAAAATTATTTCTAGAACTAGAATATAAGGCATTCAAGAAAGCTTTAAAAACAACTCACCTGAACCCCCCCCCCCCCACAAAACTCCCCCTAGGGGCACCTGGCTGGCTTTGGCTATACAGCATGCAACTCTTGATCTTGGGGTCATGAGTTCAAGCCCCATATTTGGCGTAGAGTCCACTTTAAAAACAAACAAAAAAACCAAAATAAACCTCCCCCTATTTATGAAAGAAAGATGTCTGTAGAAAATTGAGACAAAATTAAAAAGTGTAAATAAGAAAGTTAAAATTACCATATTATACAAAGATAACTATTGTTAACAACTGATATATACCCACGTAGTTTTTTCTACATTCACATACAAACTCAAACACATTTCCCAACCTCCATTTAATGTCATAGAAGTCTTTTTTTAAAAAAATCGTAAGAATTTCCCAAATCATTTATTAAATGTTCTTCCAAAACATTATTTTTAAAACCAACACAGTTGCCCATCATACAGTGATATTCAATTACTTAACCACCTCCTGCTTCCTCCCACAAACACCCCCAAATTATTTCCTATGAGAAAATGTGATGCTTCTTTGGTTGAAGGTTATATTATCTAACTTCACACCCACATTTATTAAGAATTAGTACTGAATGGAACTTGACTACTCTGTGCATCTCCCCCAAACTATCCTCAAAGTAAGAGAATTTTAATTACCCACAGAGGATATCTAAAAAGTTTTTGCCTAAGAAGACTTTGTACTATCCAGCATGAATATCTTACCAATATGAAGAATTTGTCCTTCAAATTTTTCTCCTCACTTCTTCAAACTGCTCTTTGCCACGTCCCATGGTCTTAAATCCACTTTCCTTGCAACTTCCACAGACACTATCCTATATCTTTTTTTCTCAGCATCTTACAACTTTACTACTGTAGCAACCGACTGCTTTACCTTCATTCCCTCTGCTCTAGTATTTTTTATATATCGTGTTAGAAAAATCTTGTACATTTCTCTCAAGTAATCTTTTTTTTAAATGCCCCTATAAAGCTTCTGAAAGAAAATGAGCATGTTATTATAACTATTTGTATACTTAACTTCCAAGAGTCCGAGAAAGATCAGCATTTGTTTGAATCAAGTATTCTTCTGTACACTCATAGCTTACTATTCAAAGTGCCCTATAGAACTTAACATATAATTATTGGTTGGTCAAATATTCGCCTGTTAGACTGTAGAATTTTTGAGGACAGGACTAAATGATTTATCTTTGAGTCTCCAGGACCTTGTTAAGAGTGCCAGGAACACAACTACTCAATGAATATCGGCTAAATGAACAGTCTCTATGTACTTAAATTATCAGTATCAGAAACATGTGCCAACTGTTCAACATAACCGTATTTCTGCCTCAGTAGGGGAAGAAGTCACATCACTGTTATACTTCTAGTAACAAATACACTTGTGGCTCTAAGACTGCCCACCTATAGCAGGTGAAGATCTTATCTGTCGCAGTTCTAAATGAGAATTCCACTCATTAGTGCAGTTCTTGCCCTAAGTGTCTGCTTACCCTGGATGCTAAGGCTTAGAACACCCACCTTCTTTTTTACCCTCTCTTTTTTCTACTTTTTCTGACTAGCTAAATATATCTCTCATCTGTGCTCAGCTCGTCTCTACCACCATGGCTAAGCCGTCATCACCTCTTGCTTGAATTGCTAGTCTCTGCTTATAGCTGTGTCATCTGTTCATACCTATGCATTCTTCACATAGTAGCCTTTAAAAAAGGTAAAGCAGGGGCGCCTGGGTGGCTCAGTCGTTAAGCGTCTGCCTTCGGCTCAGGTCATGATCCCAGGGTCCTGGGATGGAGCCCGCATCGGGCTCCCTGCTCTGCGGGAGGCCTGCTTCTCCCTCTCCCACTCCCCCTGCTTGTGTTCCCTCTCTCGCTGTGTCTCTCTGGGTCAAATAAATAAAATCTTTAAAAAAAAAAAATAATAATAATAAATAAATAAATAAAATAAAAAAGGTAAAGCAAATCATCTCACTTCCATGTTTAACACTTGGCATATCTTTCCTATTACAGTTCAGAATAAAATTCAAACTATACCATGGCCTTCACAGTTCAATATAATCTGGCCTTCTGAACCAAAGTGTATGATCAATGTATAACATGTAAATGATCACTTGCCGATTTAGGAAATGTCAGGAATATCTCACAATGAATCTTTAGTTCAGAAGTTTTAGATAACTGAATTCACATTTGAAAGGAATGAGCATTTTATTTTTTATTCTGTTAAAAAGATTTATTTGAGAGAGCAAGCAAGAGCAGGGAGAGAGGCAGAGGGTCAAGCAGACTCCACACGGGGCTCGATCCCAGGACCCTGAGATCATGACCCGAGCCAAAGTCAGACACTTAACTGACGGAGCCACCCAGGTGCCCCAAAAGCAAGAGCATTTTAAACTATATGAAGAAGACAAATTTACCTGATCTATCTGGTCTTGCTGTCCTCTGTATACGGTTTCAGGATCTGAAGGAGGCCGCAGATGAAATTCTGAGTCACAGAAATTTCCATCACCATCCACATTGTGTAGGCTTTCCCAAACAACTTTTTCTTCAGTAAGAAACCCCTGGTCTGTTACCAGCAAATACAGTAGACCCTTAATAAGAAAGAAAAAGGACTGTTAAATTGACCAAAACTAGTTAACACTTAAGGGAAATTTTATCACCTGTATGTTTAAAGCATATTAATTATTCCTACTAGTTAGATATAATAAATAGTAGACTAGATATCTTATTTGTTCAGTGAATTAGGTCTACCTGGCTTTGAATATAGTTTATAATTGGTGTACTGTAGTATAACGAGAGGTAGGAAGCTGCTGGTAGGCTCACCTATGAAATGACTTATCAGTAAGCCTTTGGGGGTTTATAATCTCATTTCATAAAATAGAAATATACTATACAAGTTCCTTAAAAACATACCAGGTAACAAGACACAGTCATAGTAAAATGATATCACACTGCCTGTTTATTTAAAATAAAAAATTAAGCCTATATGACTAACCCAATCCATACAAATTTTTTCTTTTTCTGCTAGCACCATTAGCTGTTCTTCTTTCATATACCAACAGTACTTTGTACTTATTTCTATTGGAGCATTGAATCACACTGTGCCATGATTATGTTTCCCTGCCTCATTCCCAGACTATATTTTTAAATCTGTTATCTCTTGGCCTAGTGTAGGGTGCATCATAAAGTTGAAGCCTAATATTTATTGAATCAATTAATGAATTAAGTTGTATTTACCATCACTACCACAGAATTTAGTACAGACATCTAATTTTTCATATGCATTAGTTCTAACTCCAATCACAGTAAAGCATCCCTACTATACCATGTAAGGTTTATAAGCCATTTTTTCTTCAGATCTGCCAAAGACAGGACTTTCATTTACTTACTCAGGGTTCCCACTGGTTAATATAGTATTTGTTGTTGCACAAGATTCATGCTTCTCATGTTCTCTCACTACAATTAATCTTAATAATTAAGAACAAGAAATTCCTTTAGAGAGTTTGGTGGTGGGGTTAGACAAATTACTGAATAAGAACCACAACTATATGGTCAACTAATCTTTGACAATGCAGGAAAGAATATCCAATGGAAAAAAGATAGTCTCTTCAACAAATGGTGTTGGGAAAACTGGACAGCAACATGCAGAAGAATGAAACTGGACCACTTTCTTACACCATACACAAAAATAAATTCAAAATGGATGAGAGACCTAAATGTGAGACCTGAATATTATGCTAAGCGAAAGAAAGACAATTATCATATGATCTCACTGATACGTGGAATTTGAGAAACAATGCAGAGGATCATAGGGGAAGAGAGGAAAAAATGAAACAAGACAAAACCAGAGAGGGAGACAAATTGTAAGAGACTCTTAATCTCAGGAAACAAACTGAGGGTTGCTGGAGTATACGGGGGTGGGAGGGAAGGGGTGGCTGGGTGATGGACATTGGGGAGGGTATGTACTATGGTGAGTGCTGTGAATTGTGTAAGACTGATGAATCACAGACCTGTACCCCTGAAACAAATAATACATTATATGTTAAAAAAATGAAAAAAAAGAAAACTGCTCCTGAAAGCTTTCATCTTCTAAAACAAACACACCCACACACACACCCACACACACAAAAACACCCCCTAGGCCATCATTCCAAGCTGCTGGGAGTGTTTGGGGTTCAGACTAACTTTGACCCCATAATCACACCTGACAGTGCCAACTATGAAGCAACAGCTACTCTGTGTTCCTTGTAAAACCCCTCACTCCAGATGTTGTCCACACTTGTAAGGCTGAATGTCTGATATCATGGACAAGAAAAACTGAAACTGATGGCTACAGGCAGTCCTTCTAAAACCAAGAACTAAGCCGATATTTAATAAATAAATAAATGTGAGACCTGAAACCATAAAAATACTAGAGGAGAACACAGGCAGTAACCTCTTTGACATCGGCCATAGCAACTTCTTACTAGATACATCTCCTGAGGCAAGGGAAACAAAAGCAAAAATAAATTACTGGGACTTAATCAAGATAAAAAGCTTCTGCACAGCGAAGGAAACAATCAACAAAACTAAAGGCAACCTTTGGAACGGGTGAAGATATTTGTAAATGACATTTGGGATAAAGGGTTAGTATCCAAAATATATAAAGAACTTATACAACTCAACATCCAAAAAACAAATAATCCAGTTAAAATATGGGCAGAAGATATGAATAGACATTTTTCCAAAGAAGAAATACAGATGACTAACAGACACATGAAAAGATGCTCAACACCACTCATCATCCGGGAAATGCAAATCAAAACTATGATGAGGTATCACCTCACACCTGTAAGAATGGCTAAAATTAACAACACAGGAAACAACAGATGTTGGCGAGGATGCAGAGAAAGGGGGGAACCCTCTTACATTGTTGGTGGGAAAGCAAACTGGTGCAGCCACTCTGGAAAACAGTATGGAGGATGCTCAAGAAGTTAAAAATAGGACTACCCTATGACCCAGCAATTGCACTACTAGGTATTTACCCAAAGGATACAAAAGTACTGATTTAAAGGGATACATGCACTCCGATGTTTATAGTAGCATTATCTACAACAGCCAAATTATGGGAAGAGGCCAAATGTCCATCGACTGATGAATGGATAAAGAAGTTGTGGTATATATATATACACACACATACATACACACACACACACACATATACACAATGGAATATTATTCAGCCATAAAAAGGAATGAAATCTTGCCATTTACAATGACAAGAAATCATTGAATAAACTCTGAAGCTTTAAAAAACTAATTATTATTTTTGAACATTTACTATGTGTCCAGCACTGCGACACAGTTGTTCCTAAGCTAAAATAGGAAATCTTACCTATTGTCTACTACCAGTTACATCTAAGAATTAGCTGTAGATACTGATTAATTTATATGGTCACTGAAATTACTATAGCAACATGAGAAGTATTCATAAAGAAAAACATTTTGGCATATACAGTTTAAAGACATTGCTTTAAGCAAAAATTATGAGGTGATATCTCATTTTTTTTAATCAAGTAGGTTCCAGTTCATCAAATATTTGAATACCTACCACATGCTCCGTACTGTGCTAAGTGCTTGAGGATTCATATCATGGAAAGTAATGATCTTTCCTTACTTTGTATGAGGTACCCCTTTTATGTTATTCCATAGAATACTGCATTTACCACTATCATAGCACTTTATATATCTAACTGTAGTTGTGTGTCTATTTACTTATCTGTCTTAATGTATTTCAAGCTCCTTGAGGACAGAGCCATGTTTTATTCATCCATGCATTCTCATTACCTAAAATATTTTTAATACCCAGTCAGGGTCTACCTTGCCCTAAAATGATTTTAAAAGAAAACCTAAAAGTTCTTTCCAGCCAATTTTCCACTGAATAGATCTGACCCTTCTATGTATATCCTTACCAGGGTATATTTTAATACACCATTATATTATATAATATCTAGGTTTTACAATTTATTTATTTATTTATTTATTAAAGATTTTATTTATTTGAGAGAGAGAGAGAGTGTGAAAGAGAGCACAAGCAGGGGGAGAGGCAGAGGTAGAGGGAGAGGTAGGCTCCCAGCTGAGCAGGGAGCCCGATGCGGGGCTCGATCCCAGGACCCCGAGATCATGACCTGAGCCGAAGGCAGACGCTTAACTGAGCCACCCAGGCGCCCCTACAATTTATTTTATATAAATCATATATTAGAGTGGCTACTTACTGGGAGAGAAATCACAGTCTTATTCTCCAAATGACATTTTAAGATGGGTAAATTCTGGGAGGGTTTTGTTGAAAGCTATTACCATCCATAGCATATGAATACTTACAAGTTTAACTAAAAAGGTGTTTCTTTCTTGAAATAGCTGACCTGTCTTCTCACGGGCATCAGTCTCAATTTCTTCCCCTTTTAGATCTTGACATTTATCAAAAAAGACTGTAACTAGTCCACTGTCAATAATGGTGTTTATTACTCAACAGTTCCTTTATATAATTGTATTGTAGAATTGCAAAGTATGTATTAATATAGTACTGAATAGTTTAGGCCCATTGGTTCCTGAGAGTCCACAATTAAATCACCATCAAGAATAGTTCTTGCTCGGGCACCTGGGTGGCTCAGTTGGTTAAGCGTCTGCCTTCAGCTCAGGTCATGATCCCAGGGTCCTGGGACTGAGTCCTGCATTGGGCTCCCTGCTCAGCAGGGAGTCTGCTTCTCCCTCTGCTCCCCCTCCCCAATTCGTGCGCATTCTCCCTCTCTGTCTCTCACACACAAAGTAAATAAAATCTTAAAAAAAAAAATAGTTCTTGCTTTTATATCCTAGCACTTTTGCTACATTATCTAGTCAAAGCATTCTTTTCTAAGCCTTGAATCTTCTTCCTAATCTTACCAGTCTCTAAATACTAATTTCAAAAAAATAACTAATAAAGGATGCATATATTAAATTCTTAAATTAGGTATTAATGTATAAAATGTATACAAATTATTTATTATTATATGAAAATAATAAATGATATTAGATAATTTTTATAAACTAAGCAATTGGATCACCAGACAGAATGAAAACCTATTCTATCTAAAATACGTTGATGGGGCAACCTGGGTGGCTCAGTCGGTTAAGCGTCTGCCTTTGGCTCAGGCCATGATCCTGGGGTCCTGCGATGGAGCCCTGTGTCAGGTTCCTTGCTCAGTGGGGAGTCTGCTTCTTCCTCTTCCTCTGCCCCCTCCCCCTTGCTCATGCTCTCTTTCTCTCAAATAAATAAGTCTTTAAAAAATAAATAAAATACCCTGATAGATTAGTCCTATACATGTATGAGTTACCTGTATTAACAACATACATGACAATATCATCACAATTTGTAAATTGTTAAAATAGAAGAAAACTTGTCAAATGTATAAAAAAATTAATTCTCTAATTTCAGCCTTTGAATATGGAGAAAAGCACTGCCCAAATATTTTTGGTTGATTAGCTTGGATTCAAATTACTTAATGTCTTTGGACCTTAGTTTTCTTTTCTTTATTATAAAGTGATATAGAGGCAGTTCAACCAGAGAATTTCTAAGATACTTTATAAATTGGAAGATGAACTTTACTTCTACTTAACAAGCAAGCGTCTCTCTCATCTACAAATAGCTTTCTTATCCATCCAGAGAGGCAGAGCTGTTGAGTGTGGGCTTGAAAGTCAGACTGGAGCTGCTTACAAGGTGAATTGTGTTGGGCAAGTTACTTAGTGCCTGTAAGCCTGTTCATTCAGTTGTAAAGTGGGAGTAATAATATCCACTCCTCATGGGGAGTGAAAATTAAATGAGATAATGCATGTTAAGTGTTTAACACAATGCAAGGCACATAATGCTTAATGAATATAAGATATTACATTCATGAATACCACCTAAATCTATCTCAGTTTCTATATCGCCTTTTCCTGCCTCCTATTTAGAAGAAAAAGATGAATCTTTGCCTACACTATGGAATCTATCACTTGTCTTAGTCTGTTTCTACATTCCTCACCCCTGCCCCTGCTTAATGTGACAATTGTTTTTTAAAGATTATTTACTTATTTGACAGAGAGAGAAAGAGACAGCAAGAGAGGGAATACACAAGAAGGGGGAGTGGGAGAGGCGGAAGCAGGCTCCCTGTGGAGCAGGGAGCCCGATGCGGGGCTCGATCCCAGGACCCTGGGACCATGACCTGAGCCAAAGGCAGACACCTAACGACTGAGCCACCCAGGTGCCCCTTAATGTGACAATTTTTGATGTACCCACCACCTTTTAAAAATAACTAGATTTAAAAAAACTAAAATAATTGAACTTTTACTTAAATATAGCCTTCAGTGGGAAAAAAAAATCCCAGTATAGTCTTAGTCAAACAGGAAAGAGAAAAGATTTATTTAATATGGCCTTAGCACTTATTTAGAACTGTATCTCCTTCTAAACTCCTTTTCACTTCTAATCCCTAAATGGAAAGTAAAAATGCAAACAAACAAAAGCCAACTTCAAAAACCCTGGTTTTGAATATACTCCAGAGAAATGTGAGTAATTAAAGCCAAGAGGTAGAAGAAACAGTTGTGACATGGGTAGAAAGGCTGACATGGATAAGGGATGATTAAGAGAAAGTCATGAATAGAAACAAAAAAAAAGAGGGTGTCATGATGGGGAAACAGCTACATAGATGTCATTATATAAACCAAAGTTAAACTAAGTGATCTACATAGGGGCCAAGGAATTTGTAGTTTACCTTACTAAAGAGAAAGCAGAAAGTACTGGAGAATGGAGAAGGACCATAAGAATAAAATGGAGTAACTAGATCTTAGATATAGAATTATATATATAAGAATCTAACAGTCATGATCATATAGATAATATGAGAAGCAAAGGAGACCTAGAAGGTCTTTCCTAGAAATAGACCTACAAGGGTAGTTTATTTACAACTCATTTTTATGCTTTCAAATTTCCTGCCTGGATAAAAAAGTCACCTCACTAGCTGGAACCACAGGAATGGCACTGAAAGCATCTGCTCTCTCACTAGGATCTCCTCCTGCCGCTTTCAGATCCTAATCTGGTTATGTTGATGCACAGATCTTCAGAGGATCATGTATTCATTAGGGATTTGCCAAGATGATCTGCTCAGCTTAATTGTACAAGATTGAGTGGAAGTACACAGAGCAAGGTAACATAAGTGACAGCAGAAATTGGTATATATATTTTTTCCTGATGGACAGATGAGGGATGAAGAGTTTAAAAAAGGATTCATGAAGGCTGCTATTACAACAAATCACTAGCAAGAGCTGGACTTGATTATTTTGCTAGTGATGAGAAGAAATAGCACAGGTACTTGTCTAGGGTTTAGTAATGGTAAATCACAAAACTAGGAATAATAAGTGGACTTTCCGATAAGTTAATCATTATCCTTGGTTAGGCAAAATATCATGAAAGGCTGTGCAATCAAAACCATAGATCATGCTATATTAAATAGTTGAGAAGTATGAGGTTGATTGGTAGGTATTATTCAGGGAAAAACAAGTCAATTTGACTAACACAATCACTGTGACTCTGTAATGGTAGAAAGCCTAATAAAACGTCTATGAAGATGGAATCATAAAGTTAGTAAAGAGAATACTTTGTCCAGGTACAAGTTTTAGAAACATCTATAATCTTCAGTGCTTTACAGAGAGTCATAAAGAAGTCTAACCTAACAGAGAATTTGCCTCTGCCTCTATTCAGTATCTAAAGAGAAGAGTTAGAACAAAGATGAGTACTGGAGAATGTTATAACAGACATATACCTCCCCTTTGGTCAAATATAAGTCCATAGTTCATATATCTTGAGTTTCAAAAGACTTTAAATGAAAAAAGATTTTTACACATAAATTAAGAGTTTAGAAGTTCCTAAAGAAATAATATAACCAATAAGGAAACTGGAAATGACCTTTCCTAGGTAATCCTTTGTCCTGCCAACATGGATTTCCTCCTTGTAGGTCTTGGTCCTGGGATAATAATGGCATATGATATGACATGGGTATCAGAAAGCATGAAGATCCTTTCTGCAAATCACAATAAAGATAAGCCCCACAAATAAAATAC
This sequence comes from Leptonychotes weddellii, assembly GCF_054177405.1. Lineage (NCBI taxonomy): Eukaryota > Metazoa > Chordata > Mammalia > Carnivora > Phocidae > Leptonychotes > Leptonychotes weddellii. Next base: position 88,062,964 of record NC_138377.1, on the reverse strand, counting down.
TACAGCTACGGAGACGTATGACATTATCAATTTATTATTGACATTTATATAAATAAAATTTAACATTACATAATTTATTATTATGGTACTAGTTATAGACATCATTTATCTGTAGTAGAAAGTATTCTATCCCTATGTTAAATTTATTTTTTTTTGAAAGTATATCTGGAGTTCTGTGGGATGAACTGTATTTATACTATAGGTATTCCAAAGAGTTCACAGGGGTAGAAAGATGCGAAATAAAGTAATTATTAAATATGAATGCAAAAATGGCCCTAAAATCTCAGGGGTCTTCAAAAGTGAAATGTTATGAAGACCTAATGTAGTATTAAAAGTAGCCATATCTTGCTTGAAAAAGCAGCTTTATAGTTTTTCCTTACTTTTATATCCTTATTAAATTATAGATTACTGGGGCTCAAATTTATAAAGAACTACAGAAACTCTTAACAACCCAGAAATTAATGGTAGAGAATAATAGCTTTAATGCTGAACAGGTTTAATAGAACAAGGGCACAATCTTATATCCTATTTCCTTACCAAGCAAATGGATACCATGTTGGAGGAATGCCGTCCCTAAACTTTATTAAGTATTCTTTTAGGGCTTCTAGCTCTACACCAACAGCCAAAGAAATATTATAGATTTTGTTGTAAATCAGCTAATCAGCCACTGGGTCATGAGGAGGGAAAGTGTCTCTGACTGTTATAAAAGAATGTACTCATTGGGGCACCTGGGTGGCTCAGTCCGTCAAGTGTCAGACTCTTGGTTTCAGTTCAGGTCATGAACTCAGGGTCAGGGAATCAAGCCCCCATGTGGCCACTTCTATACTCACTGGGGAGTCTGCTAGAAATTCTCTCTCCCTTTCCATCTCCCTCTATCCCTCCTCCTGCTCGTGTGTCTTCTCTCTAAAATAAATAAATAAATCTTATAGGAAAAAAACCCCCAGAATATTCTTACATATAAAAAAAAGAATGTAATCATTAAGTACTCTGCCAGATGTAAAGCAGTGTCTTATTTACAGACCCTCAGGATTGGATAGTTCAATGGGAATACAGGAAACAGGACTGGACTGAGAGGATTATAATGGGGCATAAATAAATTGTTCACAGGCCTATAAGATCCCTGGAAAACACAAGATTTGCATCAGATTAAAATGGAGTTACTTCACCAAATATAATGCATGTTCCTTGATTAGACCCTGGTTTGAACAAATCATCTATAAAACAATTTAGGGGACAAATGGGAAACTTGAATATGGCTTAGGTATTAGAAGATATTAAAAATTATAATTAATTTTGTTAGATGCAGTAATGGTACTGTGATTTGAAAGGAAAATGTTCTTGTTTAGAGACGCATATTGAAGTATAAGCAAAATACAAAAATGTTTTTCATAATAAAAAACAAAAACAGTGTTACTGTTTCAGTTTGGTGGGCACTACAGTAAACAAGGGAAACTAAGCATTTCCCTTAGTGACTGACCACCAAGATAGTTGTTCCCATTTATCCCTTCTATAAAAATAGGATTACCTTGGGGCTCCTGGGTGGCTCAGTCGTTAAACATCTGCCTTCGGCTCAGGTTATGATCCCAAGGTCCTGGGATCGAGCCCCGCATCAGGCTCCCTGCTCAGCCAGGAGCCTGCTTCTCCCTCTCCCGCTCCCCCTGCTTGTGTTCCCTCTCTAGCTGTCTCTCTCTGTCAAATAAATAAATAAAATCTTTAAAAAAAAATTGGATTACCTTAGTGAAGAATGATGTTCCTAAACTCCTTTGGTTTTCTGTTCTTTACTGCACCCACTTAACAAAGTCCCAAATCTAGAATAACTACCTTTGCCATGCCTATACCCTGAAGAATACTTCTGCAGAAAAATCACACAAGAGGTATATTCATGTAATAATTAGCATCCTCAATACTACCTTCTTAATTTCTCTAATTAGAACTTCCTCCCACATGCCGTAAAGACTATTTCAAACTACCTCCTTCAAATCTGTTACCAAACTTAACTACTCAATCTTAGTAAATGATCTTGCCTTCCAAATAGTAACAGAAACTAGAAGCATTCAAACAGTAGTTTTCTCTACTTCCTGCTATCAAATCTATAAATTAGCTGTACTCATAGTCTATTCCTTCTCTCCTTTAAAGGTCTCTTCTTCAATCAAGGGTTAATCCCCTTCGCCTGTGAAAATTTCTGTCCTTTCTCACCTTCTTAGGAGCCTTCTCTCATCAATTATCTCCTCTCCTGAACCTTCAACCTTTCTCTCTCTAGTGAGTCCTTCAATATCGAAACATGATCAAGTCTCTCATACTAAAAAACAAAACAAAAAAACCCTCTGGATTCCATACTCCACTACAGTTATGAGCCATTATGTCTATGCCCCCCTCACAGACAGTTTCAAACTAGTTTCCTATCATCTGTTCCTAGTTCCTGACATCCCAATCATTTCCTAACCAATTCAAATTGAGTTTTTTCTGCTGCCACCATTCTCTAAAAGGTACCAACGAAATCCGTATCATGTTTCCCCCCCAGTGTTCTCATCTTACTCATCTTTTCAACTGATTTAACAGCATTTAACAACTGAGATCTCCAGTCTTCTTGAAATACTCTCTCCCTGTTCTTACATGATACCATATTCTTTAGATTTTCCTTTTTTTTTCTTTCTCAGTCTTCTTTGCTAGTTCATACTCCTTTAGTTGACCCTTAAATATTGGCACTCCTTAAATCTCTGTCCTATCATCTCTTTTCTTCTCATTCTTTATTTTCCTTGTAAATCTCATCCTCTCCCCAAATTACCATTTATACACAAAAATTATTCCAGTCTTGAACCATTTACCCAACATTTCCACTTGGAGGTATGCCTCAGAAGCAGCTCTAACAGTTCCAAGGCTGATTTCATGCTATTTGTCATCTTCTCTTCAGCATTCTTGGTGTCAATAAAGAGCACCACCATTTATCCAGTTCTTCGTGCTCAGAGCCCAGAAACCATTCTTTCTTAGTTTTTACAACCTAATCACCAAATCTGATAGATTACCTCCTAAATGTCTATGGAATCTTTCTACTCTGCACTTCTTTACCATCCTAGTCCAAGTCACTGTAACATCTTATTTGGTCCCTGCAATAGTCTCCTAACTAAATCCACATCCACATTTGCCCCAAAATCCAAAGCACCTTAATGTTGTACAAAGGGGGGAGGGAGAGAACACAACACCTTGGATACACTGTTTAGCCACAGAATAAGGTTTACTGAGAAAAACATGGAAGCAGACAAACAGCAGAATGCACCCATTTTCTGAGTTATCATTATCTCACAGAAAGGTATCCTTCGTCCAGAAGCAGACACATGGTAGAAAGTGCTTCAGGAGAGGTACCCCTTCCCCAACCACACAGGAACACTGCGAATCCCTAGCTGACTAGTAAAGGACTTCTGGTCAGGGATATGGCCTTGACAGAAAAGAGAACATCTACAGTTTAGTCTGGGGAGGTTGCATACCAACCACCAATGACAGTCAGAGATCTTGTTTTCCCATTGACCGATCTCACCCCTGCTGAGCCAAAAAAAAGAAAGAAAACACAAAGAACCACTAGGCCATCAGGAGACCAAGGTCTTTCTCCTCTTAACTCAAGACTCTACAAGATCTGGTACCTGCCTATCTTTTTAGTCTTATATCATGCCTCTTAATTTCTATGCTTCAATCACACAGGACTTCTTTTAATTCCTTAAGGAGTTAAGTTCTTTCCCTTCTCAGGGCCTTTGCACACACATGTTCTATCTGCTTAGTTAATCCTTTTTTTGCTAACTGATTAAACTCCTAAAAGATTCATTTTTCAAGTGTCAGTTTATTTTTTAAAGTTTTAAAAAAATTTTTATTTATTTGAGATAGCGAGAGAGCACAAGCAGGGGGAGCGGCAGGCAAAGGGAGAGGGAGAAGCAGGCTCCCTGCTAAGCAAGGAGCTGGATGCGGAACTCGATCCCAGGACTCTGGGATCATGACCTGAGCTGAAGGCAGATGTTTAACTGACTGAGCCACGCAGGTGTCCCACAGAGTATTTTTTTTAACTATTATTTTTTAAAATTTTAATTCCAGTATAGTTAACATACAGTGTTACATTAGCTTCAGGTGTACAATATAGCAATTCAACAATTCCATATATTGCTCAGTACTTAGAGTATTCTTATATAAGCAAACAAATCATTTTACACTGCTTTGTGCAATTCATTGATTAAAGTGTTGAAGGAAGTATGAAGATCCGATTTCTGACTTCAATCCACTTACTTTCATTTAGAGAAAGAAGGCACATTTACATGAAAACAAAACTGGTAACCAGGTACTCATCCGTAAGGGAAGTAAGAATGACAAGTCTCATAATAGCTAGAGGAGGATGGGTAAAGTAGTGATCCTCAGCCTTAGCTGCACATTTAAATCACCTGGGGAGCATTTAAAAAATACAGATGCTTAGGTCCTACCTCTAGACATTCTGATTTAACTGAGTTGGTGGTGGGCTCTGGGCATTAGTATTTTTTAAAAAGCTTCCGGGTAGTTCTAGTATACAACCTGGTTGAGAACTACTGGTTTTAGGAGAAAAGGAGTAGCCGTACTGGAGAGTTAGTATTTGAAATGCTTCTTAAAAGCTAGGTGAAATGTGGATAGGCTAAAAGGAGTGAGATCTTTTCAAATAGGAATTAAGGAGTAAGAAATGATGGTAAAAATGCAGAAATGGTAAAGCATAAAGTGTCTACGAAGAGAGAGGACTATTAATGAGTAGGCAGGCTATATGGCTGAAGCAAAGTATTGGCATAGGAGAATAGTAGAAAATACCTTGCATTTTTATCCTCTAGGCACTGAGGATAGCAGAGTGCTACTGAGCATTTTTGCTATATTATTGACATGATCAGAGCAGTATTCTACCACAGAAGCCTCCCTATAAGTTGAGAAACTCCTCAAATAGGTAGCAGCTGTGAAAATGGAAGAGATGGATGAAGAGATAACAAAAAGGATAAATCAGTAAGATTTTTGGCAGAGCCATAAATGGCATAAGAAGAATTTAAAGTCACACTGATAACTTCAATAATAGTAAACACTATCAGAGACAAATCCTGATTCTTTCTTCTAACTTCCCCTCAAATATACACATCCATCATTAGCAATCCTAGTTCTATCTCTAAGGTTTATCTTTATTTTTTTCTTAGAAAGGAAATAATACTTTTTAATGCAGTAATCTGTGAAAAAGGAGTTGAGACTTAAAACAAAAAGCTGATTTGAAGTAACACTTAAATTGTGAATCCATTGCATCCTAAATATTTAATAATTACCTTCATAATTTGATGAATAAAGAATATTATGCTGAATTTTTTTATTTTGAAGTAGATCATAAGACATCTCTAAATCCAGCTCCTTTAATTTAGAATAACAATTAAAAAGCTATTTCTATATCATACCTTGTATTTGGTCATGGTGCTAAAATGATTATTCCGAAAGAACACACAAAGTTCTCCTTCCTGAACCGTTGAAGTTAGTTCACATAATCCATGGTATGTCAGTTGAGTGGCTGTGTTATTTAGAAACTGCTCAGCTACAAAGCCTATGGAACCAATGCATAATATTAGATGGAAGAATAATTTCAGAATTAAAAAGTTTTTCTATTTACATTGTGTTCCAAGTATGAAGAAAGGCCAACCAAAATAAGATTTTAACTACTATAACATGATGACTCCAAATTGAAGATTTTTCTTTCTAATTTTGCTATGGAAGATGTGTTTATAGACATTCTCCATCCTGAAGAAACAGTTATGTGAAATTCTTTTTAACAATAAATGTATTTACTTATACTCCACCTACTTCCAAAAAGGATTTCAGGCGCTATCAATAAAAGATACAGACACAATAAAACTAAAACCCATTAAAATAAATAAGAAGGCAAGAGTTAGCAATTTAAAAAGTAGGTAGGGATGAAAGATGTATGTCAACAGCTACTTTCCCAATGGAAAGGTGTTTAACAACTTGAGTTGCTTTAAGATGTTAACAAAGATCCCAGATAGTTCTCAATTCACAAACTGTTCAGTTTTTGCCTTAAAAAACTAAACGTAGGTGTGAGACCAAATAGAAAACAGTGGGATAACTGATGCCATTTTTATCCTAATGTCCTATCACATATACCACTCATTATGTAGATATATCAAGTTCAGAGACAGAAATGATCTGTTTTCAAAACACAATGAAATATAAAGACGTTTTCTGGAGTTTAATTTAAAAGATATATGTACAGTTGATACTCATTATTTGTGCACTTTCATATCATATTTTCGTATCTGCAAACTTGCCTAGTAACTAAAATTAAAAATCCAAAATCAATACTTGCTGTGCTTCAGGGTCAATCTTGGATCTGTACAAAGTGGCAAAAATTTTGAGTCACTCAATGCACACATTTCCCACTGAGGTCAAACAAGGCAACGTTCTGCCTTCTTGTTTCAGCTTTCTTACTATAAATAGACTTTTCACAGTCTATTAGGTATGTCTTTTTGGGTGTGTAAAATGGCCCCCAAGCATACTGCTGAAGTGCTGGGGAGTCAAAGGCTGTGATGTGCCTTACAGAGAAAACACATATTTTTGCAGATTCATTCAGACATGAGTTATAGTTGCTGTTGGCCATGAATTTAATGTTAATGAATCAACAATATGTTTTAAATAAGGGGTCTCTAAACAGAAACACAAATAAAATAAGGTTATATACTGATCAGTTGATGAAAATCTTGTGACCAGAGGTTCATAGGAACCTAATCTTGTGTTTCCCCTAGGAAGAGTGGTTCAGTATTCATGAATTTAATGTTCATAGCAACTTTACAGAACGTAACTACCAGGAATAATGAGAATCTGTATAAATAACTTAAAAGGCTGTATTTTTCTTCTTTCCTTCTTTTTCTTCCTTCATCCTTCTGCTCCCTTCCTTTAATAAGGAACGTCTCAGAAGCAGTGGGGGTGGGGTGGGGTAGGGTGGAATAGAATGCTCTAAAAAGTTTTATAAGTGAGCAGAGAGGTGCAGATACAGGGAGGAAAGATAAATCTACATTAAGAAACTGACACCTCAACAAGACATTGAAAAATAAACTTCGTAGGGCCAGAGGCAGCTGGATAACATAGCTTTATTCCACTCCCTCTCTATCCCTCACCCTTGGTGTCAAGCTATAGCACTTCAAGCTGCAAAGTGGTTGTAAAAAACTACCAATGTATCACACTATTCCAAGGAATTGGTTAAGGTTGGAGGGGAAGTGCAAAAAAGTTATACAAAAGGCCCCTGCCAAAGGAAATTTATAGCCCATTTGCAACTTCTTGGGTTTATGCATTTAGTAGAGCTCCCCCCTTCAGTTATTATCATTACTTTGCTAAGTACTAAGTTACTGAGTAGACTAAAGTACTTGCTATATAACAGTTTCAGTCTTAAGCACTATATCTATGCTGAGAAGTACCACTGTTCTACATAATATCCACGTTACTAAATGCTTCCTTCAGAAAGATGTTTCTAAATACCCCTCCCACATCTCACACAATATCCTCTCTAAAAATCCCTTTCAAAAAGATACAAAAAATGAGTGGAGATAACTGAATTCACAACATTATTTCATGTGTGTGAAATTCAAAAATGCTACACTAGAAAGGTCTTTCTCAGGTACTTCTTTCTAGAGAACAGGGTATCAGCTCAAGAGAGAATACATGACTTGCTCGAGGACATAAAACTAGTAACAGCAAAGTGAAGACTGGAACCCAGGAGAATTATTGGCATTAAGTTTAAAAATTTAGTGCTGATTACTATAAATGCAAACTGAATTGTATTTCTCCCAAGCCATAAAGCATATTCTAATTTAGACTTATAGAGAACAATGTTTCCTAATTCTTTTACCAACTCTTAAAATGACCCCTGTGGGGCGCCTGGGTGGCTCAGTTGGTTAAGCGACTGCCTTCGGCTCAGGTCATGATCCTGGAGTCCCGGGATCAAGTCCCGCATTGGGCTCCCTGCTCAGCAGGGAGTCTGCTTCTCCCTCTGACCCTCCCCCCTCTCATGTGCTCTCTCTCTCTCAAATAAATAAATAAAATCTTTAAAAAAAAAAAATGACCCCTGTGATTTTCATGGACTGTTCAAAAGCCTAATCTAGTTTCAACTTTTCATAACTAATTAAACAAATTTTGGTAAACAATTCTAAGTGTTACATAGCAGTTTACTTATCTTCATTGCTTCAAATGACAATTTATTTGCAACATTTAGCTTAAACTTCATTTTTTTTTTTTAAATGGGTTCCATCCACCCAACGCGGGGCTTGAACTCATGACCCTGAGATCAAGACCTGAGCTGAGATCAAGAGTCAGATGCTTAACCAACTGAGCCACCCAGGTGCCCCTTAAATTTCAATTTTAATGTTATAGATACTGTTATTAATGATACTAAAGTAAGGTTAAAATTAATATAATGGTAATAATAAAATTATATTACTAAACGTAAATTTAAATTAAAAATTGTTGACATTATGTGTTTGAAAATATTTCTTTCAGAAATTCAATACTAAATTTATCAAATTACTTTCCTTCATTACTGAGGAGTTATTAGAGAACAGAAAGGTACTAAGTGCCTTAAAGAAACTGAAATAGAAACAGAGGCACTAAAATTAGGCAAAAAGGAACAAAAAGAGGATACAGGAAAAAAGGAAAACTTGGCTTATTTTTAAATGTTGGCTAGATTTGGCACTGCTTAAGATTTGCATTCAAATTTAAACTCAATCAGAACTTTGTCACTGTGATAGTTTTAAACAATGATTTTCTTTTTAATTTCATATACTATCAATTTTCAAAAATCAAATACATTATATTAACATTTTTCCCCAAGAGGATGCAACAAAACAATCCCTTTTAATATGACAAATACCCAGACTTTCTCTGAAATACAAGGGCTCATATAATTTGATTCCAGGGATGTAGTAGGGACCAGAACATTCCTATTGTGCCATAAAATAAGGAAGTACTCAAGAAATGAAGACATGTTAAAAGAACATGGGATCCAGGCTGAGAGGATTCCACTGGATAAATCTGAGACAATTCTAAGCATTAAAAAGAGTCATGATAATAATGGATTATAACACACTGAATAAAAAAAAATCTATGAGTCTACATTGATAAAAAAATTTTTTAATGGGGGAGGAGAAAACACTTTTTATTTTTACAGAAAACTGCCAACTAATAAATGTAGAAGGAATAGAAATATCCTAATCACCATAGTAACAGTTGATTCAGATAAGAATCAATGAATGCCAATTGTACTGGCCAAAAGATTATTAGGGAACAGGGTATTCCCGCAGTTTCAAAGCATGATATCAGAGATTACTAATTAATTACAAAAGGCAAAGGACATCTTTACAACAAAAAAATCTGGCAGATACCACTTTAATCATATCATATTTCAACATCACCAATAATGGGATAATCAGACATCTATCTTGTGCCACCTGATTTGATGCACTGGGAACGACACAGTATCACCTATGTAGTATTCCCACCAAAAATATATGACCTATTCTATTCATGAGGAAACAGTCAAATGAATCCAAATTGAGGACTATTCTACAAAAAAACTGGCCTGGATTATTAAGAAAAGTCAATATCAGAAAAGACCAAAAAGAAAAAAAGAAAAGAAAGAAAAAAGATTAAGGATCTGTTCTAGATTACAGGAAGCTAAGTTGATATGACAATTAAATGATTCTTGATTGGAGCCTACATTGAAAAACCTTCAAAGCTAAAAGGGGCATTATTGGGACAACTGGAAAATTGAGAATATGAACAGTATATTAGATAAGAGTATTGTATTGATGCTAAATTTCCTGAGATAATTGTATTGTGACTACATAGGAGAATTCTTGTTTTTAGGAGACAACTGTTGAAGCATTAATAGGTAAAGTGCTATGATATTTGCAACTAATTCTCACATGACTTAGGAAATAGTGTGTGTGTGTGTGTGTGTGTGTGTAAACAGAGAAAGAAAGCAAAACTTCAATATGTTAATAATTGGTGAATTTAGGCAAAGTGCATAAATAATCCCGGTACTATTCCAATTTTTTTATGGATTTGAGAGTTTTCAAAATAAAAGAAAGAAAAAAGAGAAAATCAGTATCATTTAATCAGAAATAACATGAATTCAAACTATAATCTTCAGTGTTGATAGCACATGATAAAGGCTCAATAAATATTTGAATGAATGAATATTCTGGAATTATTTAAGCATTTTTTTTTTTTTAACTTAGGAATAACCGTTAAAGAAGAAATTATTACTGAGAAAGCATCTGGAATTAAATGACCAGTCTGGCAGCTGGTACTGTGCTATTTTTTTTCCTTACTGATTTTTGCTGCCATGCCATACCCATCATTATAACTAGATTCAAAAAAGTACCTCCATCCAAAGATATAGCAAATAATACATACTCTTTATGTACATGTAAAAGTTCTGTACTTTTACTTACAAGGTATTGCCATCAAAAGAAAAAAAATGTTATCTGAAAGAAGGTGAAAGAATATCTAATTTTATTTAGCTAAATAACATTGCGTTTTTATAAAAAAATGATAGTTAAAATATATCTTGTATTCTGCACCTTATGGAAATGAAATATTTGAATTAAAAAAATTAGTAATTATCACCTGAAATTAAAACTTAACACTTTTTAATAAAGAAGGATTAGAAATAAACCACCTTTGGGATATTTTATTGATTCAGAAGGAAAGTTACAGTTGGGGGCTAAACAGAAAAAGAAAGCAGACTCCTTCATCTGAACACTACACCCAAGAAAATATGAGGAAGAAAACAATGGGGGGGGAGCTAAATTGCTACATTATAAGTAAAAATGTCCATTGTGGCCTTTTCTTTCCTATACCATTTCTTAGTGCCTATACAAGTAACCATTGGAACTGAATAATTATTTCAAACAGACTGCACATTTATAGTTTCTTATAAACAAAAACTTTAATTGTACTGAATTCTACATATAAAAATCTGATATGCAGAATTCTACCATATAAAATTTATATACCAAGGAATTAATCAATTCTGGTACATATTACCCCAAAATTCTATAGCACTAAAGAGGATGATTCCTTCCTTGCTTTTATCAAGGAGTTCTTCTCAAGGTATCAATACTATATAAATTAGTTATAGTTTTTTGTTACCCTGGGGAATCAATGTTAGAGAAATAGTAACAATAGTTGTAACATCAGGTGAGAGAAAGAAGTGATGAAGGGGCTGGATTTTTGTTGTTGTTCACTTTGTTAATTAGCATACTGCCTAAGTACATTACATTGTTACATTACAGCCTAGCTTGGGGAAAATGCTGTTACCAAGTGTTCCCTATAGCTTCCTACCCTATAAGCCTGTTCACCCAAATATCCCTAATATAGCTATTATTCCATCTGTTAACAATGGCTGAATCCTATTGTTCCCTCAATTACTACTGAATAGCATATTGGAAGTTATGGAGAAAGCTGGAACCTACACATGGAAATTTTCTTTATAGTCTGTTTTTTTAGGAATATATAGTAATAAGAGTTTGGGTAAGGAATGGAAAGTTCTAGTGAATGGAATTTTGTTAATTGAAAGTATTTTTAACAGCTTTTGTTGCTCCTCTCTCCCCTAAAATTAAACTTTGTTGCCTGGGGTTGCAGTGAAAGAGCTGTCATACAAATCAGTGATCAGTATCCCTGTATGCTTATGTATTTATTACAAGTAAAAACCTAGGATAAGTGTCCACTAAAATACTCTCTTTTCTTGCTACCTGCTTCTTGAATAAACATGTTAAACTTATGGATAACTGAATAATTACTTGGGTTCTGATTAATGTAGTATGTGATTCATGTACATACCTTCTCATATGTTCTTATATACTCTTGTAGTCACTTAGTTTTATTTTTTTAAATGTGGTGATTATAATCAACTTTTATTATACCTCATGTAAAAGAACTGTGTCTGAGAGGATGATGAAGCCCATCCCCTACTTCTCACGATTTCTATCTCGTTTACCCTTCAAACAGAGGACAATAGCAGCCTAAGTTTTTGTACATATTTACAAGAAAGTGAAGTGGGTTGTAGGAAAGGTATATCCAAATACTATGGCTCCTGATAGCATTCTGGTTTCAAATGTGCTTTTCCCTTCATTGACCAGAACACAGCTGAAAAAACATGAAACTGCTTCTACAATGATAAATTTAGCAATTTAATTAGTTAGGGATTAGGAAATCTGATGATCAGAGGTATACTTTCATTTAGAATGGTGCTTTAATATACTATATTGTACTGAAACATAAGGCAGAGCTCTACTAAAATAAACACTCATTGAAATGAGTACATAATACTCATTTCAATCAATTAGAGGATGAATTATAAAGTTCACTCAGTACTCCCAAATAATAATCCTTTTTTTTAAAAAAGGTAATTATCAATAACTCCTGGGTAATTGATCATATCAAAGTTAACAAGTGATTCCAAAGACTTTTAGTAGAATCCAGGCCTGATTTTAGACATCAAGTGAAAAGGGTTCTAAAAAAAACCTTTCACTGGTATCTTTATGAATAATTACTTCTTTTAATTCCTACAAGTAGCATCACTTGGATTTTTTAGAAGTCTTATTTATGACATTTAAAAGCTACTAAATTATAACACAAGTTATTTTGCCAAGAATAAATCAGGTAATAGCAGCACTCACCCACCTTCACTAACGAGCTCACTATTGTCTGACTGCTTACAAGAGATGATCTTCTCCACTAGTTGGTTGTAGCTGCAGTTACCAACAGCTTTTACAATGTCATCAATCTAGAAAACAAATGACTGTCTCACTAATCATGATAAGATTAAAAACAATAACAAAGAAACCCATTTCACTCTTTAGGGTTTTATTCTAATATTAAATGTAAAAATATGACTTCTGAAAAAGAAAATCAACACCCAACAGTTCCTAATTTTGTTTACAGCTCACTATAACACATTATGAAAAATATTGCTTAGCTGTATTTCAATTATGCAAAAAATAATGAAATGGGATTATTACATGCAACTTTATTTCTTAAGGTTGTAAAGATGCTAGTGATTAAAATAAAAAGTAAACTATTTCAGGAGGAAAAATAAGAACATTTCAGTTTTTTTTTCTAAAAAACAAATATTTTGCATTTAAAGCAAGGCAAATCTAAAGATAATTTATGGGATTAACAAAGTTCTCCCATTTTATTTATTATTTAGTTCTCAGCAAAGTATAGTGGAGATGCAAGTAGACGTAACTATGTCATTTTCCTGAAAAAAAGTTAATATATATTAATCAGGGATAGTATTTGCCTCACGAGTCTTATTTAATCTTTGTCTTTGGCAGTAGAGTAGAAAAGTAAATGCAAAGTTTTAAGCTGAAGGAAAATGAAGCTGGGCATCTCTACTCTCCTTCCATTACACTTTGCTTTGACTACTGAAGAAAAAATAGGTTTCTGGTGTCTAAACAACTTGTTTTGATTGCCATCCCAACTGTAAAATATATTTACTTATAAACTATTTACATGTACTACTGTATTGACATATACATAATTAAACAAATATAAATTAATACATAGATATAACATAAGAGGGCCAATGTTTTCTTTCCACATCCAAATGATCTTCTTGAATACTTACACTTTGAATACCACAAGTCTTCACATGTATCTGTTCAAATAATACTCTGGACAATGGTTCTCAAACTAGGGAGCTTGTTAAAAAGATCTAAAAGAATTCCAGGCTCAAATTGCTTCTCAGCTGTCTAAATTTTCATTCCACTGCTGCACTGCAAAGTTTAAGAAAAACTGCTCTAGGCTATAATTTCTTTGTTCCTGCAAAATTCTAGGATGGGAAAAACCTCTGAACCATTGTGGGACCGACTGTTGAGAAGAGCAGTTAATTGAAAAAAGTCAAAGCAGGGAGTTGTGAAAAAATGTTATATACACATCTTGAACATTTCATGTTAAAATACACAAATGTATTCACTTGTCAATCTTTTGATGTAGAGCCAATAAGGCTTTTTCTTTGAAAGCAGAATCTTACAATTCTATGTAAACAACACAGAAGAGTATGACTTCCAGTTTTGATTTAAAGTGAAAACTTAGACCCTTAAGAAGCAATTTGAGGGCACAGTTCCTTTAGATTTTCATTATTTTTCTTAACACTTTTACTGTTTACAGCAATTTTCCTTAGTGACTTAACTTCATTAACTCTTTCCAAAGGATATGAATTTTCAATCCTAAGGAATCCACAAAATACAAATAAAAGATAAATACACAAAAATCAATTGTACTTCCATAGACCAGCAATAAACAATATAAAGATTTCAATACAGAGATTTCATAGGCCAAATCTCTACATTAGCATTTCATTCAATTAATTCATTTGGGAGCCTTTTATGCACAGCTGTGTACCAGGTGCTGTTAGAGAAACTGCAGACTCAGCAGTGAACAAAAGAGATGGTCTATGCTTTCATATAGTTTACATTCTAGAGTAAAGACAAACAACAAACCAAATAAGCAAATATATTATATGCTAGGTAGTTATACGTAGTGGTGTACAGCTGTTCTTTGTTCGTTTTCATTGTATTCCACAGTATGGATATACCATAATTTTTTTTCATTCATTTTTTGATGGCTAAGTTGCTTGCAGTTTTGGGCTATGACAAATAATACTGCCATGAATATGCTTATACATTTATCCTATTCTACACATAAAGAGTTTCTCTAGGAAATATGTTTTGTCTAATTGCTAAGTCTTAACGTATGCTTATCCTCAACTTTGCTATAGAACTCCAAACTGCTTTCCAAAACAGAAAGCCAATTTATTTTCTCATCAGTGGGAAATGAGAATTCTCTACATTGCATATCTTCTCCAACATTTAGTACTGTCAGACTTTTAAATATTAATTGTTCTATGTTCTAATGGGTGTATAATAGTGGTATCTTATTTTGGTTTTTATTTGCATTTCCCTGATGACTAGTTCTTATGTTCACTAGTTGTTTGGATAACCATTTTTATAAAGTGCTTGTTCAAGTCATTTGCTCCTTTTTTTTAAAACTGGGCTGCCTATCTTAAAAAAAAAAAAATATATATATATATATATATGTATTTGTAGGAGCTCTTTATTCATTATGTAAGTTGTAATCCTCTCAGGGGCTTGCTTTTACATTTTCTTCGGCATTTCTTTAAATAAATACAAGTTCTCAATTTTAATGTAGTCATGTTTACCAAAGTTCTTCACGGTTAATGTATTTGTTTAGAAATCCTTTCCTATCATTAAGGTCAGAAACATACTCTCAAACTTTGGCAGTTTTAGCTTTTACAGTTAAATATCAATGCATATGGAACAAATTTTATGCTGTGAGTTGGAGGAAATAATTTCATTCTTTTCCAATTGACTATCTAATTAGAAATCCAAATTGGCTATCTAACTGGCTATCTAATTAAATATGTAATGGCTACCTAATTGCCTTAGCACCTTTTATTATAAGGACTGCCTTTCCCGTTGCTCTACAGTGCCTTCTGTCTATATATGCATGGTCTTTTTGGCTTCTCTATTCTGTCATTGGTCCAAATCTTAATTACAATATTTAAAATACTTCCTATCTGGAAGAGCAAGTCCTCCCTGCTTGTTCTGCTTCAAGTATATCATGGCTTCTATTCCCAGCCCTTTGCATTTCCACATAAATTATAGAATCCACTTGTCTCATTCCAAAACTACTCCCCATAAATCTGTTGGGATTTTGTTTGGGGTCATACTGAAACTATAATTTACTTTAGAGAGAATGGACATTTGTATAAATTGTCTTAAAATCTAAAATCTAAGAATAGAGACCTACATTTACATAGGTCTCTAATTTCTCTCAAATTTAAAATTGTGCACACAGAGATCTTGCACATCTTTTTGTCAGCTTTATTCTTAGGAACTTACGCTATGTAAATGAC
This sequence comes from Leptonychotes weddellii, assembly GCF_054177405.1. NCBI lineage: Eukaryota > Metazoa > Chordata > Mammalia > Carnivora > Phocidae > Leptonychotes > Leptonychotes weddellii. The sequence continues at coordinate 88,046,988 of NC_138377.1, read as the reverse complement.
ATTTTTAAAATTTCATTTTCTGTCACTTTATTTATTTATTTAAAAGACTTTATTTTTAAGTAATCTCTATACCCAGTGTGGGGCTCAAACTTGCAACTCCGAGATCAAGAGTCGCATACTCTACCGACTGAGCCAGCCAGGCGCCCCTTCTGTTTGTCATTTTAAAATTCTTTTTGAAGGGGGCGCCTGGGTGGCCCAGTTGTTAAGCATCTGCCTTCAGTTTGGGTCATGATCCCGGCTCAGGTCATGATCCCGGGGTCTTGGGATCGAGCCCCACATAGGGCTCGCTGCTCAGAGGGAAGCCTGCTTCTCCCTCTCCCACTTCCCCTGCTTGTGTTCCCTCTCTGTCTCTGTCAAAAAAAAAAAAAAAAAAAAATCTTTTTGAAGAATATTTGAAGAATTTTGAAGATTTTAGCTTTGTTAATCTTACTTTCTGATTTTTAATACTTTATGATCTTTTTTTTAAAACACTTTCTGCTCTTAAAATGGATATATAGTTTATTAGCTTTCAATCTTTTCTTATTCATTACTATATGAATTTAGGGCTTTAAAAATCCCTCTAAAAGCTGTTTTAGCTAATCTCACAAGTTTTGATATGGATTTAGTTATTGTGCAGGTTAAAATATACTCTGACTTTCATTATCCAAATTTTTGGCCCAAACTATTTCTATTGTTTTTCTACTGATTTCTAGCTTAACTGCACTGTGGTCAGAGGATATTCTATACTCTATGTGATTTAAATCCTTAGAAATTTGCTGAAACTTGCTGTATAGCCCTGTCGTAGGTCAGTTTTTATAAATTTCATGAATGTATAGTCAGGTTCAAGAAAAAAAACAGGAGAAAATGTCATGGACAGGAGACTAGGAAGATATGATGATTAAATGCAATGTATTATTCTAGATTAGATCATGGAACAACAACAACAAAAATTAGTAGAAAAATTGGTGAAGTGTGTGAGAACTGAAATCATAAAAATACTAGAGGGGAATACAGGCAATAACTTCTTTGATATCAGCTGTAGCAACTTCTTTCTAGATATGTCTCTGAGGCAAGGGAAACAAAAGCAAAAACAAACTACTGGAACTACATCAAAATAAAAGGCTTCTTTTTTTTTTTTTAAAGATTTTATTTACTTATTTGACAGAGAGAGAAATAGCGAGAGCAGGAACACAAGCAGGGGGAATGGGAGAGGGAGAAGCAGGCTTCTTGCCAAGCAGGGAGCCCAATGTGGGACTCGATCCCAGGACCCTGGGATCATGACCTGAGTCGAAGGCAGACGCTTAATTACTGAGCCACCCAGGCGCCCCAAATAAAAGGCTTCTGCAGAGCAAAGGAAACAACCAATAAAACTAAAAAGCAACCTATGGAATGGGAGAAAATATTTGCAAATGACAAATCCAATACAGGGTTAGTATCCAAAATATAAAGAACTTATAAAACTTACAAACACCCAACAAAACCAAATAATCCAATTAAAAAATGGGCAGAAGACATGAACAGACATTTTTCCAAAGAAGACATATAGCTAACAGACACATGAAAAGATATTCAACATCACTCATTATCAGGGAAATACAAATCAAAAGTACAATGAGATATCACCTCACACCTGTCAGAATGGCTAAAATCAACACAAAAAATAATAGGTGTTGGTGAGGATGTAGAGAAGGGGGAATCTTCTTGCACTGTTGATGGGAATGCAAACTGGTGCAGCTGCTCTGGAAAACAGTATGGAGGTTCCTGAAAAAGTTAAAAATATAACTATCCTACAACCCAGCAATTGCACTACTAGGTATTTACCCAAAGAATACAAAAATACTAATTCAAAGGGATACATGCACCCCAATGTTTATAGCAGCATTATCTACAACAGCCAAATTATGGAAAGAGCCCAAATGTCTATCGACTGATGAACAGATAAAGAAGATGTGGTGTATATATACAATGGAATCTTACTCAGCCATAAAAAAAGAATGAAATCTTGCCATTTGCAACGACATGGGTGGAGCTAGAGGGTATAATGCTAAATGAAATAAGCCAGTCAGAGAAAGACAAATACCATATGATTTCACTCATATGTGGAATTTAAAAAACAAAACAAACAAGCAAAGGAAAAAAAAAGAGAGAGAGACAAACCAAGAAACAGACTCTTAACTGTAAAGAACAAACTGATGGTTACCAGAGAAAGGTGGGTAGGGGGTGAGATAGGTGACGGGATTAAGGAGTGCACATGTCGTGATGAGCACCAGGTAATGCATGGAAGTGTTGAATCAATATATTATACACCTGAAACTAATATTACACTGTATGTTAACTGGAATTTAAGTAAAAACTTAAAAAAAAAAATTGGTGAAGTGTGAATGAAGACTCTAATATAGCTAATAGTAATGCACCAATATTAAATTTTGATTATGTGTACCAAGGTCATGTAAGATTAAGAGAAATGGGGTGAAAAGTATGCAGGAATTCTCTGTAATATCTTTGTAAATTTCCTGTAAATCTGAAATTATTCAAAAATAAAAATTTATTAATTTTTTTAAAGAATATATATTCATTAGGTTTTATTTTCTGCTTCTGTCAGTTACAGACAAAGATATAACAACTTCCAGTATGGCAATCTATTTCTTTTTATAATTCTGTTAAATTTTGCTTTATGTACTTTGAGATTATATGATTAGATGCATACAAATTTTATTTTATTTTTTTAAAGATTTTATTTATTTATTTGACAGAGAGAGACACAGTGAGAGAGGGAACACAAGCAGGGGAGCTGGAGAGGGAGAAGCAGGCTTCCCGCTGAGCAGGGAGCCCGATGTGGGTCTCAATCCCAGGACCTTGGGATCATGACCTGAGCCAAAGGTAGATGCTTAATGACTGAGCCACCCAGGCGCCCACAAATTTTATTTTTTATTGTCCAAAACTGACCTTTATTCTTTGTGACAGTTCCCATGGGTCCAAAGAATGAGCAATCAATCAGGTATTTACTTTCTAGGTGTCTCTGGGCACATACAAATCTAAAATAATTATATCTACTTGGCAAATTAAACATTAAGCAATTGTATGGCATCTTTTTTTCCCTCTCTTTACTTGCTACCTTTGTTTTTTATATCTCTTGTGAACAACAAATATATATTATTTTAATCCAACCTCAGAACCACTTTTAACTAGAGCATTTAGTCCTATTTACACTTACTATAATTATTTACATACTTGAACTTATTAAATCTATTCTCTTTGTCCCATCAGTTCAACATTCCTTTACCTCTTCTTTCTTCCTTCTCTTTAGATTAATTTTTCTCTTTTCTACTAATCTAGAAGTTACCCACTATGTCTTCTATTCTTTTCATAGTTACTCTAAAAGAGCACTATCCAATAGCACATTCTGTAATAATGGAAATATTCCAAATCTGTATTGCTCAATAAGATATCCACTGGCCACATGCAATTGAAATATACCTAGTGCAACTCAGAAACTAAATTTTTAATTAAATTTAAATAGCTACACTTGGCTACCACATTGGACAAAGAAGTTACAGAAACTATAACATCTACCCCTACACAAAGTCAGAAGTTAATATTCTCTTCTTGAACAATTAATTCTAGGCCCTTAGAATATTTTACCTTCCTCCCAGCTTAGGTTATTATTTTTGTATTTGCTAATGTTCTTTTTTAAAATCCCAAAAGATAGCATTATTATTTGATACAGTCCACATTTATATTTATCCACATATTTATCATGTTATTTTCTGTTCGTTCACTTTTCCCTCCATCTGAGATCATTTTCCTTATTTCTAAAATCCTTGTTTAGAATTTCCATTAATGTTGGTCTATTGCCAGGAAGCTTTTTTTTTTTTTGAGATTTAAAAAAATGTTTAAGTAATCTCTACACCCAATGTGGGACTTGAACTTACAACCCTGAGATCAAAAGTCACATGCTCTATTGACCGAGCCAGGCAGGCACCCCAAGGAAGCTATCTTAATTTAATTAATCTATAAAATGATTTTGTTCCATTCTTGAAAGATAATTTTTCTGGGAACAGGATTATAGGTTAGCATTTGTCTTCTTTCAGCACACTCAATATATCATTTCCACTGTTATCTGGCTTCCAATGTTGCTTTTAAAGAGTTATTATCAATTAATAATGGAGAAATATCCTCTCAGTGGCTGAATTCTGGTGCTCACCATCAAGAGAAAAGCTGAAATTTATTTGCAAGACAATCATTTACAGAATACATCATCAGAATACAAAGAACTAACCAGTTCTGAGAGGTAGTTCATATACATCTATAGATTACAAACTTTTGCATCACTCCTTTTCTTTTCTCAGCAGCAGAATCATTTTGTCACAAATAAGTAAGTAAAATAGATAAAAAGCACAGCCCGAACCCCTTCCAAGAGTTTGAAAATCACTGTGTATACCAGAAAAGTCTGATGAACAATTTCAGTTCTACACTTGAGTATATGTTTTTCTTTAAGCATATGAATTCAACTGTTTACCAGACAATATATAGTTCTATACAGACAGTCAGAGCGATGATCTGAGTAAAATTTTTAAGAACTCAGGCTTAAGTTCCTCAGGCTGTCAGCTCATTCTCCTCAAGAATCTAGGCAATCTGGCATTGTCATCTGCCAGGATGCAACATGGCTCACCTTGGATATGTAAAATGCTAGACATGGCTACACTTTTCAGTGATATTCTCAGAGACAGAATGCCAATAAAGATACAGATGCCCTGTTTACAGTAAGCCATGCTTTCCTTGCCCAGACTACCGGTTGCTTTTACCAACAGACAAGGATGGAGAAACCACTGCTATTATGATCTCTCCGTCCTTGTAGTTAACACATGGAGACATGTATACATGCTTCATGCCATCAATCAATATTTACTAAGAACCTACTATGTGCCAACCACTGTTCTAAACAATGAGATATAAGAGCTCAGCCCTCATAAAACATTCTAGAGGGAGATGAGAGCCAATCAAGTAAATAAATAAATAATAATTCCAGATAACGGTAAGTGGTAAAGAAAATCAAATAGGATTGTGGGAGAGGAAATGACTGAGGAAAAGGAGGGTGACTAATTTCAACAAGTTGTCAGAAAGGGTCTCTCTAACAAGGTGATATTTGACCTGAGATCTGAATAATGAGGTACCAGAAACATGAAGATCTGGGAGAACAACATGTAGGGTAGTAAAACAATGTTCCACAGTAGGCAATCAGCCAGTAGAAAAACCTGAAATAGAAATGAACTTAACATGCCTGAAAAACAGAAGAGCAGTCAGCATTACTAGAGAGTAGTAAAAAAAAAAAAAAAGGGATAATTATATGAGGTGAAGTTGGACAGATACAGAGTCTAGGTCATGCAGCATATCATAACTCTAATAAGGATTTTGTATCTTATTGGAGTTACAGTGGAGGTTTTTAAGGAAAGGAGGGGGGCACAGGCATCAAGGGGAGGGTTATTTTACAAAGATCACTCTGAGTGCCAAGACAACTCAATGGGGGAAAGAATAATCTTTTACAAAGAGTACAACAAATACTACTAGGACAACTGGATATCCACATGCAAAAGAATAAAAATGGATCCCTCGTCAAACTATATACAAAGATTAACTCAAAATTGATCAATCACACTCCTAAATATAAGCACTAAAACTTTATAAAACTCTTAGAAGAAGATACAGGAGTAAATCTTTGTGACTTTGGGTTAGGCAAAGCCTTCTTAGGACATCAAAAGCATAAGCAACAAAAGAAAAAAAGATAAATTGGATATCATCAAAATTAAAAACTTTTTGGCTTTTCAAGAACACCATCAATAAAGTGAAAAGACTATCCACAGAATGGTAGAAAATATTTACAAATCATTTATCTAGTAAGAGACTTATACCTAGAATATATAAAGAACTCTTGCAACTCTATAACAAAAAGACAAATAGCCCAATTAAAAATGGGGAACGGATCTGCAGACTTTTCTCCTAAGAAGATATACAAATGGCCAATAAGCACATGAAAAGATGTTCAACATTATTAGTCAAAAGAAATACAAACAAATCCACAATGAGATGCAATTTTATACCTATTAGTATGACTATAATCCAAATAACAGATAATAACAAGTGTTGGTGAGAATGGGGACTCAACTTCGTAGGTAACTCCTAACTCCTTGAAGTTATAGTTAGAAGTCTTGGACAAACTGAGCAGTCTGGAGTACAGTGCCCTTAACCTCACAATTTGGCTAATTTCAGGTAAAACCACAAAAATATAACAATCAGAGGGGCACATGCGTGGTTCAGTCAGTTAAGTGTCCGACTCTTGATTTCAGCTCAGGTCATGATCTCAGGGTCATGAGATCGAGCCCTGTGTTGGGCTCCACGCTGCGTGTGGAGCATGCTTAAGAGGCTGTCTCTCTCCCTCTGCCACTCATGCTCACTCTCTCTCTCAAAAAAAAAAAAAAATTATATATATAAAACAATCAGAAAGTATAAATCTAGATTAAATTTCCAAATGAATAAAATTTTACTACATTTGTGTTTATATAATTTTAAATTTTCTACTTACCTGTGGATCCACTAACCACCCATGGTACAAAGGAATATCAAGAAGATCAAATACAATGCATTCTGGTGTATACTCAAATACTCGAACACCAGTGAATTTTACGTTTACATCCAAGCCTGTCTGTAGTTTGTGCAAGATTGCCATAGCATCACTCATATTCTGAATATAGAAAGGAGAAAGGTAAAGATGAGAAAAATCAAATGACAATGACAACAACAGCAAAGATACTTGAATGCAGGCACATTTACTTCTACTTTTCCATTTTATCCAATTTATTTGTCCCTTCAACCAATTTTTATTAAGTGCCTACTATGTACCAGGCACTAATTTGAGTTCTAATGAGATAACAGTGAATAAAACAAAGTTCCTGATCTCCTGTAACTAATATTCTATTTTGAGAGACAAATATATATACAATATAATGTCAAGTATTTAAGGAAAATTGAACAGGATAATGACATACAGACCGACAGGGATGAGGGACCTATTTTAGACCAGAAAGACCAAAGACAAAGTTTCTAGTCAAAGAGTATTACCTCTCCCACTTTGGGGCATATATCCAAAAGAATTGAAAATAACATCTTTTTTTTTTTTAAGATTTTATTTATTTATTTGAGAGAGTGAGAATGAGAGAGAGAGAGAGAGAGCATATGAGAGGGAGGAGGGTCAGAGGGAGAAGCAGACTCCCTGCTGAGCAGGAAGCCTGATGCGGGACTCGATCCCGGGACTCCAGGATCATGACCTGAGCCGAAGGCAGTCGCTTAACCAACTGAGCCACCCAGGCGCCCCGAAAATAACATCTTGAAGAGATACTTGCATCCCCATGTTCATTGTAGCATTATTCATAATAGTCAAGAGGTGGAAACAGCCCAAATGTCCACTGACAGATAAATGGATAGAGACACTGTGGTATATACATACAATGGAATATTATTCAGCCTTAAAAAAAAAAAAGGAAATTCTATCGGGGCGCCTGGGTGGCTCAGTCGTTGAGTATCTGCCTTCGGCTTGGGTCATGATCCCAGGGTCCTGGGATTGAGCCCCGCATCGGGCTCCCTGCTCTGCGGGAAGACTGCTTCTCCCTCTCCCACTCCCCCTGCTTGTGTTCCCTCTCTCGCTGTGTCTCTCTCTGTCAAATAAATAAAATCTTAAAAAAAAAAAAAAAAAAAGGAAATTCTATTACATGCTACAACATGGATGAAACTTGAGGACATTATGCTGAGTGAAATAAGAAATCACAAAAGGACAAATGCTATGTGATTCCACTTACATGAAATATCTAGGTAGTCAAAATCCTGGAAACATAAAGTAGAACGGTGATTGTCAGGGGATGGACAAAGGGAAAGCTGGGGAGTTGTTCAATGGGTTTAGAGTTTCACAGTTTTACAAGATGAAATGTTCTAGAGATCTGTTATCAACATGAATATAGTTAACACTACTGAACTATACACTTAAAAATATTAAGGGATTAAATTTTATATGTTTTTTTAAGATTCTATTTATTTATTTGAGAGAGAGAAGAGAGCATGAGCAGGGGAGGGTCAGAGAGAGAGGGAGAAGCAGACTCCCCACTGAGCAGGGAGCCCGCCTCGGGCAATTGATCCCAGGACCCTGGGATCATGACCTGAGCCGAAGGCAGATGCTTGACTGACGGAGTCACCCAGGCGCCCCTAAATTTTATATTGTTTTTAAATCACAATTTAAAAAGAAAAAGAGGCCGCCTGGGTGGCTCAGTTGTTAAGCGTCTACCTTCGGCTCAGGTCATGGTCCCAGGGTCCTGGGATCAAGCCCCACATTGGGCTCCTTGCTCAGCGGGGAGTCCTGTTCTCCCTCTCCCTCTGCCCCTGCTTGTGTCCCCTCTCTCTCTGTGTCTCTCTCTGTCGAATAAATAAATAAAATCTTTAAAAAAATAAAAATAAAAAATAAAAAAAAAGAAATGAGCTATCAAGCTTGAAAAGACACAGGAAATTTAAATGTACATTGCTAAGTGAAAGAAGCCAACCTGAAATGGCTACATATTGTATGAGTCCAGATGATATTCTGGGAAAGGCAAAACAATGGAGGCAGTAGAAAGATCAGTGGCTGCCAGGGATTAGGAAGAGGGAGGGATGTATAGGCAGCGCACAGAGGATTTTTTAGGGCAATAAAACTACTCTGTATGGAACTATAATGGTGGAAATTTGTCATTATACATTTTCAAAACCCACAGAACGTCTAACAAGAGTGAACTTTAATGTGAACTATGGACTCTGGGTGATAATTATGTATTGATGAATGGATATTGATAGTAGGGGAACATTTGTATGTGTGGGATGGGGAGGCAGGGAGGGACAGGAGGTATATGGCAACTCTGTTCTTTCCACTCAGTTTTGCTGTAAACTGCTTTAGAAAGGTGGGGGAGCTCTATAAAAATGGCACTTAAATATCAACCAAAGCAAAATACTGACTCTGTGAAGCTCAGGGAAAAAAAAGCACTCCAAACAAAGTAGACACTAGTACAAAAATTCTGATGCAGAAATGATTTGATACTATGTCCATGGAACAGCAAGGAGTCCTGAATAGCTAGAACAAAATTAAGTAGAAAGTGTAGGAGATGAAGTCAGAGAAAGAAAAAGACAAATACAAAGACTTGTTGCCCAAATTAAGGAGTCATTCTGTCCACCTCTGTTTTCTCTGTAAATATGGTCACATAGATCTGTAAGGAATACTATTTTAAAACATGTTTTTCTTAACATTTTTAATACAGTAAATATGGTCATACTTATAGAGGATTTATTTGATGAAACAAAAAACACCAATACATAATTTTTTTTTAGATTTTATTTATTTATTTGACACAGAGAGAGAGATAGCGAGAGCAGGAACACAAGCAGCGGGGGAGAGGGAGAGGGAGAAGCAGGCTTCCCGCCGAGCAGGGAGCCCGATGCAGGGCTCGATCCCAGGACCCTGGGATCATGACCTGAGCTGAAGGCAGACACTTAATGACTGAGCCACCCAGGTGCTCCCCAATATATAAAATTTAATACAATTTTTATTTAATCCCTACTGTTAATCAGACACTGTGCTACATATTGAAGATATAAAAAAATAGGAGGGGACTATAGCTTACCAGGGGTCTTATACTAGAAAGGGTGAACATGAAATAAATCCTTTTATATTAAAACTAGGTACTCTCTCTGAAATGTGAAAAAGACAAACTTAGGTCATAAGAACAAAATTCTATTTTACCAAATAACATAAAACTCCATTTGAAGAGACTAAACAGACTGAAAATAGAAATTACTCAAATCTTTTAAATTTATCAATGAAGAATTTATAATAGGATAACATTGTTATATAGTCTGGCTTTCATCAGTTTCACCTCTTCCTAATAACTATATTCTCCGAAAACAATATATTTTTTCAATCTTCCCAAAAGTTGAACCCTTGAAAATAATCAGCTTACATTTTTTCCCTCAGTGTTATAAAACTTTTCCTAAGCCATAGCAATGATGAATCTGAAAAAATAGTAATAGTGGGCTATTGTAGGATTATAGTTCTACTGCTACTAGTTTTTCTTCTACATTTGTTAAATTCTTGGTTGCCAGTCACCCAATTTCCTTTAGGGTAGGTATAATTTCTAATAGCTCCTGGGCTCATGCTAACACTTTTATACATCTTCTATATTTCTTTATAAATTATGTAATATTAAAATATCTATGGGCGCCTGGGTGGCTCAGTCGGTTAAGCGTCTGCCTTCGGCTCAGGTCATGATCCCAGCATCCTGGGATCGAGCCCCGCATCAGGCTTCCTTCTCAGAGGGAAGCCTGCTTCTCCCTCTCCCACTCCTCTGCTTATGTTCCCTCTTTCGCTGTATGTCTCTCTGTCAAATAAATAAATAAAATCTTAAAAATAAAATATCTAAATTGACAGCATTTGATAATCTCCATAAATATTAATAACACTGATTAAAAAAATGAACATTTGTAAACAAAGAACTAAAGGATAAGTATTTTGCCATTTTGTTCCTAAATCCAAATTATGATATTAATAATATCAAATATAAATCCTTGGGATGGTTGCTTATATCCCAAGAAAGAATTACTATTGATTCCTTTAAGTCAGTGGTTAAACTGTTTTTTAGAATTTTTCACAAAGTACTTCTGACATGGTGAAATATTTTTAATTTAAATATAAAATATACTTTAAAAATACATTTGCAGTCATTTAATAACCTGTCATACATACACAGACACACAGTGCTTTCTTGTGTTGTCAGGGTATCTATCATTAAACAAAACTAGAAAAAATACGCTTTTTGTTTATATTACTACTTCTGGCAAAGAAGTTTAATTAAGAAGATTTCAGCTCTACATTGATCTTTCTTAAATTTAAGGCTTAAAACTTTCTGTTCACATAAAATTATACAAAAAAGAACACTATTAAATCACACCTGTAGAACATTAAACACCAGCTTAAACTCAGCCTTATCAGTTTGGTACATGTTATCCTCACAACTAATGGTAATGTAATCATAATACCTTATAAACAGTTTTAAGAGTGCATCTTATATGTAGGGTATTTTTTATCTGACATGTATTTCTCTTAAGAAATATAAGTGGTTGTTAGATACTATTTCAACTTGAAACAAAACTTTACTTCCAATCATTTTCCAAGAGTCTAGATCACCTTAATGGAAGTATTTCCTGAGACTGCAAGATGGACTTGAAAAAACAAACAAAATGCTGATATCATTGGCAAATACTCATCAATCAAGATTTTCTCAAGACTGTGCAACAAAAATAAACAAATGTTGAGGGTGATATGAAACTGCAACTATCATCTGTAATTCCTAATTTCAAGTTTTTGTATTAAGCAAAACAGCCTCACTAATTTCAATAAGAGATGATATAAATTTGATAAATAATATAAATTGAATCTTATCACTTTATACTTATATCATTTACCGCTTTTCTATATTAGAGGTTAGCATGAGATTTCATTTGAAAAGACTTCCTAACGCAAATAATATTTGGAAATTACTGCTTTAAGCTACAAATGCCAATAGAATTTAAATGACAGCATACCAGTTTGGCTTTAGCTACACATTTCCTACCTTACAGAGTGAAGCAATGCAATACGTTTGGTTTTTCAATTCTATTAGGACTAGATTATCTGATCATTCAAATTCAAAAAAATTTGCAATACTGAAATGAGTTTTGCTTCCTAAGCCAATTTGATACTGCTAAAAGTATTAAAAATGTTGCTTTGAAAGTAAATATAAAGGTTCCAATGATGTCTGTTTCTTCCCTGATACTTCCTTTCACTATAAGAACCTGATTCCGTCTTGCCTTTTACTGTCAAATAGAAGAACAATACTGAAGAAAATGAAGGTCCCCTTGTTTCCTTCCAGCTCCAATAGTTTTGAGCTTCTCCTATTTTACAGAATAGAATCTCTAAAAAACATGCAAGAAATGTGGATACATTGAAACTACAAAGGAAAATATTTTGTCCTAATGACACACAACAGACATCATTTACTCAACTTCCTCTCAAATATAATTATAAAATATAAATAAAACAAGGAAAGATGAATCAATGACAAATTCACTTGAAAGTCAATTTTTCAAGAAAAATACCAGGTTATCATTCTACATAGATCTGTAGATCTGTGTTTCATTCCATATAGCATATATGTTCATATAAAGCAGAGATGGAAAAGTATGCCCTGTGGGCCAAAACTTGCTGAAGCTAAGAATGGTTTTTACATTTTTAAAGGGTTGTAAAATAAGAAAACAAATATGCCTACGAGCCACTGACAGAGACCAATGAATACATCCATTAAGTTAAAAATTACACATTTTAATATAATAAAAATTGTGTCTATTACCTGCTCATAGTTTAAACGTTGAATTTCTGAAATTTCTTTAGGCTTTGCATCAAGCATGTAATCTCCTGTAAAAAGAAATTGTGAAATTGTCTTTTTAAAATATTACTTTTTCATTACAAAGGTAATGATTTTAATTATAAATTGTAGAAATAAGTGACACAAAACTGACCCCCAGTTCTACTCAGAGAAAGATCAGTGTTAACTAATTGCTATAATCTCAAATATTTTTTCAATGTACATACTATAATGCTTTTGAACTTACTTCTTCTACTTTCCAATATATTTGAGCATTTTTCCATGTCACTACAATAAAGCTCTAAAAGGCTGTACCAAGTCTCATTGCTATCAACAATATAAACTGCTACCTCATTACTTTCTCAAGAATGGGTGTTACTGGGTCACCTGGGTGGCTCAGTAGGTTAAGCAACTGCCTTCGGCTCAGGTCATGATCTCAGGGTCCTGGAATTGAGCCCTGTAGGCTCCCTGCCCTGCGGGGAGCCTGCTTCTCCCTCTCCCTCTGCCTGACACTCCCCCTACTTGTGCTTTCTCTCTCTCTCTGTCAAATAAATAATTAAAAATCTAAAAAAAACCAAAAAACCAACAGCTGTTATCAGTGTTTTAAATGTTTGCCATTATAAGAAGTACACAAAATATTTTTTGCCCTTGGGAAATCGGTATATATGTATTTTTGTTATCACCCTTCCCCCCCATCTTTTTAATATATGTATGACTTTTAGTATAGATGGCACCTTTTAAATGTATGTAACACCATTTTAATATACGCAGTAACTTTTCTAAATTTTTTTTTAAAGATTTTATTTATTTATTTGACAGAGAGAGACACACGAGAGAGAGAGGGAACACAGGCAGGGGGAGTGGGAGAGGGAGAAGCAGGCTTCCCGCTGAGCAGGGAGCCCGATGCAGGGCTCGATCCCAGGACCCTGGGATCATGACCTGAGCTGAAGGCAGACGCTTAACGACTGAGCCACCCAGGCACCCCATGTAGTAACTTTTTTATCTATGTTTTGCCTTTTTACTTTTTTATTTTATTTTTAAAAAGATTTTATTGATTATTTTAGAGAGAGGAAGAGCACATGCAAGCAGGGGAAGGAGCAGAGAGGGAGGGTGGGGGATAGAATCTCAGGCCACCTCCGCACTAAGCGTGGAGCCCAATGTGGGACTTGATCTCACAACCCATAAGATCATGACCTGAGCCAAAACCGAGAGTCAGATGCTTAACTGACTGAGCCACCTGGGCGCCCCTATGTTTTGCCTTTTTAATTATATATTAACTATATATACTTTCCTTTTTTTAAAGATTTATTTATTTGAAAGAGAGAGCGAGGAAGTGGGAGGAGGGGCAGAGGGAGAGAATCTTTAAGCAGACCCCCTGCTGAGCAGGGAACCTGAGAGGGGTGGGCTCAATTTCACAACCCATGAAATCAATACCTGAGCAGAAACCAAGAGTCAGACACTCAACCAACTGAGCCACCCAGGCACCCCTACACTTTTCTTTTAATTGCCTGTCTATATAAGTATCATTTTTCCTTACTGAACTATAGAAGTTTTTTTAGTAAAATGACTTTTCAAAAGATTTTATTTTTAAGTAATCTCTACACCCAACATGGGGCTCAAACTCATAACCCAGAGACCAAGAGTTGCATGCTCCACTAACTGAGCCAGCCAGGCACCCCACCCCTCTCTTTTTTTAAGATTTTTTTTATTAAAGATTTTTATTTATTTATTTGAGAGAGAGAGAGCACGAGCAGGGAGGAAGGGCAGAGGGAGCGGGTGAAGCAGACTCCCCACTGAACAGGGAGCCCACCTCAGGCAATTGATCCCAGGACTCTGGGATCATGACTTGAGCTGAAGGCAGACGCTTAATTGACTGAGCCACCCAGGTGCCCTTAAGATTTTTAAAATGCTCTTTTTTAAAAATGGAAGTATAGTTGATACACAATGTTATATTAGTTTCAGGTATACAATATAGTGACTCAACAACTCTATATGTTATGCTATGCTCACAAGTGTAGCTACCATCTGTCATCATACAGCACTATTACAACATTAATGACTATATTTCCTATGTTGTAACTTTCATCTCCATGACTTATTCATTCCATAACTGGAAGCCTGTACCCTCCCACTCCCCTTCACCCATTTTGCCCATCTCCTCACGCACCTCCCCTCTGGCAACTACCAGTTTGTTCTCTATATTTATGGGTCTATTTCTGTAAAAACTCCTTTTCAATCGGAAGAATTAGAACACTTCCTGTTATACTGTGTGGTAAATATTTTTTCCCCTATATTGTATTCTAACTTTATGGTGATGCTTTTTGTCTATTTTTTTTTTTTTTACCATACAGAAATATTTAATTTTAATAAAGTCAAATTCTTCTATTATGGTTTCTGGTTGGATGTCATGTTTAGAAAGATCTTTACCTCTTAAGCATATACAAACATTCACATGTGCTTTCTTCATGTAATTTTTTGTTTACCTTTTTAATGTTTAAATCTTTAATTTATCTGGAATTTATTTTGATATAAATAGTGATATATGGAACTAACTTCTCGCCTAGCCTCCCAAATCACTAAGTTGATAAAACTGTATGGGTTTTGTTTTGTTTTTTAAGATTTTATTTTTAAATAATCTCTGCACTCAACCTGGGGCTTGAACTCACAACCCAGAGATCAAGAGTTGCTTGCCCCACTGACTGAGTCAGCCAGGCAACCAAAAATTGTTTTTAATATAACTTTTATTTTTCTAATTCAAAATAAACCTCTAAAGAGTCCATCAAGTGTTTTCTTAAGCTTTTCAACAAGAGATTTCTGATAACATCAAGAATCTCTAATAACAGAAGATTCCTATGAACATCAATATATTATTACTTGTGCTTTGTGTGTGTGTGTGTGTGTGTGTGTGTGTGTGTGTTTTAAGATTTTATTTAGGGGCACCTGGGTGGCTCAGTTGTTAAGCATCCGCCTTCGGCTCAGGTCATGATCCTGCTCCACGGGAAGCCTGCTTCTCCCTCTCACACTGTGTCCCTCTCTCACTGTGTCTCTCTCTGTCAAATAAATAAATAAAATCTTTAAAAAAAAAAGATTTTATTTATTTATCTGAGAGCGAGCATGAGCGGGGCAGTGCAGAGAGAGGGAGCAGCAGACTCCCCACTGAGCCAGGAGCCCGAGGTGGGCCTTGATCCCAGGACCCTGGGATCATGACCTGAGCCAAAGTTGGACACTCAACCAACTGAGCCACCCAGGTGCCGCCTGTGTATTCTTTTAATTAGAACTTTTTTTTTTTTAAAGGTTTTATTTATATATTTGACACAGAGAGAGAGAGAATACAAGCAGGGGGAGATGCAGGCAGAGAGAGAGGGAGAAGCAGACTCCCCGCTGAGCTGAGCAGGGAGCCCGACATAGGGCCCGATCCCAGGACCCCGAGATCATGACCTGAGCCGAAGGCAGATGCTTAACCAACTGAGCCAGTCAGGTGCCCCAATTAGAACTTTTTAAAAAAAGATTTTATTTATTTATTTGACAGAGAGAGAGAGAGATAGCGAGAGCAGGAACACAAGCAGGGGGAGTGGGAGACAGAGAAGCAGGCCTCGCGCTGAGCTGGGAGCCCGATGTGGGGCTTGATCCCAGGACCCTGGGATCATGACCTGAGCTGAAGGCAGACGCTTAATGACTGAGCCACCCAGGCGCCCCTAATTAGAACTTTAAGTTATCAAATCTAACTAGTAATGATTTTATTCCACATAGGCACAAGAACTCCCAAAGCACTAAATTAACTGATCATAAAAATGTATGAGCAAGTCTACTTACCATTTTTGAGTCCTCTCCATACACGGCACATTGTATATTTGTATGTTGAGGCTTTCATATAGCATTTAACTGAAAACTATGCTTTAAGTAAATTCTATATACCACTTATTCAAATAACTGAGGACACAATTACTATACTTGTATCTTATACTTAGGTTCTGTATTTATCCTGATAAAAGACTGTACTTGCTCTCCTCACTAAAACCTTAGTGGAGTCAGGATGCAGAACATTCTAGAATTCAATATTAATTGACCCTGATTATGCTATCATAGATAAAACTTAAATGCTAAGGGGCGCCTGGGTGGCTCAGCTGGTTAAGCGGCTGCCTTCAGCTCAGGTCATGATCCCAGGGTCCTGGGATCGAGTCCCACATTGGGCTCCCTGCTCAGCGGGGAGCCTGCTTCTCCCTTTCCCTCTGCCTGCCTCTCTGCCTACTTGTTCTCTCTCTATGTCAAATAAATAAATAAATAAAATCTTTAAAAAAAAACCACTTAAATGCTAAGAGTAGAATAATTATTGTGAAAGACTCAAATACACAACTCCTCTTTTCCTGAAGCCAGAAAAGGTTTCTGCACAAGAGAATAACCTGGCTAAGGTAGGCAGCTTCTTAGGTGGACCTCAACAGGGGCACCTGGGTGGTTCAGTTGGTTGGGCATCCAACTCTTGATCTCAGCTAGGGTCTTGATCTCAGGGTCGTGAGTTCGAGCCCCACATGGGGCTCCATGCTTGGCATGGAGCCTACTTTTAGATGGACCTCAATAATTCCCATCTTCTGGTATTCATATCTTTGTATAATCCCCTTCCCTTGAGTATGGGCTGGACTTATTAATTCACTTCTAGTGAATAAAAAAATGGCATAAATAATGAAATGTCACTTCTGAAATTAGAATACAGAATTATTGTGGCTTTTGTCATGATGCTCTCCCACTTGCTCACTCTGAGGAAAGCCAGGTGGCATGTTCTGAACTGCCTTATGGAGAGGCCTGCATGGCATGGAACTAAAGGAGGACTCTGGCTATGGTTAGTGAGGAACTGAGGACCGCAGTCCAACAATGTATGAGGAACTCAATCCTGCCAACAACCATGTGAATAACCTTAAAGCAGATCCTCCTGAGTTGGGTCTGGGGATGAGACTGCAGCCCCAGCTGACACCC
The DNA here is from genome assembly GCF_054177405.1 of Leptonychotes weddellii. Classification (NCBI taxonomy): domain Eukaryota; kingdom Metazoa; phylum Chordata; class Mammalia; order Carnivora; family Phocidae; genus Leptonychotes; species Leptonychotes weddellii. Next base: position 88,029,577 of record NC_138377.1, on the reverse strand, counting down.
TGACTGCAGCCTCATGAGAGACCTTGAGCCAGTCACTTAGCTAAGCCATGCCTAGATTCCTGATGTACAGACACCATTAGATAATAAATGTTCATTATTAAACCAGTGAATTTTGGGGTGATGTGTTATACAGCAATAGGTATCTATATTTTTAGGAAAGTTTGTAATAAAAGAATCAGGTATTTTTAAAAGACTAAGTTTGAGTTTCTAAGAAAGATTTATTTATCTAAATAAATCATCTCTTAAGAGTGTTGTTTTATCTAGCTTATCTAACCTGTATATCTGAATTTGGTTAACAATACTATTTCAGGGGCTCAGTTGGTTAAGCGTCTGACTCTTGATTTTGGCTCAGGTTGTGATCTTAGGGTTATGAGATCAAGCCCCACGTTGGGCTCTGCACTAGGCGTGAAGCCTGCTTAAGATTCTCTCTCTCCCTCTCAAAAAACAAATGAAAACAATACTAGTACAATAAAAAAATATTTAGAGTCTAGAGAGTCTACTATGAGTATTTAATAATAGGCTAAAACAAATGTTTCTCTTAAAAAACTAATTTGGTTGGGAAAAGAACATACAAGAAACAGAATGAGATGAAAAGTATAATATAGCATAACATGTAATAAATGCCTGAAGTACCAATTGATTTTGAAAAGAGATACTGATAAAACCTATAGCACCTAGAAATATCCTTTGGAGGGGGTCATATCTAAACTGGATTCAGAAAAAGGGCAGAACTTGGCAAGGCAGTGAGGGAAAATGCATTCTTTGAGGGAGAAACAGTGACAGAAAAGCACATAAAAGAAACATCATGCCGTGGGGTGCCTGGCTAGCTCAGTCAGTAGAGCATGCAAACTCTTGGATCTCAGGGTTGTGAGTTCCAGCCCCATGTTGGGTGTAGAGGTTACTTAAAAAAAAATCTTTGAAAAAAAAACAGAAAGAAAGAAACATCATGCCATATGGACAGCTCATAAGAAGGTTTATATATAAGATTTATGTTGTAGGGGTACCTGGGTGCCTCAGTTGGTTAAGCAACTGACTCTGGATTTTGGCTCCGGTCATGATCCTGGGGTCCTGGAATCCAGCCCTTTGTCGGGCTCCACACTCAGCAGGGAGTCTGCTTGAGGATTTTCTCTCTCTCCCTCTCCCTTTGCCCCTCCCCCCACTTATGTATGCACTCTCTCTCTCTAAAATAAATAAATCTTAAAAAAAGAAAGGAGGGACGCCTGGGTGGCTCAGTTGGTTGAGCGACTGCCTTCGGCTCAGGTCATGATCCTGGAGTCCCTGGATCGAGTCCCGCATCGGGCTCCCTGCTCGGCAGGGAGTCTGCTTCTCCCTCTGCCCCTCCCCCCTCTCATGTGCTCTCTCTCTCATTCTCTCTCTGTCAAATAATAAATAAAATCTTTAAAAAAAAAAAAAAAAGAAAGGAAAGGCAGAGACGATGCCATTTATTTAAAAAAAAAGCTTTATGTTGTAGAGTGGTGGGAAATACAGCTGGACAAGTAAACTGGATCAGATAATAGAAAATCATAAATAATATCTTGGTAAGTTTGGCTGCTTGTGAAAGATCATAAGGGATCTTTACCTTTATCAGTAGACAAGTGAAGTATGAAATTGATGCTTTAGGAAGATAACACTGTTATGTACGCTAATTTGAAGGGGAGAGGAAACAACAGAGTTTGTAATAATTCACATCGTGAAATACACACAGAGAGAGGAAAGAATTTCAGAAGAAGAACCCATGAGACTTTGCTACTAATGGGACATTCCAGACAAACAGAAATCAAGAAACAAAAACCTGACAGCTACACTAGGCCAAAAACTGGAAGAGAGGGTTTGGCAGTAGTTAGCTTATCCCAAGTAAGCATTAGGAAAAGAGAGTCAGGTCAACTCTGGGCAAAATTAAAATGCTTCAACAGTGACCTCCCTATCCCAGCTTGCAACGTTCCCTTCTCAATGCCAAAACCCTCCAACAGGCCACGTCCATGTTTGGCCCTGCTCTAATACTCTAGTAACAGAAATTTTCAAATTAAAATTTACTCCTCCTCTAACTTTTGCCAATCAAAATTCCCATTCCCTGTGGTCTCTAAGCTAGGTGCTAAGAAAGCAATTAATGGTTTGTCTTACAATCTTTCTACTAGCATTTGCTTATTAATTTAAAAGCATCTCTGGTTCCTCCAGAGAACGGGAGTAATCTCGAGAGGAGAAAATCCAAATAGCTTAGAAAATTAAACAATTTGTTCTGGCAGGGTTGGCCCTGAATAAAGTTCACTTTTGGCAAGACAGGGTCTTCAGAATCCCTTTTCTCACCTCATTCTTGCTTACTTCTCCCACCTCCCATTAGGATCATATTACTTTCTTTTTTTAATTTTTTAATTTTTTTAAAGATATTTATTTATTTGACAGAGACAGCAGCGGGGAGTTGGAGAGGGAGAAGCAGGCTCCCCACTGAGCAGGGAGCCCGATGTGGGGCTTGATCCCAGAACCCTGGGATCATGGCCTGAGCCGAAAGCAGATGCTTAACAACTAAGCCACCCAGGTGCCCCAGGATATTACTTTCATGCTGCCCCTAGTAGTTGAGTCCCCCTAACCCAGGACTTCCAAACCTCTTTTATCTACCCAGATTTAGATATTTCTTCCTCAATTTTTCTTTTTCCCTATTAAAATTCTCTACCCTATGTCCTGCTTCCTCACGGCTTTGCTAGCTAACAAATTATACAAAGACATGCTAATTATTTTCTCCCAAGAAAAATACCATGTTAGCATTTTCATAGTAGAATACACTTATGCCGCCACATTCACTGCATTGTTGACACCTCCAAATAACTTGCCTGCAGTATGTGCTCAGTCAGTATTTGCTGAATAAGAAAAATAAAAGAAAGAAAAAGACAAGTAGTGGGAATTTCAAATATTATATAAAAAATACTTTTGAGTGGTAAAGGGGGAGAAGGGACATACTTTTGAGTATATGAGCCTTTCAGGGAGGAGGTTAGGTAAATGGCATCAACCTATGACAGTAGAGAGCACAGCCTGAATGAAGTTAGAAGCTGTGGAGTAGCAGTGTAGTTTAGGCTAACACTGTCCAAGAGAAATATAATGCAAGCCACAAATTTAAGCCCATACGTAACTTTAAATTTTGGAGTAGCCACATTGAAAAAAGTAAAAATAGGTGAAATTAATTTAAATAATTTATTTAGCCCAGTATATTAAAAATATTATCATTTCAACAGTATAAGACTCATGATACTTTATATTTTTTGCATTAAGTCTTTGAAATCCAGTGTATATTTATACTTATAGAACATCTCAATTCACATTGGCAAAATTTTAAGTGCTCAACAGCCACATGTGGCTAGTGATTACTGTACTAGTGTAGGTTTAGGTGATTATGGTCATGATCTGAGAACAAAGAAAGTAGGGCAGACAGTAATTAGATATGGAAGAGATGGATAGGAAACTGGGCTCAGAAACATGTTCTCATCACTTAAATTATATATATTAAACATTCAAATATCTGTTGATATTTGACCATATCTGAGCTACTATTACTATTTCCTAATTGGTCTCAATCAGACCATCTTAAAAACTACACTTAACATGTTATTAGCTGCATTTAAGAAACTAAAAAAGATTAAATGGCCTAGTATAGTAAACCCAAACTCCTCAACCTGGCTCCCAAAAGACTCTGCAGTTTAGCTGTAACCCACCTAGTCCAAGCTCCATTCCAACAACAATACAATATACAGACTTGCCAACTACAGTCAAATTGTACTCATTCACCATTTCTCCAAATATGCCTTCTATATTTTCACCTCTAGCTTGAGCTTAAAATAGTTTCCACCTAGCCCTGTAACATTGTTTTTCTTCTTTACAAGGGTTTCGATTTAACTATACTTAAAACCCAATACAAGTCATACCTTCTCTATTAAACCTTTTCCTACTTCTCACCCACTTCTCATACCCATTGCTGCCAAATTTCTCAAAAGTTATCTGCACTTGAGGTCTCCACTTACTCACCTCTTAAATGCTCTTCAACTCATCACTTCATTTCCAGCCCATCACTGTACTGACATTGTTTCTGTAAAGATCACAATAGCCTCCATGTTGCCAAATCACTTGGAGAGTACTCTCCAGTATTCTATACCCCATCTCCTTCCTTCTAACACTCCTCTTGGTTTCACTATACCACCCTCTGTTGGCTCTTCTCCTATCTTACTGGTTACTTCTTCTCTTACTTCTCTGTCCTCTACCCCATGCATTTCAGCAGGGGCTATCTTGCCCCAGGAGGACAAAAACTGATTCCCTGGGGGAGTGGCCAAAAATATTTTAGCTAGTATAATGGTTTGTGGCCTTCAAAGGGCACAGTACATGAAGAAACATATAGTATGTCTGCGGTATTAAAATTTCCTGGAGTGGGTGATTAGGATAAAATGTCTACAAAGGCTCCTTAGGGGGCAATAATTAAAAAGATTGAGAAACATTGCTCTAACCCAACTCTCCATGCTGGGAAACTTCAGGGGACAATCCTGACCCTCTTCTCATCTCTCTTTATGCTGTCTCTCTTAATGTTCTCATTAATTTCCACAGATTTAAATGCCATTTTTATACTGATGACTCCTAAATTCTTATCTTGAATTTCAGTGTCCGCTGGAACTCATGGACCCTCCTGAGCAAAATCTTCCAGGTATTTTCTTCTCTTAATGTTCCCTTCACCTTCATGCCTAAATGAAATTTGGCTCTGCCTAATGACACTGCAGCCTTCTCAAGTGACAGTTCTCTCTCATGCTTCTTTACCAGTGAGCCTGGAGGTGGAGCAGATATCTACTTGCTCCTTGTTGTCATGTTGTCATTCTCTCTCCCCTTCCTCCCTAAAACTCCTCAGTTTTAAAACTCATGCCATCGAATAATACTACCCATCATCCACCCACCTGGTTGCAGTCCTCTATTAACTTCCAGGTCAATCCTTCTCATTCCTAGCTTACTATCTCTCCCGAACACAAATCCTAACATAATTTTTTGGTAATTCCAATATTAATAGAGATAATCCATCCAATAACCTAGTCTTTCTCTTTCTTGACCTCTTCTTCAACAAGAATCTTATATTCTATCTTACCTTAGAAGCTCATTCCCCATGGTCATACAGCTATGTCATTACCAGGCTCCAAAAATTCTAAAGTTCCATCAGAACCCCTACAATCCTTTAACTCCATCACATTTTTTTTTTCAGCACATTTATATCTTCGTTTCCTCTTTATGCAACTCAAATCCTTGGCCCATCATTATAATCACTCTTGACACACATCTTCAATTCTCTAGACTCTTTCTTCAACTTACTGACTTGGCAAAAACCCAACTCGGGTTAAATCCTGCCCCCCCACTATGTAGGCCTATACTCATGCAGCTAAATGTGAGTAGAGAAATCATACCACCATGCTCGCTGCTCTCACTAACTTCAGAGGTAATGCCCAGGAACATATCACATCTCCCATTCACTCTCCTATTCTTCTATAGGCAACTATTTCATACCTTCCCTCTCACATCCAACAACTCTTTCTTCATTCTCACTCTCAGCTAATGATCTGGTTCCCTATTTCACTGAGAAAATAAAAGTACTCAAAAGACCTTCCACAAGCTACCACAACCACATCTACCCACCCACCTGCATCTATTTTTAATACATTCTGTTTCACCTCTTATTGCTACCGATGAGCTATCTATACTAAGACTAATTCTATTTGTCAAAAGTACTCTTTTCAATTTCTTTCCTCCAGTTTTCTTTTTTTAAATAGCTTTGAGATGTAATTCACATATCATACAATAAACCCATTTAAAGTATACAATTCAATATTTTGCAAGTATATTAACAGGATTATGAAATCATCATGATTTAATTTTAGAACATTTTTGTCCCCCCAAAAGAAATTCTGTACCCATTAGCAATCAATCCCTATTTGACCCCTTATCCTCTTCACCAGTCCCAAGCAACCACTATTCTACTTTCTGTCTCTATAAATGGGATCATAAAATATATGGTCTTTTGTAACTTGACTTCTTTAACTTAGCATAATGTCTAAGTTTTAGCCACATTAAAGTGTGTATCAGTACATTCCTTTTTGTGGTCAATATTTCACTGTATGGATATATCACATTTTGTTTATCCACTCATCAGTGGATGGACATTTGAGTTGTTTCCATTTTTTTGGTTATTAAGAATAAAAAAGTTTCTGTATAGATGTGTGTTTTTACAAATTCCCTTGGGTAAAATTATGGGTCATACTAAGTTTAACTTTTTAAGGAACTGACAAACTATTTTCCAAAGTGGCTGTGTTATGTTACATTGCTATTGGCTATGTATAAAGGTTTCCAATTTTCTCTTGTACCCACCCTGTCTGGTTTCCTCCCATGCAATGGTGAGGTTACCAGTGACCTCCTATGGTTCAATCAATAGTCAATTTTTAGTCTTCACACTGCTTGACCTATTAGCAGCATTTGGTTCAGTTAATCTCTTACTTTTCATTGAAACTTCATTTGGATTCTACGAAATCAGTCTCCTGTTTTTCTTCTACCTGGCTTGAAGATACCTGTTCTTCTTTCTTCCACAACTTCTAATCATTGGCATGTCTCACATTCAGTCCATTGATCTTTCCCCTTCTCTACCTACATTCATTCTCGTTGTGATTTCACTCAGTCTACCATTTATATATGTTGTCTGCTCCCAAATGTTTATTTCTAGGCTAGATCTGCATTGCCCAATACGTTAGCCAGTAGCAACATATGGCTATCTAATTTTAATTAATTAAAACAATTTAATATTCAGGTCCCCAGGCACATTAGCTATATGTTAAGAGCTCAAGAGCCACATGTTGCTAGTAGCTACCAAACTAGATAGCAGAGATATTGAACATTTCTTTTTTTAAAGATTTTTTTTTTTTTTAATTTATTTGAGACAGAGAGAACGAGAGAGAGAGCACATGAGAGGGGGGAGGGTCAGAGGGAGAAGCAGGTTCCTTGCTGAGCAGGGAGCCCGATGCGGGACTCGATCCAGGGACTCCAGGATCATGACCTGAACCGAAGGCAGTCGCTTAACCAACTGAGCCACCCAGGCGCCCCGATATCGAACATTTCTATCATCACAGAAATTTCTATTGTACAGCACTGATCTAGACCTCTCCTCTGAACTCTAGATTTATATATCCAACAGCCATCCTGAAATTTCTACTTGGATGTCAATAAGCATTCCAAAACCAAAATCCTGTTATTCCTCCCTAAACATGTTCCTTCCATTTTTTTCCCCTGTTTCAGCTGATGTTAATGCCATCCTTCCAGTTGTGCAAGCCAAAAACCATGGGGTGAACCACTCTCACTCTACATTCAACTGATCAGCAAATTCTGTCAGCTCTATATCCAGAATCTGACCACATTTTACAATCTCCACTTCTACTACCTTGTTTGAAGCCACCACCATCTTTTGCCGGTTGTAATAGCATCTTCTGTTGTAATAGCTTCCTGATATCCCTGCTTGTCCTTTCCTTCCTAAATTCTAGTTTCAGCCAGAGAATTCTTGTTACACTCAAAGTCAGATCACATCAGTCCTCTGTTCAAATCCTCTAATGGCTTCCAAGCTCACTCACAGCAAACATCAGGCTATAATAGCCTATAGGGCCCGATATGACCTGACCCCATTACCTCTCAAATGTCATCTCCTTTGTACACTTCTTGGAAGTCATACTGGCTATTCATCAAAAGCACCAAGCATATTTCAGCCTTCCCCATGAAACATAATTCCCAATTATGTTCCCATTTATGAAACATAATTTAGAAATCACAAAGTTTAAGAATCACTAAGCTAGACTAAAAGAGGTATAAACAGAAATTCTATTTCCAGATACATGGGTATTCAAAGTAATCTACCCTTAACTATGAAATTTCCCTAGCCAGTGAATAGGATTAAATGATAGTAATTACATAAAGAAAAGCGTCTTCCAAAAGTTACAGTCTCCATTACTTCACTAAGCCTATATTTCATTAAAAATCAGTTAGCTTGTAGTCTGGAATGGCGTAGACAAACTAACCAGCTGACCAAAAAAAAAATTGTTATTTTTCTTAAAATAAACATTTAATTACTAAAAAAACTAAAAATGTGGATTAAGATTTCCTATTTGGTAACAGTATAAATATATAAATTCCTATTTGTTAAATTGTAAAAGACCTCAGTGTGATATACTGCTATCTGTTCTGTAAACAAGTTCTACTGAAAGCAGCTGGTCTGCAAACTGTGTATTACTAGTCTGTTTTGAAATAAGAAGCTTGCATAAGAATGCAACTTAAGACACTGCATCCTTCGTCAAGAAAATTTTGCTATGAAAAATTTCAGATGAACCAAACAGTGTGCTTATGTAAATGTTTTACATTTTGGCACAAGCCCCTATATCACTGCAGATTGGTAACTAACACTTCATAGACTGGTATAAGTCCATGAATCATACTTTGGATACTGGTGCTCTAAATCATCTCCTGGGTCTTTAATCCAGTCTACTCAATATTTTTTTTTTAAACACTTTCTACATGCAATGTCAGAATTTCTGTACCATTTCCCATTCTGCAATTTATTAGGAATTAGTACGTAACTTGTTCTTTTCTGGAAGTTATCAGTCTCCTTATTTATATTATAGAATTTTAACGCTGGTTAGAAAAAGCCTTCAAAAAGGTTTAACACCCAAGAACAGTAACATACTGATACAAATTTTTAATTAAGAGATTCAAAATTATAATTTTAAAGTAGATTATATAATAGCACTTCAGAAAGATGCAATTTGGTAATATATTGCTTTGGAGACTTTATTTTGAAAGAGATATAAAATCATCCATTTTTCAACACTAACCTAAATATTCCATCAGCTGTTCAGCAGTTATGATTTCCATCATCGGTGGAAGTTTCACCTGAAAAACAAAGTATTTTTTCTATAAAATCAAACGTTTTAGGTAATTAAAGTGTTTCTTCAGTCAGAAACATAAGTATGTATGTGTACATATGTATCTACTATATGTATACATTAATGTTTGTTATTAAATTCTTTATAACTAATCTTTATAAAATATGGCAAAGTCAATCTTATCACCATAAAGTTTACAGGGTGATATAAGATCTCACAGAGACATTGAGAAATCTGTTTTCAAAACCAAGTGCTACCCCTTTCACCACCGACTACAATTGTCACTAGGCACTTCCAACAATGTCCTACATGTTAGAGCAGTTGAAGGGCAGGAAGAGGCACCAAACATGTGACAGGTCACCGACGGAGCAGTTTTACTGAAGACAAGTTTGAATATAGCTCAATATCCCATTACTTCAGTTTACCTTGGCCATTTTTATTGAATGACTATAATGAATACAGTATTAAAGTATTAGTCAGGGGTGCCTGGGTAGCTCAGTTAAGCATCTGCCCTTGGCTCAGGTCATAATCCCAGAATCCTGGGATCGAGCCCCACGTTGGGCTCCCTGCTTAGTGGGGGATCTGCTTCTCCCTCTCCCTTTGCCCCTACCCCTGCTCATGCTGTCACTCTCTCTCTCAAATAAATAAATAAAATCTTAAAAAAAAAAAGTATCAGTCATATACTGAAGAATTCACACTGTATGATTCCACTTGCAAAGTTTAAAAGCAGGCAAAATTAGGGCGCCTGGGTGGCTCAGTTGGTTGAGTGACTGCCTTCGGCTCAGGTCATGATCCTGGAGTCCCTGGATCGAGTCCCGCATCGGGCTCCCTGCTTGGCAGGGAGTCTGCTTTGCCCTCTGACCCTATCCCCTCTCATGTGTTCTCTCTCATTCTCTCTCTCTCAAATAAATAAATAAAATCTTTAAAAAAAAAAAAAAAGCAGGCAAGATTAAACTATATTGTTTACTGCTGCACACATGGTGATAAAATTATAATGAAAAGTAAGGAAATGGATACTATAAAAATCAGAATATGGTTGGCCCTAGGGGTAAGGGAAGGAGTTATAGTTGGAAAAAGGCATATAAGAGCCTTCCGGGGGCGCCCGGGGGGCACAGTTGGTTGAGTGTCTAACTCTTAGTTTCAGCTAAGGTTATCATCTCAGGGTCGTGGGATCAAACCCTGCGTCAGGCTCTGTGCTCAGCCTGAGATTCTCTCTCCCTCTCTACCCCCCCACTGGGCTCGCTCACTCACTCTCTCAAATAAATAAATAAATCTTTAAAAAAAATAAGAGCCTTTGGGACACTGGTAATGCTCTATTTCTGGACTTGCATGGTAGTTCCACTGACATTTTTTTCTTTACAGTAACTTGTTAAACTATACATCTCTGTTTATGTATTCTATGTGTTATAGTTTACAATAAAAAGGTTAAAAGTAGATACATACGTTACAATCATATTTAAGTTTCTAAAGTTAATTCAGCTGCAACACATTAGTCTACATTAACGTTTCAATTGAATTGTCAGATGAGTTACACACAGATATTACAGCCAATGGTTATAAATATTTTAACTGACTTATTCAAAAGCATACTCTGTGGTATATTCATAGGAGAGAAGAAAAATACATACTGTAGGATGGAAACTCGAAGTAATTAAGTATCAATGACAGGAGAACAGTAATGTAATTTAAAATTCTCCAGGAGTTATTTTTTGGGAATTATTTTCTGTTCAACCAAGGAAATCATTTAAATCATCAATTTTCCAACAATTCCTCCAAGTGTTGAAGAAGGTGCTCTGGGTGTTTATGTTAGCAAATGTGGTAATAGCATGTCACAATATTTTGTTTGTTTTAATCAATGAATAAAATAAGTTCCAAAACAGATCTCTGTAAAACAGAACAGTTTGGTACCCTCTGAGAGCATACATGACAATTAATGCTTACAATTTTGTCATCCAGGGGATTTATCACTCAGTGAAAACTAAGAGATGCCATGGAGGTTTTGATCATTACTTGATTCTAAATCATTTTTTTTCCTGTGTCATATTTCTCAAAAAATTTTAATAGATTTTTTTTTTTTTTTTAAGCAGCTTTAGGTTTACAGAAAACTGAGCAGAAAGTAGAGAGTTCCCCTATATGGTATATTTTTAAACTGAAATTCATTGGCAAATTATGGTCTCCTGACTGTTTTTCTAAATTTATTGCAACACTCTCATTGTTTATGTATAGTTTTGGCTGTTTCTGCACAACAATAATAGAGTTGAATCTTTACGAGAGATCAAAGAGCCCACAAAACCTAAAATATTTACTTACTCTCTGATCCTTATGGGAAAAGTTTGTTGATTCCTGCTTTAGATTATTTTAACTGTTTACTATAGAATATTTTATCACTATAGACTATTTTATCAAGCTATTTCAGTAGCACTATTAAAAGTCTGATATTTAAACCAGTAGTTTATATTCACTGTGAATGTTTATATTCTGAATAATTGTCAGAACAATCTAAAAGTCCCACTTACACCTAAAAATGTTTCTTAAATAAGACCTATATATTCTTTTATTCCAGACAGGTTCAGTCAGAATAATATTCAGCAGAAAATTCCACAAACAGATAGCTTATCCTCTGCTTTGGTTAAAGTAGCAATCCTCTTATAAAACTGTCAAAATAAGAATTAGCAGAATTGTCAATTGTGGCGTTTCTGTCAAAATAAGAAACAAAGGCACTAACAAGTATACGTACTTGGGAAAAACATACTATAATTCTAGATTTCTACAAACATGATTTCAGGGCTTAGCCTTGAAATTTCCAAATAACAACAACTGCCTACCATGTGTTGTTTCAAACATTTGAAAAAGAAAATGACACCTCTATACTGATTAAGAAGTGGGACAACAGTATACAAATATTTTAACTGACTTATTCACAAGCAGACTCAGTGAAATACTCATTTCCTGAATCCTAGCCAATAACATATTCCGGATAGTCATTAAAACTAAGGACAAATAAACAGAATTGAGAAGGAACGCCTACTTCTCACTAATACTGTGAAGCTGTCAACAGATCTTTTTTTTTTAAACCACAAAATGATCTTCCTGAAAGCTTGATTCTCTTTTTGCTTTCCTCTACCACCATCACCTCAAAAACAAGTGCCAAAGGTTTTGTTAATGATCCAATGACTTTCACTCCTTTGTCTCTTTAGATTTTATAAAAGAAAAAACAAGTTAGGGAATAACTAGCTAAGAATATAGAATTAACAAGTATGGTATTTTGTCTGAATCTCTAAATTTTAAATTTTACAATGAAAAAACTCAAATGAAGTATGACCTAGGTTCTTAGGTGGTCTTCTTTTAGTAATAATCTATAACATATTGTTCTTAAGTACATGAGTACTTTAATGTATATAAAGGTAGTTGAAAGGTACTCTCTTAAGCAGTTTAAATATTCTTCCTAAAACATGAGCAAAGCTTCTCAGCATATAGTAATACATAGCTCCAAATTAAGAGTCCAAATAGAGTCTAGGAAAATAAATTATGTCCTCTCCTAGAACTAACATTTTACTGAATTAACTGGATTTCCTGAGCAAGTTAATAATGTAAGCACAGCAATAATATTTAAGTTAACAAAAGGAAATAGCTACTCCAACTCCAAATATTCAACTATACAGTAAAACCTCATTAATTCAGCCAAATTATTCTGTAATTCTTACTCATCTGAAGAGTGAAGTGTATTTGAGAATAGACGCAAGCAAGATCAAAAATTTGTTTTAATTTAAAAAAATTAAAATTAAATTAAAAAAAATAAAAACAAATCTTCCATGTACAGTATTAATAAAATCTTAAACAAGAATGCAAAAATCCCAAAAATGATATGCCATGATTTTGATACCTATGATTTTGATATTCTGAGGGGAGTAGAGAAATGCAGGAGGCCCAGTAATAACTAAGAAATAAGCAGTTTAGGG
>NC_138377.1:87999555-88016191 GCF_054177405.1 Leptonychotes weddellii | reverse complement strand
AAAAAAAAAAAAAAGAAATAAGCAGTTTATATAGGTGATGGTAAGTACAAAAGTGACCAAAGAATATTATTAAATGTTTAACTGGAATACCAATAAAAAGTCAGAAATACACAGTTTGAATTATAACACCTCTATAAGTTGGGGAGTTACTTGAGAAGATAAAAAATTGAGTATTTGCCAATCTCTGCTCTTTAGGAAAGTTAGAAAAAAAATTTTAATATATTGAACTAATTGTCATTCAATTTGCATGTTATCCTTAATCCACAACAATCCTATGAAGATTTTATTACCTTAATTCAAAGAATAAACTAATGCACTGAAAAGTTAATTTGTCCAAAGTAGCAAAGCTATGATGTAAACTGAGATTGAACTCCAAAGCCAGTTACTCTTTCCATTATACCAGTATTTACAGACTTTACAGCAAAACACTTCCTTTCAACACAAATCTTATGTAAAACATCATGTGAAATATATTTTAAATGAAGAACTGACAGAACTTTGTGAAGTGAAGGATGAGGGGTGCCTGGATGGCGGCTCAGTAGGTTAAGCGTCCAACTCTTGATTTTGGCTCAGGTCATGATCTCATGGGTCATGAGATAGAGTGTGATGGGATCTGTGTTCAGGGAGGAGCCTGCTTGAAGATTCTCTCTCTCCCTCTCTCTCTCTAATAAATAAATAAATCTTAAAAAAAAAGAAAGAAAAGTGGAGGACGATGGGGAAAGAATAACTGAGGTTAACTCTAAGACTCAGGAGATTCTAAAAATTAAGATCCATATAATCAATATGAATGAGAAATTTGGTAAGGGAAGTTAAGTTTGTAGAAGGAAATGATGCTCAAGCAGAGAGCCTGCTTCTCTCTGTCTCTCTCTGCCCCTCCCCCCACTTGTGTGCCCTCTCTCTCACTCTGCTCTCTCTCAAATAAATAAATAAAATCTTAAAAAAAAAAAAGAAAAAGAAAACAAAAGTATGACAAAGTAGGGATTCCCTCTATTATTAAAGTAATATGAGGTGCCTGGGTGGCTCAGTCTGTTGAGCGTCTGACTCTTGGTTTTGGCTCAGGTCGTGATTCCAGTGTCCTAGGACAGAGCCTTGCGCCAGGTTCCCTGCTCAGCAGAGAGTCTGCTTGGGATTCTCTCTCCCTCTCCCTCTGCCCTACCCCTGCTTGCTCTCTCTCTCTCAAATGAATAAAGAAAAAAAATCATCATTGTTTTAATCAATGAATATGTGTACATATGTATCTACTATATGTATACATTAATATTTGTTATTAAATATTTTCTAATATTTATATTAGATATAAAAAATACTTTTTAGAAAAGATTTTATTTATTTATTTAGAGATTTTTGAGATATTTTCTTTATTCATTTGAGAGAGAGTGCACAAGCGAGAGCACAAGCAGGGGGGAGGGTCGGAGGGAGAGAGAAAAGCAGACTCCCCACTGAGCAGGGAGCCCCATGGGGGGAGGGCAGTGCTTGATCCCAGGACCCAGGGATCATGACATGAGCTGAAGGCAATGCTTAACCAACTGAGCCACCCAGGCACCCCAAAGTAATACTTTCATAAACATAAAGATATTAAGGCAGAAACTTTAAAAAATGTTACATAATGCAATATTTAAGTTACACAAAATAGAAAAATAATAGTATAATGAATTTCCAAGTACCCATCACAAAGCTTCAACATTTATAACATAAAGTCAGTATTATCAGAAACTAAATTTTGTATTTTATATATATTTGACTTGTTGATTTTTACAAACATATATCTTTTTAAGATTTTATTTTTAAGTGATCTCTATACTATATGTGGGGCTTGAACTCACAACCCCAAGATCAAGAGTCACATTACCTACCGACTGAGCCAGCCAGGCACCCCTAAACACATCTAAATAAATGGGTCACAGCCTTCAAATATACCTATAGATGGCATTGTTTTTGATAGATAAAATGAAAGATTAAAGAAAAACTATAAAAAACACCAAGTATAGTCTAAAGTAAAGAAGCAAAATGAAAATGTATTCCAAAGCATAAATTTAGGTAAATTTACCTGGTGTCAGTTAAACAGAATTAGAAATTTGAGCTTGAATTAAATTTAACAAATAGGTTTCCTTCTTTCTTGATTTGTTGGATTATTACAGCTCAACTATTTCAGAGATTATGAATGATCATCTACTCTTCATCAGTCCTAAAGCAACACTTATAATTAAAACTCCAATATTTCCAACACAGTCTGTTTGATAATTTTAACTGTCATCTCTCACCCAGAACCACGGCACTTACTTTCTTTGAATCACTCAAATCCTCCCAAGATGTTTAGTTTATTGATTTTTCCCATTACTTCACCTCCCCCAAAAGAAACATCAACTGTTTCATTTTTCAACTCTAATTCCATTGACTCTCCATAAATCAGTTTTTGAAAAGCCCAATCCCTGATATAACTCTAACGAGCCATTCTTCCTGCTCCTATTTCTAGGTATTAGAGAACTACTGGGGGAAAAAAAAACAAAAACAAAGCAAAATTGATATTCTAAAAGTTTTTAAAGAGTACCCCCAATTTATCCATTACTACTTACTACTTTCTATTTATGCCTCAAATTCCTAGACATAACCTCCATGAGATTAGAATTTCTTTAAAATACAACGTACCTTTCTCACAAAATCCTCCCCTCCATGTTTTACAACCTCTCATTGCTAATTACTGACAAGTTCGATAGTTATTACTGACCAGGTCAATTGTTATTCTGCCAAAATGGGAGAATGAGGGGCACCTGGGTGGCTCAGTCCGTTAAGCGACTGCCTTCGGCTCAGGTCATGATCCCGGGGTCCTGGGATCGAGCCCCGCATCGGGCTCCCTGCTCAGCGGGAAGCCTGCTTCTCCCCCTCCCGCTCCCCCTGCTTGTGTTCCCTCTCTCGCTGTGTCTCTCTCTGTCAAATAAATAAATCTTAAAAAAAAAAAAAAAATGGGAGAATGAGGCCTCAATTTCCATCTGCCTCTCTCTCTTTTTTTTTAAGATTTATTTATTTTATATAGAGAGAGCGCATGTGAGCGAGCTGGGCAAGGAGGCAAAGGGAGAGGGAGAGAGAGAATCCACAGGCAGACTCCCTGCTGAGCGTGGAGCTCAATGATGCAGGGCCTTGCAGGGCCTGGATCCCAGTACCCTGAAATCATGACCAATACCAAGAGTCAGCTGCTCAACTGACTGAGTCACCCAGGCTCCCCCTGCCTCACTATCTTAACATGACCTTGTCTATCTTCCTTGTCCCATTTCTTCCATTACTTCAGAAAATGAGATTATTGTTCCTTTCCTCTGAAGAGAACTTTACCACCTATCATGAGGAGTCATATTATCCTGACTTTCAGCAACCTTGTCCTCACACCTGTCCTTTTTTGGGAAAAATCTTTCCTACTCCAATAGCTCCTTGATGCTGTTGCACTTGACAATAACTGACCACTTTATTACAGTCTCTCTCTCCAAGACTACTATCATGACACTGTCCTATTTCCAGTTCTCAATATCTTTTTTTTTTTTAAAGATTTTATTTATTTATTTGACAGAGAGAGACACAGTGAGAGAGGGAACACAAGCAGGGAGAGTGGGTGAGGGAGAAGCAAGCTTCCTGCTGAGCAGGGAGCCCGATGTGGGGCTCGATCCCAGGACCCTGGGATCATGACCTGAGCCGAAGGCAGACGCTTAACGGCTGAGCCACCCAGGCACCCCAAGTTCTCAATATCTTAAATTATGCCTATACTAGTTTCTTTTGCACTCTCTCACCCTTAATGCTTCGCATGCCTTTTTCCCCACCAAGTTTAATCTTTGTTTCTCTGTTTTCTCTATGTCTACTGAAGATGGCATGGGGAATTACAGGGTGGAATTACAGGGAGGAATTAAGCTGGCAATTTGTAGTTCCCCACATATATTGGGATGGAAAAAAGTTGAGAATTACTGTTCACCACTCCCTATGGAGTATTCATTTATTCTCACACTTATGGCAAGTAAGCTACCATACTTACATCTATTCAGTAACTCCCCTATTCAATTTTTCTCTATAATTTGACCTCTTCCCAGAGACCCACTCCATGCTTCCAGAGGCATGATGAATATTTATGTCATCATGTCCCACTATCAGACATTTCCAACCTGACACAACCAAACTTTGACATCTCCCACCTAAAACATATTCTCTATCTTTTGAATGACCCAATTAATCTCCATTACCCAGAGTAGAAAAGGTGGGGATGGTCTCCTTCATTTCCTATGTCCAGTTAGTGATCAGTTCATCATTTAGGCTGCAACATTATCTTCATCAAAGAAAAGGGGCAGAGAATTCCCCATCCAAAAGGGTTATCCTCATCCATTCTTCCTGCTACACTCACTACAATCTTACTTAGTCTAATCTCAAGCGAACAAGACCACTTTCATCACGTTATTCCTCTGTCCAGTAATTTTTAATAGTTCCCTATTATCAGCTAAATATAAAGTGTAAACATCACTAGTGATGGGTCTTCTGAAATCTGACCGCTACTTTCATAACATATTTACTATTTTTCTTTACTGTAGCATTTCTCAAACCTTTTAGTGTCAGGACCATTACAGTCCTAAAAATTACAGTCCTCCGAAGAGCTTTTGTCTATGTAGGTTGTATCTACTCATATTTACCATACTAGAAATGAAAATTGAGAAAATTTTTAAACAGAAGAATACATAAGCACACATTCCTGTCAGAGGAATGATGTCACCACACATCACATAGCCTGGGAAACTCCACTGACACTTGTGAAAGAATGAGAATGAAAAGGCAAATAACATCTTAGTATTATGAAAATATTTCTGACATCTAGCACCCCTGGCTCACTTAGAGAACACCGCTTTATCAGACCTTTCATCTCTTTACCTGTCTCCCTATTGATGATTACTGATGAGTATTATTTGTGTGTAGCCATAGCCTGGAGGCAGAAAGAAGGCTAAAAGCCACAGATTTATAAAATATCCTCCAGATTAATTAGCACGCCTGCTCTTTAATAGTCTAACCCAACCTATCAATTTTATGTTCTGCTATTACCATTTCCTTCCCCTCTTCCTCTGCACTCCCGACCAAGGTTGGAATCAGGAAAAAAAACAAATCTTTTTCTGCTTTACCATCTTTTTTTTTTTTTAAGATTTTATTTATTTATTTGACAGAGAGAGAGCGAGAGCAGGAACACAAGCAGGGAGAGTGGGAGAGGGAGAAGCAGGCCTCCTGCCGAGCAGGGAGCCCGATGTGGGACTCGATCCCAGGACCCTGGGATCATGACCTGAGCCGAAGGCAGATGCTTAACGACTGAGCCACCCAGGCGCCCTTGCTTCACCATCTTTGAAGACACTATTCCTTCTGCCTGAAAGGCCTTCTCTCACTCATCCTTCAGACCCAGTTCGTAGGTTACCTCTTCTATAAAGCTTTCCCTTGATATATCCCATTCCCAGTTACCCTTCCCTCTATAATCCCAAAGCACATTTAGAACTTACCACATTACACTGTAATTATTTATACATCTGTCTCCCCACTAACAGTGAGCTACATGAGGGCAGACTTGCATCTTGTTTTTGTATTTCTAGTACCTCACCCCTAGTGGGAATTCAAACGTTTGATCATTCCATCAAAGCCACGTCTCTGAAAGAGACAATTAAATGCTCATTTATCTCCCAAAATTCCAGACCAGAGGAAGGAGCAACTCTGAACTTCTGCAGTACTGTATGGAAACTAAGAGAAGAGAAAAGCCTAAAGGAAACTGTTATTCCTTCCTACAAAAAAACCTGGGGATTTCGGCCCATATATCAAGTCTAACTCCCGACTCTGACCCTAAAGGGCCTTCATCAAGTGGCTCTTCACCTTTTCAATCTTATTATTATTCACCAGTATGAACTTAAATACTTCTTTCATCCAAACACACACACACACACACACACACACACACACACACACACACACTATCCATTCTATTTTCATCCCTTCTGTTTACACCCTTCCCTCTCCCAGAATTCCATTTCCCTATTATTTTATTTTTTTAAAGATTTTATTTATTTATTTGACAGAGAGAGACACAGTGAAAGAGGCAACACAAGCAGGAGGAGTGGGAGAGGGAGAAGCAGGCTTCCCGCTGAGCAGGGAGCCCGATGCGGGGCTCAATCCCAGGACCCTGGGATCATGACCTGAGCCGGAGGCAGTCGCTTAACGACTGAACCACCCAGGCGCCCCTTCCCTATTATTTTAAATTCTACTTTTCCTTAAAAGCTTGGTTCAAGACCACAAATTCCATGAAGCTCTCTGGGACTATGCCAAAACAAAGAAAAATTTCCCCTTTTGGAATATCTAATACATTTCCATCTGTTTTCTATAACCTAAAAATTTATATTTATATAAACATATTTATATTTATAGTGCTTTGTCTTGCATTGCCCTTTAATAATTTCAAGTAAATCAATGATGCAACCCCAAATAGCTCAACAGCTTTTCAAAAGCTGGCAGTCTTCAACAAACATTTGAGTGCCCTTATGTACCAGATACTCCCAAGGGTTCTAATTTTATTTCTTTTGCATCAGCCCTTGCTAGTAACAGGAAAATGAAGGCACATAAGAAATACTATTCCCTTTACTTGATTTTCTTCCTAACTGGTCAGAATAATCCAGGATATTTTTTTTCTAGGAAACATTTTATCAACAGATATAATTATCAATTTGGAAATAAAATTGTGCTATAAGATGCTTCTTCTCAGCACCCTAAAACCGCAAGCTTGAGTAAGACACTTCAATTATACATAACTGAGTCCTAGATATACTTAAGTTTTGAAGAGCCCTTCCTTTTTTTGTTCCTTTACCTTGACTATGTCTTTTCTTATTTTAGTCATTACAGTTTTAGTTCCCTTAATGTATTCTGATGCGAGGTTACTAGTAATAATGCCAAACTATCTAAATAGAGCCAAAAAACAAGGCAAGTAAAAATCAGGCATAGAATGAAAACATAATCTTTGAAAACCAAGAAGTTATGGTAATTGGGCTCAGACCAATGCTTTCCCTTAAATGGAATTTGTCAAAGGGGCCACATCTTCCCTGTCACCATTTCCTTAAGTATCTACACCCAAATGGCACAAGTATTAGTTGGAAAATCGACTAAACATAACCATCAAAACTTGCTCCTTGATAACACGGATTGATAGTAACTTCTGAAGATCATTTTCCCCAATTCTTCACTCTTTTGCATATGTGACAAGGTCAGTAAGAAGGAAACGTAGAAAAATATAGTTAAAAAAATATTCCTAGGGTTTAGGATGTTTAAGTCCTAGTTGTTTTTAAGTACATCAGCCTGAACTCTTATTTAAACACTTGAGAGACCTGGGGTTGCCGGCAATTCCTTAGGAAATACATATAAGAATATTCTTTGGACAAAGGAGTCCCACAATGAATTTCAAGAGAACAGAGTACTGATGAATGAGGAAAGAAGAAGCCGTCAGCTGACATGCAGCAGCTTCTTCACCCCGTCCCCCCCATCCCCCCCGCATCCCCCCCCCAAAAAGCGGTAGGAAATAGAAAGCTGCAGAATGTACCTTCCAGGCCAGAAGCAAAACATTGAGGATGGCCAGCAAAGGGCAGGGTCCATTCTCATTCTGAGTGATGATGGGCGTGTTCTCTTCCTTCCACTGGATCCACTTGATGTGATAGACAGACTGTCCCGGGAAGCGTTCCTTGGAGGCTGCCAGTACCTGAGCTTCCTCCCCCTCCTCCTCCTCCTCTTCTCGGCACAGAGGCACAGCCCCGGGCAACACCGCCGCGCCCGCGCCCTCCTCCTCCTCCTCCCCAGAGACCCTGTTCTCCGCTCCCTCCTCACTATTAAACTCAGAGCTACTGGGGAAAGAATGCAGGTTAGAGAACGACTCCAGGGAGTCCAGGCTCGGCGATTCCCCAGGAGGGCTCGGGTCGCTGCAACTGCTGCTGAGGCCGCCAGCGCTGCTGGGCTCCTCGGACCCGGCGGCCGCCAACTCTGCCCGGCAGGTGCCGGCGGCATCCGGGCGGGGGCCGGCGTCTCCGGCCGGACCCGATCCATGGTCCGCTCCGGCCTCGGCTGTCTCCGGAGAGGCGGTCACCTTGTGCTGCCCTCTCGGAGGCGTCTTCTGGGCGGAAGGATTCTTCAAATCGCTCTCCTTTAAGTCCAAGCCCGGGAAGGAGCTGCAGGGTCCGGGAACCTGAGGAGAGCCGGCGGGAGAAACCGAGTCCAAGAGGCTCCTTCCGGCGGCCGCCGCCCCCTGCCCATTCCCGCCGCTGCTCTCCGCCGCCCATACTCCAGGACCATCCCCAGCGGCGAGCCTGGTCTCCGGTTGCCCTTCCTGCGGAGAACCTGTCCCTGGCGCTGGCTCGGCGGCCACCCCGTGTTCTAGCGGCTGCAGGCTCCCGGGGCCGCTCTCCATACCCAGCCGCCAGCCCCTCACTCTAAAGAGACCGCGGCGGGTTCTCTTCAGCCAGCGCCTCAGACGCCATGACAGCGGCACTGGCAGCAACAGCGCCCTTGCGCGGCCTCGGCCAGGCACGTCACGGGAAGGGCACCCTCGCGCGCGCGCGCGCCACCGCGCTAACCGCTGGCTCCGGGCGAGCCTGCGCGCCGCCGGATGAGGCCGAACCGCGCAGCGGCCCCCATGCGGCCCCGCCCCTCCTGCGCGCCCGCCTGCCAGAGCTCGGACTCGGAAGGCGGGGCGTGGCGGGCGTGGCTAGGAGGGCGTGACCAGAAGGAAAACATCCTTTCACTATGTGGCCGGAAGTTGAACTCTGGGGCAGCCCGACCGCGCGCGGCTTCTTTAAAGGCGAAGCGGGCGGTGTCTAGTTTGTTGTGACCCTTCTGATCTGGGTTGTGTATGGCCCAGCCTAGGGCTCAAGAATGGGGAGTTGGCGGTGTTTGTGTTATTTGGAAAAGAGCTCGTCCCCGAAGAACTCAGGAGATTTGTTTCCTCGGCTTGTAATATGGAAAATTGAAGGAATTTTTTACGAGACGCAGATTTTTAAAGGCTGGAATCTACTCGAGGTGTTTGGATTACTACACCGCATAAATCCCAATCTCCCAGGGTTTTGGCTGAGAAACACTGGGCTCCCCACCAGCTACTGGTGAAAACGTTCGCCCTACTTGAGGCGTCAGTGCGGTTGTGGATATTGGCCTGCACAGCAAAAAAAAAAAAATCAAACCAAACCTGGGTAATTTGGGCCAGTAATAATAAATTAGCTTGTGCCTGAATTAGCCAAGTCTTTGCGGTTTTGTTAACTTGGCGTCACTTTGGATAGAGTGGGAAATGCCTGTTCTTGAAAGAGTTTTCTAATTAGAATTGATTCGTCTTAAAGCCACGCAATTTTCAGAGAGGACGGAGTAGCCTGGACGTTTTGTTGGTGACACAATGGGATTTGGATTCTATTATGACCTGTTCTCGACAAGGAGCACCCCCCCCCCCCGCGGCCTTTTTTTTTAGTGTTTCATCATTTTTTTAGGCCCAAGAGATACAATTGACAAGACAGGTCTTACTTTGTAGTTAGGCATGTAAATACCTGACACCTAATGGAATGGTATCTGTCTCTTTTAGTTAGAAAAGGTAGACAAAATCACAAACTAGTTTCATTCACTCATTTAACACATTTCAGGACCAAGTACATTGCTGGATACTGTGGCACTGGGGATGCTCTGGTGAATAAGACAGAGAGCTTATATCTTCTTTGGGTTTACGTCTAGTAATTTTTTTTTATTGCTATATTTTTAATACTTGCTTGGGAAGTATGGTTTCCTGAGAATACAGAAGATGGAGCTTTTCCCACCTTTTTGCATTAACACAATATTGTGATACTTATCCAACTCTTGGAAAAGAAGAAAATTAAAAAGATAATAGCATCTTCAGAATGTTGAATTTAGAAGTTTTGTGGGTTTTTGGTCTCCATATCAATTTATAAGCAATAAATACTATTGTTCAAATCAGGAGTTTGCCCTGAAAAAAGATTGCAAATGTTAACAGATTAAGATACATGCTGCTAGGGGTGCCTGGCTGGCTCAGTCCACAGAGCATGTGGCTCTTGATCTTGGGGTCAGGAGTTCGAGGGTCGTTTTGCCTGTAAAGTTTACAAGA
Source organism: Leptonychotes weddellii (assembly GCF_054177405.1). Classification (NCBI taxonomy): domain Eukaryota; kingdom Metazoa; phylum Chordata; class Mammalia; order Carnivora; family Phocidae; genus Leptonychotes; species Leptonychotes weddellii. The sequence continues at coordinate 88,006,065 of NC_138377.1, read as the reverse complement.
TATACGCTGCTGGATTAAGCGTTTTATGGTATTTAAGGCCATTAAGTGCAAATGAGAATATTCAAGATTTCAGGAAATCCAGAATTTAGCACGATGCCTTGAATATAAATAGATTTATAAGGGTGTATTATAGGAGTACCTGGCTGGCTCAGTCAGTAGAGCATGTAACTCAATCTCAGGGTGGTAAATTCCACATTGGGCATGGAGCCTACTTAAAATAAATAAATAAATAAATAAATAAAGGTATATTAGATGAATAAATTGAATGACTGGATCATTTACAGGCCAGAAACCACAGAGCCAAAACGTACGGAACACATGTCTTAATAGCCTTTCACTATTTAAAAAAAAAACAACCTGCTTAGATAGGAGAGTACTTGCTCTGGTAGTTTTCACTGGTATATGTTTCAAATGCTCACATGCATAATTTAATAATTTATTTATAATAGAAAGAAACAGAACCAATTTTTGTTTTTATATGTTGTCAACAATTACATAAGCCAGTATGAACAGTGGTGAAAATGTACATGTGTAATTATTTAAGTTTGTGAAAATGTACATAGTTATTTTTCTAAGGAGGTGGGGAGTGGTATCTAGGGAGAAATGCCAGAAGACAATAAACTGAAAAATGTCTCATTCTTTTTTGCATATATGTGTGTGTATATATATATATATATATATATATAATGTGAGGTAAAATATACCATTTTAAAATACAATAGTTACTATCCAAACTTTTTAAATTATTTTCCAAAGTTACAGATATAACAGTCTTAAAGTCCAATAGTTTATATAAAAACAAAGCAGTTCCCTGCTCCATTCCTCTACATTTTTGAGTCCTGTTCTTTAGAAGCAGTCTTATTCAACGCCTAGATATTCTTTAGCTCCTTATACCTGAATTTTTGAGTAACATAATTACACTCTGATTTCTTCATTAAAAATCATAGATTTTGTTTATTGATTTATTCTTATGGGAGCTGAGGATTTAGTTCTTTTCTCTCATACCATTCTTCCTCCTCTTGCTCCAGCCTCCCAATTACTTCAAAAATTTTGATTAAATAAGGTATTCAAAGTTTAAAGGATCAGAGTTATGTGAATATTTTTTACCATTTAAGTCGGGTATTTTACTATGACTGTGGGTACATTTATTTTTTGTTAAAGTTTTTGCTTCTCCTGGAATTAACAATTACCTCATTGTTTCATTTGTTTGCTTAACTCTTTACCTATCACTAGCTCAACCATAGACTTACCAGAACAGTCAAACCTATCAGGTTACCGCTCAGATCCATTTTAATCTTGGGTATATCCCTCCTCAAACACTTACTTCTCTTACTCTGATCTAAATTTACTGTTTTACAGAGCTGCTGCCCAGCTGTCATCCTGGGACTTCTCTTCACTATTGTCTTAGGAGTTCCTTCCTCCTCATTTCCATGTTGATTCCTTTCTTTCTTGGATCTCCTGGATTCTTCTTTCTTTGATTTGGTGGAACATATTCTTATTTAGCTTCCTGAGAAAGAGTGCATAGGAAGCACATTTTTGTAGATTGTGTATGTCTGAAAAAAGACCTCTATTTTACCTTTCCGTTTATGGTTTGGCTAGATACAAAATTCAATGTTGGAAATACTTTTTCTTCATATTGAAGTCATTGATCATCGTCTTTTAGCTTCCAGATGATTATAATAGTCTGAGACTCCAGAACCTTTGTATATAACCCATGTCTTCTCTCTGAAGTTTATTTGATCGTCTCTTTCTTCTTGGTGTTCTGACATTTCAGTATTTGATATACTTTTGGGTGGGTCTTGCTTTATTCATTGGGCTGCATACTTGGTGATCACATTCAATGTAGAAACTTATGTTCTTCAGTTCTGGAAAATTTTCTTTTTTCATTTCTTTTGTAATTCTTATTTATTCTTTCATCTTATTTATCTTTTTGTTCTACTTTCTGAGAGATTTTCTCAACTTTATCTTTCAATTCTTTTTTTTTTAATTCTTTTTAAATGCATTGTTTACTGGTACTATTGTATATTTAACTTCCAAGAATTCTTTCTAGTTCCTTTTTATTGCTTAAAGGCACCTGACCTTTCATCTCTTAGAATATTGATCACAGTTTTTAATGTATCCTTTACATTTTTCAGAGGGTGTCTGAACAATATGCTATAAAAAGTATACTTAGTATGGAGTTACTGATAGTGTCAGAGAGTGAGATATGGGGGATACAAGTATAAAACATTGATTTTACTTTTTGGAAGGGCAAAATTTGTTGTGGGAAATAAGATATAGTCACATGAAATGTTGAGAATATGTCAGTTAATAATTAATACTAAGTGAGTGGTGGGGCACCTGGGTGGCCCAGTCAGTTAAGTGTCTAACTCTTGATCTCAGCTCAGGTCTTGATCTCAGGGTTGTGAGTTCAAGCCCCATGTTGGGCTCCACAATGGTGTGGAGCCTACCTAAAACAAAAAATACTGAGTGGTACAAGCAATAACATAAAAATTCAGATGAGGAAAATCTTTTAGTATGAGATAATTGAGGAATGAAGCTACATTATCCTAATTAAAATCACAGACCAATTGTTATTTCAGGCTTAAGAAACCCGAAAAATATATCTCTAACTCTCAAAATTATTATTCTTTTAAAGTTCTCTGCTTTTTAAAGTTGGATCGTGGCTTTTTTAGCTACCATGACAGAAAACTTGGTATTATCTTTGACTTTTACCCTAATTTATTTACTGATTATTATCTCATCTATCAAGTCTTACTGACATTATACACCCCTTTTCTCTCTATTTCATTCATCTATAGCCTCCACCCTTGCTGAGTCTTTATCATCTTACTACTAATGTGTATCAGCATTCTAATTATTCTCTGGCCTATGATTTTTTCTTCCTAAATCCTCATCTCCCATAGGAATAAATCAATGAACACTATCTACAGTTTTTAAATGAAGAAATCAGAGTGTTATCATGTTACTCAGAAATTGGAGGTAAGGAACTAAAGAATATCTGGGAGTTAAATGAGACTGCTTCTAAAGAACAGCACTCAAAAGTGTGAGGGGAGAGGGCAGAGAACTGCTTTGTTTTTATATAAGCTATTTGCCTCTTTAGACTATTACATCTTGCTTTTATTTTGGTTGATAGTTCTACTAGAAATAATTTGAAGATTCTTTATTATCAGCTGAACCAAAATTGGGTCAGAGCAGATCGCACAGGAATGGGGCATATATACCTTTACTTCTTTTCTCTTAGCTTCCTACTCAAGACATGGTGGTAAAATTGTGAGTTAAAATCAAGTGTTTCCATGTAACTCAAATTGCACTGGCTCTGGCCCTCAACCACTTATGCAGAAATTCCAGCCTCCTGCAAAGTACATCCCCTATTTAATTATTTCTGAGAGCCCCCATGAGGAGTCCCACACCTGTTCAGAAACAAATCCAATCCTATGATATTCTACCAGGTGCTGCTTCTACTCCATGCTGCTTTACCAGATGCTAGTCTGTCCTGGTGGTATTAAAGATGCATGATGGTGAATGGAGGAAAGTGACCTTCTTTTCCCTTCATTATAGCTCTAATATGCTAAGTATTGGTGAAAGAGTTTTTTAAAAAATTTTACTTATGTAGTTCTTTTTAAGAGTCGGACCTAAATTTGGGTCTAGATAGGCTGATCAGGAATGAATTCAAGCATTATATTCCATCACCTTCAACTCAAAATCCCTATTCTGCTGGTCTTATGACAATGGTTAAGGTTTTGTTATTGGATCAAGTATACCATGCCTTAAGACACCTCTCCTCAGACATACTCCTACTGGTTTGCTAGATTTCTCCCAACTTTAGTACAATTATTCTCAAAGTGTGATTTTTGGATTAGTAGTATTAACAGCACCTGGGAACTTATTAAAAATGATAATTCTCTAAGCCCACCCCAGATCTACAGAAGCAGGAACTCTGTGTGTAGAGCCCAGCGACACAGAGGACTGTGTTTTAACCAGAACTTTAGGTGATTCTGGTTCACAATAAAGTTTGAGAATTACTATTCTAGCACTAGGGGAAGCCTCTCTTCCCCATCCCAATGGCAAATAAATAAATCTTAGCAAGAGTAAAAGGCTTCTATAGCCAATTTTGTTTTTCATTACACACCCAAAACTCTCCAAAGTTGTTTTTTTGGCCATTTTTTCCATATATTCTCCCTTGGGGTGTGGGGGGTGAATATGTGTGTGTGCGCGTGTTTGTGTGTATACCTTCAAAATCATGTTGAAAACCATCTTTTGAAAGCAAACAAACAAACAAAAACAACCAAACATCTTTTGCTATCCTGATCTCAAAATGCTTCTTTGTTCTTGTCTTTCCCACATTTTTCTACCTTAATATCGGTCTCTGCCACCCAGGCTTAAAACATTCAAGTACTTTTGTTTGGCTTCCTCATGGTCAACAAGTCCTATTTTTTAATTTAAAATGTTTAATGTGAGTAAATATTTAATTGTGTTTTCTTAATACAGAAGATACTCATTTTAGAAAAATTAACAAACACATATAAGCAAAAAAAGAAAGGAAAAACCACGCTTCATCATATTATGTGGAATGAAATATTAGAGATAACACTAGTGATACTTCACAGTATGTATGTCCTCCTCAAATTTTCAACACATCTGAACACATACATATTTTTGTAAACAAAAATGGGACGATTCTGAACACATTTTTTTTTTTAAGTTATCAATATATTGTGAACATCTTAGGGTGTAGCTGGCTCAGTTGGTACAGCATGCAATTCTTGATCTTGGAGTTGTGAGTTCAAGCCCCACGTTGGGTGTGAGCTCACTTAAAAAAATTAAATCTTAAAAAATATATATATATTGTGAACATCTTTATGCATTAATATACATTCATCTGCAACATTTCTAGTGAACTAATAATATTCTGTTATGTGGCTGAAGCAATCCCTGCTTCTTGGACATTTAGATTGTTTAACTGTTATGAACTTCACAATCAATGTCTTTGTAACTGAATCTCTACTCCTTTAATAGATTTCCAAATGTTTAAGTCCAATTAGGATTTGACTCTTCCTTCAATATTTTACCCATGGCTTGCTCTCCATTCTCTCTGGTGCTGTCCTAGGTCAGTGAGTATGCTGGAGTAAACCTGCTAACTGATTTCTCTATAGTTTATTTTCCTTGGAGTACATTGTGTATATTACCAGATTAAACAATGCTTTCATTATTTCCATCTACCACTGAAAACCTTTAAAGACACTTCTTTAACTACTAAATATCATGAGTTGGTCTAGCATTCAAAGCTTTTCTTATCTATCCTCATTCTATATAACAGCCGTATCAACTACTAAAATGTAATAATAACCCTCTTTCTATAAGATTTGGTTTGCTCACTCACTGAACTAATTATACCTATGCAAATTATTGGCTCATTTTGTTTCCCTAATTCAAAAAGTCCTCTCCCTTTTTCTCTTAATTCCAGTTTAGCTTTTAAAGTCTACTCAGATTATGTCCAACTTCTCACTTCAAACTCCCCTCTTTTTACTACACCATTTAAAATACAATTATTAAGAAAAATACAATTATTGAATTTCCTCAGGTCTAAGTTTCACTTTCTTAATATTTAAAATTTTCTAGATTCAGAATTAAATATTTTTTTAATTTAACCTTTTCTTTTCTTTTTTTTTTTAAATTTATTTATTTGACACAGAGAGATACAGCGAGAGAGGGAACACAAGCAGGGGAAGTGGGAGAGGGAGAAGCAGGCTTCCCGCGGAGCAGGGAGCCCAATGTGGGGCTCGATCCCAGGACCCCGGGATCATGACCTGAGCTGAAGGCAGACGCTTAACGACTGAGCTGCCCAGGCACCCCCTTTTTCTTTTTTTTAAAAGGTTTTTTATTTATTCGTTTGTCAGAGAGAGACCACAAGCGGGGGGAATGGTAGAAGGAGAGGGAGAAACAGACTCCCAGCTGAGCAAGGAGCCTGATGCGGGGCTCTATCCCAGGACTCTGGGACCATGACCTGAGCCGAAGGCAGACGCTTAACCAACTGAGCCACCCAGGCGTCCCCAGAATTAAACATTTTTAAGAAAAAGATTTTATTTATTTGAGAGAGAGCATGAGTGGGGGTGAGGGGCAGAGGAAAAGGAAGAATCAGAGTCCCCTCTAAGCATGGAGCCCAATACGGGGCTTGATCCCAGGCCGCTGAGATCATGACCTGAGCCCAAGTCAGACACTTAACCGAGTGAGCCACCCAGGCGCCCCCAGAATTAAACATTTGTGAACATTTAATGCTCTTTTCTTCAAAAGCTATTATTAAATCAATGGCATACCTTACAATTGAGGGTATCTGAGAATCAAGGATAAATATATATCTTCTCTATTATTTTTATATGCTGACATTGAATTTCCAAGAGAACCTGGTCTTTTATGTTCACTCTATCTCTCATGTTTATTTAGATCAGTGATTGTCAAACTTCAGTGTGTTTAACACTTACATGAGAAGCCTGTTAAAATGCATGTTTC
>NC_138377.1:87957556-87999055 GCF_054177405.1 Leptonychotes weddellii | reverse complement strand
GAGCCCGACGCAGGGCTCCATCCCGGGACCCTGGGATCATGACCTGAGCCGGAGATGCTTAACGACTGAGCCTCCCAGGCACCCCAGGATATATATATTTTAAAAAGATCACTCCGGCAGCAGTGGGGGCAAAAGGTCAAGGAGTGGGTAACGTGAGACAGAGAGATGAGAACTTGGGCTCTGGCCATAGAGATGGGGGAGTAGTTCATAGGATGGAGATTAAAGATGACTTGACCTACTTGAATGGGAGAGGAGTTAGGTAATTGCTTCCATGGGGTTGTCATTAACCAAGATGGAAAAAGTGGTTTGAGTAGGTTGATGTAGGGGTTTGTTCGGTTTGGGACATGTTGTATTTGGTGTACTGGGAGGAGTTAGATACGCAATAATAACAGCACCTAAAATTTTATAATTACATGTGCCATGTAATATTCTCAGTGCTTTACAAGCACTTTACTTAACTGACATAACAGCACTCTGAGGTAGGTCTTATATTCTCCCCCCTGTAAAAATTACCAAAGTGTGGCACAGGTGCCTTAACTTATTCAAGGTTACAGCTGGTACACGGAGCGACTTAGGATATAGGTCTGGGACTTGGGACACAAGTATAGGAAAAGTGCTGACTGTGTGCTGGGCACTGGGGTAGAATTGAGAACAAGAGAGATCTAGGCTTTGTTTTAATGGAGTTTACAGCCTAGTGGGTCATAGACATTCGAGAGTAATAAAAACTAACCATGCAAATGAAGAATGGTAAGACAAGAGAGCCAAGGATAAAGACCCGAGGGACACCAATATTTAAAGGATAAAGAGAAGAAAAAGCCCCAGGGAAGAGATGCAGAAGGAGGTGCGGTTAAAAGTAGGGAGGAAAATCAGGAAAATAAGCGAGGTCTTGCAAAACTGGAGGAGGGAGTTTTGAGGAGTGTTAATTGACCAAGAGATCTAGTTAGATAAGGATTGTGGGTGTACAGTGGCATTGATAACTAACGGATCTTTGATGACGCTGACAAGAGTAGCTTCTTAGGAATGACAGGGTGGAAGCAAATTGCATTGCATTGAGTGAGGACCAATGGTGAGAGACCATTGCGCTGCAATGCTCTCCAGTGGGAGACTGAAGTGAGATGGATTAGAAGTCCTGCAGGAGTGTAAGCAAAAGAAATTTTGTGAATTGGAGTGACAGTAGTGGGAAGGGAAAGATTAAAGGCTCAAGAAAGAAGTTTTTAGGGGAAGAATTAACACATGGTGACTGGTTATGAATAGACAAGGGAAGAAGAGTCTATGATGATTCCACTCTCCATGTCAGGTTACTGGGGAGAGTGATGGTGCCATTATTAGAGATAGGAAGTTAAACATATTGAATTTGGCATGACAGTGAGACATCGAGAAGGCAGTTTATTAGGAGTTGGAAATTTAAAATGTAATTGTTGAAACTTTTACCAGGATTGGCTTAAGTTGTGCAACAAGCATTTTCATGTAGTATTACTTGTGTAATATTCTGTATACAAGCTTATACTTCCTAGCCAAATTTCTCATTATTGTTGCATGAGGATAACTTTTATTATACTGGTAGCATCAAAGCTGTGTATTGTTGCTAAGGAAATAATCCTATTAATTGCTGCTTTTTAAATTTTTAAATTTTATTTATTTAACAGACAGAGAGAGACAGTGAGAGAGGGAACATAAGTAGGGGGATTGGGAGAGGGAGAAGCAGGCTTCCCACTGAGCAGGGAGCCTGATGTGGGACTTGATCACAGGACCCTGGGATCATGACCTGAGCCGAAGGTAGACGCTTAATGACTGAGCCACCTAGGCGCTCCTAATTGCTGCTTTTGAATGGATATTTGAGTATTCATGAAAGGACAGTGATATTTATATATTTTTACAAACAAACACTTATATAGCAATTATTACCTGCCACCTTACAATGTTAACCTAATTTAAATTTAATCATCAAAACAATCCCGTGAGGCAAATATTTTATCATTCTTATCTTATAAAGAAATATTGAGGTTAGAAAGGTGAAATAATTTGGCCAAAGCTACACAGCTTATACATGGGAGAGCTGGGAGCCAACCCCATGCAGTCTATGATGGTATAAACCATCAGTTTCCCATACATCGGCAAAATACCCAGAATGTGGTAAGTTAAATTTTCAAACAAAATAGCAGTCCAAACTTGTGACATTTTAATACCATCCATTATGAAGCTGGTATGTTATGTATTTATGTTTTAAAATAAAAAGGTGGGGTGCTTGGTGGGCCCAGTTGGTGGAGTGTGCAACTCTTGATCTTGGGGTTGTGGGTCCAAGCCTCAGCTTGGCTACAGAGATTACTCAAAAAAAATCTTAAAAAAATAAAATAAAATAAAACGAAATACAATCTTAAGTGTAATTTTCCCATGGTCACCCTGGTGATTTTTTCAGTTGAATTTATTTTTATTTACTTATTTATTTATACAAAGATTTTATTTATTTTTTATTTATTTGAGAGAGAGATCATGTGTAGGGCAGAAGGGTAGAGGGAGAAGCAGAGTTCCCACTGAGCAGGGAGCCTGATGTGGGACTTGATTCCAGGACTCTGGGATCATGACCTGAGCCAAAGGCAGATGCTCAATCGACTGAGCCGCCGAGGGGCCCTCCAGCTGAATTTAAAGAGAAAGTGTCATTTGCCTCTAACCATTATAAATAAATTAATTTAAAATATAATTATAAAAATTAATCATATAAAATTAACTTTATATAATTAATTATAAAAATACTGTGCTACACAAAACATGCCACAAGGTCGTCTAATAGCTAGAAATCAAAATATAATTTGTTGACTACACCACCAAAAGAGAACAGTAACAAGCACAGGTGATAGGCAATGTAATGTTTGCATATAACTCTTTCTTTTAAGAAAGGAAAAAAAAAATTCATGAGAATCTGCCATCTTTTAATAATCCCATACATCTCATTATAAATGGATGCTTTTAATGATGGTTTTGGAACTACTGACTGTATTTTTGAGCTTATTAATGTTGGAGCAAAACTATAATAATTCATTTGTCAAACTGACAAAGAAGCATACTCTTGGCTTATGTAAAGGGTAATAAATTTTAAAAATATACAGAATAAAAAGTATAGGAATTCCAATTTATTATTAGTAATGATACTATTAATACTTATATTCCCTAACGCAGGCTATTCAAACAGGATGCCAGATAGATAAAGAATATCTAGTGAAATGCCACCAGGAGGTTCTAGTTAATGAAATACAAGTTTTTTCCTCCCTTATTTGCCATATGAATATGTTCTGGAAGTAGATAGTGGTGATGGTTGTACAGCAATGTGCATTTACTAAATGCTACTGAATCGTGTACTTTTATTTATTTAATTTCAATTTTTTCCAGCTTCATCAAGGTATAAGTTTAAGTTGCATAATGTGTTGATTTGATACACATATACTGCAAAATGATTATCACAGTGGGGTTAATTAACACCTCCATCACCTCACATAATTACCATTTCTTTTTTGTGGTGATAACATTTAAAGTCCACTCTCTTAGCAACTTTAAAGTATATAATAGAGTATTATTAACTATAGTCACCATGCTGTTCATTAGAGCTCCAGAACTTACTCATCTTATAACTGGAAGTTTGTACCTTTTGATGAACATTTCCCTTCCACACACCCCAGCCCCTGATAACCATCATTTTACTCTTTGTTTCTAAGCATTTAGCTTTTTTAAGATTCCATATATAAGCAAGATCACATGGTATCAGATCTCTGTCTGACTTATTTCATTTAGCATAATGTCCTCAGGGTTCACCCATGATGTGGCGAATGGCAGGATTTCCTTCTTTCTCATGGTTGAATAATACTCTGTTGTATATATAGACATATATGTATGATATAGATATATGTATAGATATAGATATGTATGATATAGATATATGTATAGATATAGATATGTATGATATAGATATATGTATGTATATATATCACATCTTCTTTATCCATTCATCCATGGAGGGACACTTATCTTGTTTCCATGTTGTGGCTATTGTGAATAATGCTGCAGTGAACATGGGAGTGAAGTTATCTCTTCAAGATCCTGATTTCATTCCCTGTGGATGCATACCCAGAAGTGAGGTTGCTGGATCATATGGTAGTTCTATTTTTAATTTTTTGAGGAACTTCCATACTATTTTCCACAGTGGCTGCACTAATTTACCTTCCTGCCAACAGTGCATATGGGTTCCCTTTTCTTCACATCCTTGCCAACACTTATATCTCCTGTCTTTTTGATGATAGCCATTCTAATAGTGAAGATTATGGTTTGGATTTGCATTTTCTTGATGGTTAGTGTCGTACTGTTGGCCATTTGGATATCTTCTTTGGAAAAGTGTCTATTTAGTTCCTCTGCCTATTCAAAAATATTTTTAAAATTTATTTTTTATCCAAGTATAATTAACATACAGTGTTATATTAGTTTCAGGTATACAGTATAATGATTCAACAATTCTATACATTTCTAGTATAATTAGTGGATCATATGGTAATTCTATTCTTAACTTTTTTTAAAGATTTTTAAAAATTTTAAGTGATTTCTACAGCCAACATGGGGCTCGAACTTACAACCCCTAAGATCAAGAGCTGCATGCTCTACTGACTGAACTAGCCAGGCACCCTGACTTTTAACTTCTTGAGGAACCTCCATACTGTTTTCCACAGTGGCTGCACCAGCTTGCATTCCTACCAACAGTGCAGAAGGGTTCCTTTTTCTCCACAACCTCACCAACACTTGTTATTTCTTATTTTTTTATTTTAGCCATTCTGATATAAAGTGATATATCATTGTGGTTTTTATTTGCATTTCCCTGATGATTAGTGATGATAACTTTTCATGTGTTTGTTGGCCATCTGTATGTCTTCTTTGGAAAAATGTCTATTCAGGTCCTCTGCCTATTTTTAAATTGGATAGTTTGTTTCTTTGCTGTTGAGTTGTATAAGTTCTTTATATATTTTGGATACTAACCCCTTATCAGATATATGATTTACAAATATCTTCTCTCCTTGTGTATGTTGCCTTTTCATTCTGCTGATTGCTTCTTTCCTTGTGCAGCTCTCGGTTTGATGTAGTCCCACTTACTTGGCTTTTGTTGCTTGTGCTTTTGGTGTCATATTAAAAAAAACATTGGCAAGACCAATTGTTTTTTCTTCTCCCAGTTTTCTTCTAGAAATTTTACACCTTCAGGTCCTGTGTTTAAGTCTTTCATCCAGGAATATGAGTTTAAAGAACCAAAGTGAGTTACTGAGAAACCAAACATAAACCAAACATGAGCTTCAAAGAAGTTGGGGTGCAGTGCTCTTCAGAGCTGGGGAAAAAAGAGTGGTAAAGAGGCCATATTTTGGGCAAGAGATTTAGGACCGTATGGATTAAACTGCGGACATTTAGAAAGGCCAAAGCCTGATCTGCGACAAATTTTTAAAGAATTAAGAAAAAAAAATGCCATAGGCTGTGTTTTTCCTTTCTGGGTTTGAAGGTCTTTTCATCTGTTTGATCACTGGTGGCTGTCGCTTGTTGGGGCTTTGCTTTCGTTTATTTGGTTGCTGTCGTGCACCACCAGAAACAGAAAAGGAAGAAATAAAAATCTCCCTTACTTGTGAAGTTAAGAAGAAAGCGGCCTCTTAACATCTTTTCACTCTCCCATTTTCGTCTTAGGAACGGTCCTCACCAGTCGTTAAGAACTAGCGGGCGAGCAGTCGCTGCTCTGCGGAGAAGCGCTCCCGTTTCGGGGCGGGACCAGGGGAAACCCCGCCTCCTAAACCCAATCCCCCCTCTCCGCCAGCGGACAGGAAGCGGCGGCGGGCCTAACAGCCCGGGAACCGGACCCCGCGCGCATGCGCGCGCCCCTGGGGTGCCTGGGGGAGGGGGAGGGGCGGGAGGAAGGGGTGCGGCTGGGCCTGCCGGTTGGGCGCCGCGCATCACGTGGTGAGGAAGGAGGCGGAGGTCCGGGGCTCGGGGGAGGGAGGTAGAGAAGAGGGAAGGAGCGAGGGAAGGAACGCGGGGAAGGGAGGAAGGAAACGAACGAGGGGGAGGGAGGTCCCTGTTTTGGAGGAGCTGGGAGCTTTGCCGGCCCCTGAAGTGGAGCGAGAGGGAGGTGCTTCGCCGTTTCTCCTGCCGGGGGAGGTCCCTGCTTCCCGTGGAGACTCCGGACCAAGCCCCTTCAGCTTCTCCCTCCGGATCGATGTGCTGCTGTTAACCCGTGAGGAGGCGGCGGCCGCGGAAGATGGTGTTGCTGAGAGTGTTAATTCCGCTCCTCTCCTGGGCGGCGGGGCTGGGAGGTGAGGCACGACCCCGAGCGCCGGGGACGCCTTGACCACGGCGGACCGCGCGGCGGCAGCGGCGGCCGGGTCGAGCGGAGCCCAGTCGCGCCGCGCGGCAGGCGCGTCAGTCAGCCCGGCCGGCCGGCGGCGCCACTCCGGCGCGCGGCGCTCCCCGCTCCCTATTGTCCCCCGCGCCCCGACCGCGTTCCCTTCCCTGGCGGGCCAAGGAGGCTCCGAGCCTCTGCCGAGGCCTTCCCCGCCCCCCACTGCCCCGGCGGCAGGGGAGGCGGGGGTCGCCTCCCAGAGAAGCAGTCGGGAGATCCGAGTTGCCGGGCGTGAGCCGTGGAGCCCAGGTCGGTGGCTCCATACCTCCAGCCTGCTCGCCGGGTGCCGGGACGGGCTGCCGCCGCGGGGCTGGCGGTCTTTACCTCCCTCCTTCCGCCCCCAGCCTCTGCCCGGTGGCGGATTCCGGAGTCCGCTCCACCGCGGGGAACGGCCGCGCAGGCTCGTGGGAAGTTGAGATGTGTGCGGCGGGGCTGGTGTATTGTTCTTTACCGGGCGCGGCGATCCAGACTGACCCGGTTCTGCAGAGGGGCCGCCCGTGGAGGGGCCGCCCGTGGAGGGGTAACAGTGGTCCTCTGCTGTCTGAGACGAGTCGCTTCCGCTCTCTATAGTGCCCTGCCTCTGCCCGAGTGTTTGGAGAGAGCTCTCAGGAGGGTGTGTTTATGTTCAGTGAAAACATTCTGTTGCCCAGGGGAATGGGTTTGGTGGGGAGAAAAGTAAGCCGTTTCGGATGTTTGATCTGTTTGGATTGGGTCTCTTGGAGAAGTCCCTGGGTGACCCAACTTTTTTCTTAAGCTCTCAGGTGGAATAGACGTACAGCGTAGTTAGTGGGTTGTCAGACGGTGGCAACTCCCTCACCCCGCAAATTGGAGTTAAATTTACTGTAAGCAGATAATTTCTTGATTACTCGGGTTTTGAAGACGATTTTTTTATGATCCTAGGACCGGCTGCATAATTTTGTTGTTGTGTAAAGTGCTTTATTTTAGGTAAAGTTTTTGTCTTGCCCCAAAGTATACTTAAAAACCTCAAAGTTTGTTTAAAATCATTGAATTGAAAAAATTACCGGAGTGCTTCCGATGAGGATAGTGTAATTTGATAATTTAGAGAATACTGTATATTTTATGTAGTGTATTGTTTCTGTTCTTCTTTGTCACTTTAACTTATGATTGCAGAGCCAAGCGTATTTTTGTCCTGAGTTCTACTTAGTCGGAGAATGATGCTTTGTAGGTACACTTTTGTTGTAGTTTGTGGTGTTCATTTGCTAGATGTACATTTTAGATTAAGAGTTTCTAGTAGATGTTTAGTTTTAAGAAGTATCGTGTGCTAGAGACCCTTTATAAGGGCCTTTTATAACATTTGTATTTATGTTCAGAATGTGGCTTCCGACAAATCATTTTTTCCGTCTCATCACTATTTATGATTATAGTCAGGTGTTAGACTCTTGATTTCTATGAGGTGGTACAAACTAAGACAAACGCATGAGGTACTGTAAATTATTGAGGAGTGGTAGTATATAAAATGACCGTTGTTTTTAAGTGTGAAACAATAAGAATATAAATTGGTGTAGCCTGATGGTTGAAGAAAAAGTAAATTAACAGCATAATTTTTGTGGGTTAAGACCCTTGGTACACAAAAATCTAAATTCAGAACTTTGGAGTCATTTATAAAGTATCATTTTGCATTAAACATTAAAAGGCTACTTACTTTTTCATGTTTACGCAGAACTTTAAAAAAAAAGACACTAAGAAACTTTCATTTTAAAATTAGTATCAAGATTGTAGCCTTTGGGTACTTGGAGATATTTGTAATTTTATTGTAATATATACTATTTTTAAATATGAGCCTGAGCTATTTATATTTATGGTCAAGTTTGTAAGAAGTTTATATGATGATGATATGTAGAATAGAATACGCTCAAATTGAATATAATTTGTTTAACATATGAAAGAAATGAATATGTTTATGTAGACAAGAAGTTGTAGTGGAAATACGGATTTAACTTTGAAGTATAGATTTTTATGTACTTAATAAATGATTTTAGTTGCCTTAGTTGCTTCCTGAAACTTAAACTTTCCTCATGCACATGCATTAAACTTTCATTTCTAGCACATGCCCCAGTTTGTTGTATATGTAGGAAGATACCATAAAATTTGCAGAGTTCAGTAAGTGTTTATATAGATATGTATACATAAAATTGCTTTTATTATTTGTAACCACATTAGAAATTTATTGGAACTATTCTAAGTAAATATAGCCCAAATATTTTTTATGTACGTGTGCATAGTACTTTTTAACACAAATATTTTGGAGAGTTGTTGTCTTTTCTCTTTTTAAAAATTAATTGGTATGTTTGAGAGGTCAAAGATATTTTAGCTGTAGTAGTAAATTCAATCCGACAGTACTTGGTTTTGATGAAATCATACATAAAATGAAGTTTAGAGTCTGTCATGTTTTGTATGTTTAAAAATCTGGCGTAAATCCTTTGTTTTGTACCATGCATTCTTTAGAAATAAGTTTTCTGGAAGTTTGGCCAAAAGTATTAAAATTATTAAAGCTTAAGCTTAAACGATTTCTCTCACTTCTACCAGCAAGTAAGAGTCTATGAAGTTAATAAGAGAGATTTGTCTCTAAGGAGTTCTGCCTGTTCATCTTTTTAATTTGAGATTGATAATCCAGTTAATTGTATCATTTTAAGGTCCATTCAAGCCATGCCCTACATTAACTGTACCTTTTCTGTATACACAGAACCTCTCTGAGTAGCAGGGGTGAGGGAAATGGGCACAGCAGGCGCCTCTGTTTTCTGATTTTTTTTTTTTTAATAACTTGTTTAAGATCTTCAAGGGTGTCTATTTATTATCTGATCTCTTAAATTTTCCAAAGGACTTGCAGGGTTAAGGAGGGGCAGTAAGGGACATTTCTATGATGTCTATTGTGTATCTGATACTGTGTTAGGAGTTTCACTTTTCAACATTTATGAGAGAGTGGTGGTATTTTACAGTTGAAGAAATAGGCTTGAAGAAATAATTTCTTTCATTATCCACCTGCTAAGTGGTGAATTAGACATTCAAACCCAGGCCAGCTTGACCTCAAGGCCTGAACTTTACCCATTGCCCCCTCATAACCTTTTTGAAAGCAGTTCACACATTAGGTTAAAGGTGGCCCCTGGGCTGAGCCACCTTAGAGATGTATTGTTTGATTCGCAGTGTCTTTAGGTTTCAACTAGTTATCAACATTGAAAAATCGGGAAATTCCTCAATGAAATTCACAGACTTCTAAATTTTTTTTTTTTTTTTGGAAGAATTGGAAACCCAGGCTCTTCTGGGCTGCATTCCTATTGTCTGTAGCGGAGTGGTAGAGCAGTAGCTGCCCTCTTTAGACTGGGCATGTGCTTACCCGTCAGTGCAGTTACTATCATTCCTACTGGTAATACACTTGGCCTGTTTCACTCATTTTTGTCACCTGTGTGGATCTTGCGACTATGTTATTTGCATCTCTACCTTGGCTTCATCTTACATAGATGAATCCAGTCTTTTAGAAATGTTCTTTTGACTGTGACCTCTTATCCAACTTTTAATATGTGTTTTAATTATTTTTACAGTAGTCTTAAACCTTTGTTAATAAAAGCTGTGGCATACCTATTCTTTTTATTTAGCATAAGATTATTAAATATTAAAAATCCTGTTTTCACAATAACAATTTGAAGTTCTTAAAGAATGATGGTTCTGATTTTTCCAGATCACTTTATCTCAACGAGCAAATAAGAAACCATTTCTTTTTCTACTTGGATGAAACTCACAGGAAAAAATGGTTGAGGGTCATGCAAGTAAAAACTTAGGCTTTTTTTCTTTTAAGAACAGGTCATAAACATAAACTCTGCCTTTGAAATTCATAAAATGAAATGAAATAATACATTGAACAATAAGGTACATTTTCCAGCGTTGTTGGGAAATGACAATGACAGGTTCAGATATGAGAAGATTCCCAAATAAGTCTCTGGGACCAGACTTGTAAAATTTTGGCAATTTTTGATGGAAGTTTTTCTAGGATACATTACACATTTACTGTGCCCTTAAAATGGGCTGACTTCAATCTTTTCTTAAATGATTGAGGTTTAATATAGAGAACAGCTGTTACTGTTCTGGGCTCTATTGTAGTTTCTGCCCCCCCTCCCCTGCCCCGCCCCCCCCAAACAATTGAAATGGGTATTCTAAATTTATTCTAGGTGATTGTACTTTTTATTCTTGTATCTGGTTTCAATAGTATTTCTAACTTTTTGGTTAAAATTCCTGGCTTTCTTGCAAACCTTGAGGATATCACCTTCTAATTAGTTGTTTCTAATACATTTTCTGTGGGGAAACTAAATAATCATACTTGATATGCTTGCATGCAAAGTGGAATAAATAAGTTCTGCATCTTTTTGGAATAAAGTACATGAACTTTAGATACATATATATTTTAAAATTTATTTTTTAAAGTGATGTGTTCTTTTTAAAAGATTTTATTCATTTATTAGAGAGCACGCACAAGCGGGGGGTGGGGGGGGCGGGGCAGAGGGAAAGCTGGCTTCCTGCTGAGTTGGGAGCCAGAAACGGGGCTTGGTCCCAGGACCCCAAGATCATGACCCCAGCCGAAGGCAGATGCTTAACTGATTGAGCCATCCAGGCGCCCCTAAAAGTTTATTTTTAATGTATATGTTTTGGCTTGTGGAGTTTAGTGTTGAGGTTCCCTGTTCTGAACAATTAGGATAATGTTGTATTAATGTATTTTGGTAGTTAAAGTGAGGCAAGGTGGAATGGAGAGAAAAAAACTGATAGATAACCAGGAAGACACACCAAATAAAACGCACACTCATTTGGTTGCAGGTAGATCATTTCCCAGATCTGAATCATGAGTACTTTGGTTCCAAACTAGTATACTAGATTATTGATATTAAACATACCTTAAAATGTGCAATTGTAATATCCTCTGCAGGAATGCAAATTGTATGTTAAGAAAAATATTCTCTGTATTTAAAGGAGCAATTAGGTAAAAGGTAGATGACAGAGGCTCCGGATACTGTGATATACTGTGTTTTATTGTTAGTTTGAAGTAAGGTAACTGTTGTGTGTTACAGATTTGGTGAGTTTGTGATTTGCATAAAGTTAAATTTGTCTGTCTTTGAATTGTATCACATTCTAATGGTTAGAAAACTTTTGCCAAAGTTGGAGGTATATTTTTGGGACGGCCTAACTTAAAATATATACATGGAGTAACAGAAATGGAATTTGTGTGTGTGGAGAAGTTGGGGGGCAGGGCACGTAGTCATTGGATATAGCTGCTAACACAAGTTTCCGTGAGAGGCCTGTGTGGTTACTAACTGGGGGAGACGAATTGTAGATACAAAAGGCTGTGAACAGAAAAACACAGTGGTTTCAGATCTGAGCCCCAAGTCACAGGGCAGATGCTCCAAATTCTAGGAATTGATTTGCATTTGGTTTATTTGCACATGGGCAACTCTATGTGACATGCTTGGGTAAGGAGCCCCAGGTTTGTTTTTTTTGGAGGAATTGATTTATTTAACGATTGTTAGTGATTCTTCCAAGCAACTCTAAAATGCCTGCTTTTGTGAATAAAAATCCAGTAGTGGTAATTCTAACTAGTTTAACTGTCAATCTTTATACTAGGAAAAGAAAGCAATGTTAATAAGAATAAATGGGAAAACTGTAATAATGCTACCAGTTCAATCCCTATGAGGGCAGTAACATTGCTATCTAGCAGTGTGAAGGCTTTCCCTTGGTACTAGTGGAGACAGTCCTGTCTCACTAGGTTGCAGGAAACAGTAATACTGAGAATAGTTCTTAGAGAATGTAGACTCCCTTTGAAACTGGGTGAATTCATTCTGAAGCTATTACAATTCCAAGTAAACAGTGTGAGAACGTGTACAGCGAGAACATTGCTGTTTTAGTCACCAGTTTATTGTATGTCTGTGGTTAGTAGGAGTCATGAGCTACAGTCTTGAGTGAGAAGTAAAAAATACTGAGTTTGTCAGCATAGACAGAAATGCCAAGATATAAAAATAAAGTTCCAATTATGTATTGTAGTTGCAGATGAAATGAGGATTTATTTCCCCAGTTGGGGAAAGCCTTTTGAGGAAAGAGAATGGCATAATAGTCTAGTAAGGTGCTTGTAGGTTTTCTTGCCTGGAATGGAGAGTCCATGGCAGGAAATAAGAAGTGCTAGCTGGGCCATGATAGCCAGGACTCCAATTATTCATATTCTAGGCCATTATAGCTGCAAGGTAGAGTGTTACGGAATGTTGGTTGGAGTCCATGTTGAGGAGTTGGAATATGATACAGTAAGGAATAAATTAGTTGCTTGATGAATTGTGTGTTTAAGTTCTATATTTATTTCTGTATTGTAGAAATAAATAAGGATAGAAAAGAAATCTCACGGAAGAAAACTTATAAAACTTGGCAGAAGTTTAACAGGAAGCTAACAAAATTATTGAAGGCTCACTCTGTGTTGAATTTAGATCTCAGAGGCTGTTGCATTGGAGAGAGGGTGTTTTCATAAAACTTAGAGGACCTCAGTCTTTGAAGTTGAAAATAAGACATCTTAAGATTTTGAATCTAGGTAGGTTCTAGTTTGGGATGTGTGTCATAGTCTGGGATTTTATCTGACTTGCAATCTAATATTTTTGTTGGGGATTGGTTGAAACTTTGCAGTCTTCCAGAAGTATTTGGCTTGTCATTTGGGAAGCACTGCTCCAGAGTCGTGAGGTAGAAGTTTGGTGAATTTGGAGGGGAGGGGTTCGATTTTTTTTTTTTTAAGTAGGTTCTACACCCAGTGTGGAGCCCAACGCGGGGCTTGAACTCATGACCCTGAGATCAAGACATGAGCTGAGATCAAGAGTCAGATGCTTAACTGACTGAGCCACCCAGGCACCTGGGAGAGGTTAGAATTAAAGATACATTAACAAGTATATTTTTGCAGGTATATATTTGTTATCAAGTTGGAATTAGGCTCTTTGGCAAATGTACATATATGATTTTTGGAGCAGAATTTTCTATTTGTCTTTGCTTGCATAGATGATGGCAAGGGATACAATACACATATTTGAACTTTGGATTTAGTTTTCATAAGAATACAGATAGAAAGGGTGCCTGGGTGGCTCAGTTGGTTAAGCGACTGCCTTCGGCTCGGGTCATGATCCTGGAGTCCCTGGATCGAGTCCCGCATCGGGCTCCCTGCTCGGCAGGGAGTCTGCTTCTCCCTCTGACCCTCCCCCCTCTCATGTACTCTCTCTCATTCTCTGTCTTAAATAAATAAATAAAATCTTTAAAAAAAAAAAAAAAGAATACAGATAGAATCCTATACCTATGAATTGAATGGGATATTAATTTGCTACCTCTTTTCCTAAGAATTAATTGGGATAAGTTTGTAAAAATGCTGGAGACTGTAAAATGTTATACAAATATTATAAAAATTATATTGTTTCCAGGCCTACTTTCATTTGGAATCTATTAGTTTCAAAATAAAGATGGATAAAATGTATTTCTAGAAGTTGAAATGCTAGAAAGTTGATACCAAGCATTAGAAAATAGAATTTATCTTTTTATTTTTTTTAAAGATTTTATGTATTTGATAGAGAGATAGCGAGAGAGGGAACACAAGCAGGGAGAGTGGGAGAGAGAGAGAAGCAGGCCTTCCGCTGAGCAGGAAGCCCAGTACAGGCTCGATACCAGGACCCTGAGATCATGACCCAAGCTAAAGGCAGTCGCTTAACCGACTGAGCCACCCAGGCACCCCTAGAAAACAGAATTTAAGAAAATCCATAATTCCTTCACAATTTTATCACTTTTGAATATTAATCATTCAATCTTTTAAAATGCTTATTATGAATTTGCATTGTAATATTTATGCAGTTTTGTATCCTTCAAAAAATTAGTGTGTAGTTAAAGTGTATATGCAGAGCAGACACTGAAACATTTATAGACGAGAGACAGTTTTGGTTGTCATACCTGGAGGGATGCTACTGGCATCTAGTGAGTAGAGGCCAGAGATGCTGCTAACTATCTTAAAATGCACAGGACAGTCCCCCACACCAAAGAATTGTCTGGCCAAAATGTTAGTAGTGCTGAGAGTGAGAAACCCTGCTCTAAGGAAATTTGAGTCTTTTTACCTTTTTTTTTTTTTTTAAATTTCTGATAGCTTGCTGTCTTAATTGATTACTCAAGTTTCATAAGCTTCCATATTTCTATCCTGTTCAAACCTTTTTCCTCCTAGTGTTCTATGCGCTGCAGCTCTGAAAAATTTACTTTTATCATTTATCTTCCAGCATTTCCCATTCTTCATCTTCCAGTTTGTGGTTGGAAAGTAAATCTGATTCTGCTTATTTATAATAGCAATTGAATGACTGATAACTCATGAGGATTATTTAAAAACCAAACCAAATCAGTTGCTTGTTAACCGAGAAGAGCCATGGATTAGTAGGATTTTAGTTTCTGTGGGGTAGTTTTGAGAGACTCTGTCAGCAGCTTCTGCAACTCTGTCTTCAGAATTTGTTCTACTCAGTTTCAACTTTTCACAAAATATTCTCTTCAAAATTTTAATGCATAAGTTCTCAAAAACTTTCATTATCTTTTTTATAACTCTATTCCCCCTTCCTCTTATTATCATCATTAACACCTTTGGCAGAATTATTTTATTTGCACATCCAAATTTCCTGGAAGGAGGTAGAGGTAGATGCTTTGGGGTGTCATATGGGAGAAGGGTGAAGTAATGAGAATGGGCTTAGGATGAAATGTGGGTGTGGGGTAGATATACACCAACTGGGGAGTTGTGGCTGAGCCCATTGTGTGTGTGTTTTATTTAGGTAGGTTGAAAGTCACAGTCCCTTACATGGGTTACTGTCTGTACTTGTGTCTGCGCTTATTGAAATGGTATAAAGGCATTTCAAATGAGCACAGAAATCTAAATTATGTACATGTTCCATTTTTGAATTTGTAAGTTGTATTTCATACGTTAGTGGTAGAAATTTAATACATTCAGTATGTTTTAATCATTGATGTTTCGTGCCCTTTGTGATTGATTTAGTTTATAATTTAAAAAGAGCTACTTATCTTAATTTCTGAGCCAGCTAGCTTTATTATTTTTAATTTTTAGAAACCAGTTCATCTCAAAAAGTGGATGTGTTGAAATATGCTCATAATTGTAGGACACACCCTAGTATCTTGAACTTTCACTGGAACTGTTAGGTGTAGACATTTACTTGTAGAAAATGATCTAATTCATTTCTAGTGAAGAAATTGATACTGTGACTTAAGTTTGAAGTCACATTGTAGAAGTAACTTTTTCTTTTTTTTTTTTTAAAGATTTTTATTTATTGTTAGAGAGAGAGACCATGAGAGGGGGAACACAAGCAGGGGGGGTGGGAGAGGGAGAAGCGGGTGCCCCGCTGAGCAGGGAGCCCAGGACCCTGGGATCATGACCTGAGCTGAAGGCAGACGCTTAAATGACTGAGCCACCCAGTCCCCCCCAGAAGTAACTTTTCTAGGAGTACAGTAAAGGTACTTACATATATTGCTGAAATGTAGGACATGATAGTTCCTGGAAGTCTACCTTTGTCATACAAGGGAACAATTTTGTTAGTGGTATTTAGTGCTTCAAGATCAGAGTGAATATATATCAGATATAAGAAGCATTGGTCAACACAGTGTGATGTCTAAGACATAGTTGATGACTCAAGTTTCTCAGGAAGGAAATACACTTTTCTGTTGGGGAAAAATGCTCTTGATACTTAATTTTAGAATTATACAAGTGAAAAGTCTGTTGAAAACAACTTGATTACAAGTAATTTTTGAGGAATGGAAATGTGCCAGCCTTAGCTTCTTCTTACACATCCTCTCATTTATTGTAATTGAGTTTTTCTGTAAATAGGAAGCTCTGTAATGTCAAAACATGTTTGCTAATTTTTCTTCCCCCATTCTTAAAATTGTAGAATAAAGTTTCTTTGATATAGATAGAAAAAAAAGTTTGTTATGTAATATTGCTGTCCCACACAAAGATGATGATATTGATGATATGTGATGATATATCAGCAAGATATATTCTGATTATTTTTTCATCTTGATGTTAATGAAATTTTCATTCTATGTTTTTTGCCCTATTCTTATATTTAATTTAGATTGGAACAGAAGATTGTAGGTTTTGGATTCAGAAGCTGGGAAGGAAGCTTTTGTTTGCAGCATTCCTAGAAAGTAAGATGCTAACTACCCATGAAATATGGAAAATATTCATAATGTTTAGCATTTATGGAATTGTTATTATATGCCAGGCACTGTTGTTAGGGCATTTTGTGTATTAACCCAGTCTTTACAACATCTCTGTAAGATAGGTTCTGTTATTTTCTTTTTTTTTTTTTTAAAGATTTTATTTATTTTTTGACAGAGAGAGAGACAGCGAGAGAGGGAACACAAGCAGGGGGGAATGGAAGAGGGTGAAGCAGGCTTCCCGCCGAGCAGAGAGCCTGATGCGGGGCTCGATCCCAGGACCCTGGGATCATGACCTGAGCCGAAGGCAGACGCTTAACGACTGAGCCACCCAGGCGCCCCTGGTTCTGTTATTTTCATTTCACAAATGAGGGAGCAGGATCAGGGAGGATAACATCTTCAATGTCAGAGAAGTCATATACTTATTGGGGAAAACTGGGATTTGAATCTGGTCAGTCTGGCTCCAGAATTCATGCTCTTAAATACTATACTGCCTCTAAGAAACATATCTTGTGCTTTGAAAGGCATTGTATAGTGAGGTTGTTAGATTCTGCCTTTGTACAAAGAATTATTTTGCCATCAATTTAGGCTCTTTATACTTATTTGAGCCATTTGGCTTTTGGTCAGTCAAGTTCTTTACAAGGTTTTTCTTTTACATTAGAAAATGTTTAGAATTAAGGAGAGGAAAGCACCTTTTAGTTTTTTTTTTCTTTTACAGTAGAAAATGTTCACAATTAAGGAGAGGAAAGCAGCTTATAGGACATTTTATTCATAATACCATATCAGTTTTGTCATAAATTTGTGTATGTTCATTTTTTTTTTTTTTTAAAGATTTTATTTATTTGATAGAGAGAGACACAGTGAGAGAAGGAACACAAGCAGGGGGAGTGGGAGAGGGAGAAGCAGGCTTCCCGCTGAGCAGGGAGCCCGATGCGGGGCTCGATCCCAGGACTCCGGGATCATGACCTGAGCCGAAGGCAGACGCTCAACGACTGAGCCACCCAGGCGCCCCCGTATGTTCATTTTTTAAAAGCTTGAGGATACACAATAAATCTCTGGATGGTGAGATATAAGTTAATGTGTTTCTACAGTAATCAGGAAACAAATATTTTTTTAAAGCAGATTGCCTTTAGTAAGAACCAGTATCCGAAGTCACCAGACTTTGAAAAAAATTACAGGAAATAAAAATACTATTCTCAAACTGTAAAAAGGGAGACACTTTCTAAGCTCTCCAGTGGCAAGGAGACCAAGTTATGTTTTTTTTTTTCTATTTTTTAGAACTTGCTGGCCATTTTTCTACTACTCCTGCTTGTAGGTGATTTTCTGGTATTGCTTTACTTTTTCCCCAGTTTTTTTTTTTTTTAATAAGTTTTGAAAATTAGTTATGTTTTCTCCATCTAATAGATCCAATCCAGTTATCCTTTACCAATTTTACACATAGGCATTTACTCAGTATATACTATATTTTTTCCCTAACTTTGTATCTTAAAAGCTTCTATACTTTCTGAGAGGTTGAAAGTATAAATAGTCCAATTAACATTTGTATACCTTTGATCTAAATTTATTAATGGTTATCTTTTGCCGTGCTTGCTTTATCGCTCAAGAAATATAAGTAAAAAATACGTATTTATTTGTATATTTTTTCCTCTGAACCATTTGAAAGTAAGTTGTAACACTAAAGACTTCATTATGCATCTCATGAGATTAATGACATTATCTTACATAACTAATAAGATTACTTTCTCTTTTTAAGTGTGGGGATGTTCAAATTTCCCATGAAGCTTCTAAGTACTAGGCACTGTGTGAATTTATTACATGCTTTCTGAGGGCCAGATTTCCGTCAGCTACAACTAAGGACCAGAAAGTAAAATGTTGGGATGCTTTTATGTATGGGTAAAATAACGTACAGTAGAGAAAGGAGGAGACATCATTGACAGAATACTGCAGGATGGAGCTATTTTATGTAGGAACAATGGCACAGTAACAGTAGCCTATAGGTTATCATATTTTATGAGGACATCTTAGAATAAAGATGTTAATAAGGATGAGCCTGGCTCAAGAAGATGTTAAAGTAGAGGAAAAAATTAATAATGGTTCAAATGGAAAGATATTTGGACATAGATAAACTTCGGTTATCTAGAAATTTTCCTCAGTGGAAGCTGTCATTTTCTGCTGATGTTGGATTACTAACATCTTACTTGTACTTTAGGTTAAATGTATTTTATTTTTATCATTGTGAGATAACAGATTTGTTTCTCCATTGCTAAGGACTTTACATGAGAACATCGTTACTGAGTATTCTATTCTTAATAGAAGGAATAAAAAGGTGTAACAGATTGCTATCCTTTGAGTCCTTCTTGTTAACCTTCCCTGTCTTTCGTTTTGCCCCTCATGGGTATTATATCAGAGTGATAAAAAAACTCCAGGTCTGTATTAAGAGGCAACAACAGAACATTAGCTCTTTTTCATTATTGTTTTGTTTTTTACTCACAGATTTGTTGGCTGTGTTTCCTTTTGTACAAATCTATTTCATGTAAATAGAGGATTTAACTTAGAGGAAGAAAATAGTCTATTATGGGCCACAAATCACATGTTAATTTAAATTGCAACAGACCTTTGAAAGAAGTAGTTTCTGTTCCTGGATTTACTTATAAGTTGCTTTATTTTTTTTTTTTTAAGATTTTATTTATTTATTTGACAGAGAGAGATATAACGAGAGAAGGAACACAGGCGGGGGAGTGGGAGAGGGAGAAGCAGACTTCCTGCTGAGCAGGGAGCCTGATGGGGCCTTGATCCAGGGAGCCTGATGGGGGGCTCGATCCCAGGACTCTGGGATCATGACCTGAGCTGAAGGCAGACGCTTAACGACTGAGCCACCCAGGCGCCCCATTAGTTGCTTTAAATAACCCCTAATATAGTGATGACCCTCCATATTTATTTGTATCTCTAGCCCAGTCCTCTCCTTTGATTTCCAGCCTCCTGTATACCAGCTATATATTGGGTTAAATGTCTAGTGGGCATCTCAAACTTAACATGTCCAAAACCAAACCTCTGATTCTCCTCACCCCTTGCCTTTTGTAGTCTCTCCTGTCTCATAAATGGGAGCTCTGGCCAAAAACTTTGAGTTATATTCTTCTTTCTCTTACCCTCTGTATGCAGTCCATCAGCAAATCCTGTCAGCTCCTTCTGCAAAGTATGTGCTGACTTTGAATACTTCTCACTAGTTCCACCGCTACTACCCTGGTTGACACAAGACAACATCCATCTCACTTCAATTACTGTAAACCCTGCTAACTCTTCTCCCTGTTCTCTTGTTCTCCCGGTCTTTTTTCAACATAGCAGTCAATGTGATCCTGTTCCAAAGGTACTCCTTTTGTCAAAACCATCCACTGGCAAATTGTATACCTTAAAATGTTACAAATGGTGAGTTTTATGTTATATGAATTGCACCTCAAAAAAAACAATAGCAAATAAATAAATTTAAAAAACCCCATTCAGTGGCTTACTATTTTAAGTAAAAGCCAGAGTCCTTCTAAGTGGCTTGTGAGGCCCTACGTGATGTACATTGTATGCTTATCTCCCCCGCAGTACCTCTACAGTCCCCCCCGCCGTTTGCTTCTGCTCCAGCTGCACAGAACTCTGTAAAAAATGCCAGGCTTGTTCCTGTCTCAGGGACTTTGCCCTTGCTGGTCCTCTTATGTGCAACACTTCCCTTCTAGATTGCTGTATTATCTACCCTCTTTGTTTTTCTTTTTTAAATTAAAACTATTTTTTTAAAATAGTGGTGAAATACACATAACATAAAATTTATCATCATGACCATTTTGTGCAGTTCAGTAGTGGTAAGTATTGTAGTCCCGCCTTAACTGTGGTTTCACTTTCCATAGTTTCAGTTACCTAAGGTCAGCCCCAGTTTAGAAGTAGATGATCCTCCGGACTTAGTGTCAGAAGGTCAGTATTAGCCTCACTCTGTGTCACAATGCCTGTGTCATTCACCTCACTTTATCTTATAACTTAGGCATTTTATCATCTTATATCTTCACAAGAAGGAAGCATGATTACCATACAGTAAGGTATTTTGAGGGACAGACCACATTCACATACATTTTATTACAGTGTTCTAATTGTTTTATTTTACTATTAGTTATTGTTGTTAATCTCTTATGGTGCCTAATTTATCAGCTGAACCTTATCATAGGTATGTATGTATAGGAAAAACCGTATGTCCAGTGTTTGTGCTGTCGTTGTTTCAGACATCTACTGGGGGTCTTGGATTATATCCCTTGCAGATGTGGGGAAGGGAAGGACTACTGTACACTTAGATTGTTGCATTTAGTTCTCTTTTAAGTCTTTGCTTAGATGTTAGTGAGATCTTTCCCTTACTTCATATAAAAAGACCAACCCTTTCCTTAGCATTCTATTTGCTTACCCTGTGAATACACTCTTATAGCCATTTAAAGTTATTTAGGGGCGCCTGGGTGGCTCAGATGTTAAGTGTCTGCCTTCAGCTCAGGCCATGATCCCAGGGTCTTGGGATCGAGCCCCACATCCGGCTCCCTGCTCAGCGGAGAATCTCACACTCCCCCCGCTTGTGTTCCCTCTCTCTCTGCCTCTCTGTCAAATAAAAATAAAGTTATTTACTTATTTTATTGTCCATCGTCCTTCTCTAGAATAAAGGTCAATGAGGTCAATAACTTATTCGTCCACTTTTTTACATTAGAAAATGTTTTTGTCCACTGCAGTATTCCCAGCCCCTGAAACAATGGCTAGGATATTAGTAAGTGCTCATTATATATGTGTTAAGTGATTAGATGAATGAATATTGAACTAAATAATTTTATTTTTTGTGAATTATGTAAGAATCCTAAGTGTTTAAGTATGTCTGGAAAAAAGCCTTGAAAGCTTCTGATTAGTCTTTTAACTTAAATTGACTTTAAAGTGAAATGAAACTACCATTTTTGTTAGTGTATTTGTTTTGCTTAGTGAGTATTTTTATATGTTCTGTTAAAAAACTAGGTAGGTTGAATGAGTTAGAATTTTCTCTCTAAAAACCAAGTTGCTTTTTCTCAACTAGTATGTGTTCCTATTTTTAAAAATGTTATTTTTTAAAAAGATTTTTTATTATTTTTAAGTAATTTCTACACCCAGTGTGGGACTCAAACCCACAACCCCAAAATCAAGAGTCACATGCTCCACTGACTGAGCCAGCCAGGCCCCCGCCCCAAACGTTATTTTTTGAAAGTTTACTTATTTAAGTAATCTCTACACCCAACGTGGGGCTTGAGCTCATGAGCCCAAGATCAAGAGTTGCATGCTCTTTTTTTTTTAATTTTAATTTTAATTTTTTTATTGTTATGTTAATCACCATACATTACATCATTAGTTTTAGATGTAGTGTTCCATGATTCATTGTGCATAACACCCAGTGCTCCATGCAGAACGTACCCTCTTTAATACCCATCACCAGGCTAACCCATCCTCCCATCCCCCTCCCCTCTAGAACCCTCAGTTTGTTTTTCAGAGTCTATTGTCTCTCATGTTCGTCTCCCCCTCCGATTACCCCTCCTTCATTCTTCCCCTCGTGCTATCTTCTTCTTTTTTTTTTTGTCTTAACATATATTGCATTATTTGTTTCAGAGGTACAGATCTGAGATTCAACAGTCTTGCACAATTCACAGCGCTTACCAGAGCACATACCCTCCCCAGTGTCTATCACCCAGTCACCCCATTCCTCCCACCCCACCCCCTACTCCAGCAACCCTCAGTTTGTTTCCTGAGATTAAGAATTCCTCATATCAGTGAGGTCATATGATACATGTCTTTCTCTGTTTGACTTATTTCGCTCAGCATAAGAGTTGCATGCTCTTTTGACTGAGTTAGCTAGCTGCCCCTAAAAAATGTTATTTTTAAAGCATTGAGCAGTTGTCATTCACTGCAAAGTTAGACCCCAAGGGGAAATGTAGAGTGTCTTCATGCTTATTTGATTATACTCAATAATTATAAACTTTATTGTTAACTCGTTAACTTTATGTTAAGATGAAACTTTTTTAAAAAAAGATTTATTTATTTTATTTGAGAGAGCGTATGCACACGAGTAGATGGAGGGGCAGAGGGAGAAAATCTTTAAGCATACTCCCTGCTGAGCACGGAGTCCTACACAGGGGCCTGATCACACGACCATGAGATCATGACCTGAGCCAGAACCAGCTGAGCCACCCAGGTGCCCCAAGGTGAAACTTTTATTTTATTTTAAATTTTATTTATTTATTTGACAGAGAGAGACACAGCAAGAGAGGGAACACAAGCAGGGGGAGTGGGAGAGGGAGAAGCAGGCTTCCCGCGGAGCAGGGAGCCCGATGCGGGGCTCGATCCCAGGACCCTGGGATCATGACCCGAGCCGAAGGCAGATGCTTAATGACTGAGCCACCCAGGCGCCCCCCAAGGTGAA
This sequence comes from Leptonychotes weddellii, assembly GCF_054177405.1. Classification (NCBI taxonomy): domain Eukaryota; kingdom Metazoa; phylum Chordata; class Mammalia; order Carnivora; family Phocidae; genus Leptonychotes; species Leptonychotes weddellii. The sequence continues at coordinate 87,975,989 of NC_138377.1, read as the reverse complement.
ACTTTTAAAAACCCATTTTCATTTTGGACTGAATTTAGAATCACAGAATGTTAGAGCTAGAGGGAGGCTTTGTAGTCTTAGCTGGGTCACTTAACCTCTCTACCTCATTTTAAGATTAATTATCCTTGTTCTTTACAGTTATGAGTTAAATTAGATAATAATTTAGCCATAATTTACTGAATTTTTACCTGTTATGTGCTGTACACTATTCTGAGCCCTTTACCTATATTGTTTTAATCCACATAATAACACCTCAGGTACAGATACTGCTATTTCACTTGTTTACAGATGGGGAAACTGAGGCACAGAGAGATTAAGTAACTTTTCCAAGATCCCTAAATTAAGTAAGTGGCAAAGCTGGGATTCTAAGTCATGAAGTTCTACTTATAAATAAAGAAAATGCTTGCTAAACTGTTATAACATGAAGTAGGATATGTTGACCTGCCATGGTAATTGAAAAACTTAATTGCAGTAGGAATATGAGAGTTATAATTGTCCAGAAAGGCATGCAAAATGGTGATAAAAACTGCATAGGTAATTACAGAGACAAGCATCTGAAATGCAGTTGTAGCATCAGTAGAAGATTTTTAAAAAAATTACCTGGTGAATAAACCTATAATAATTTTATTTTTAACCAATTGCATTTTGCAAATGCTAGGTCTGCTAGAAATTCTGGTACTTCTTGGTAAGTGTCATTAACCCACATAATTTCTCATGATTGCTTTGTGTTTCTCTTATCAGCAAGATATAGGCTGCTTTCTTTATAAATATGAATGAAAATGGGAATTTCCATGAAACATTGAGTGGATTCATTCTTTTTTTTAATTCAAATTTTGTTAGTTAACATACTGTATAATATTGGTTTCTGGAATAGACTTCAGTGATTGATCAATTACAAGTAACACCCATTGCTCATCAGAACATATGTGTTCCATAATACCCATCAGTCATCTAGCCCATCCCCCCCCACATCCCTCCATCATCCCTCAGTTTGTTCTCTATAATTCAGAGTCACTTATGGCTTGTTTCCCTATATCCTTCCCCCTCTCCCCATATGTTCATCTGTTTGCTTTCTTAAATTCCATATATGAGTGAGATCATATGGTATTTGTGTTTCTCTGACTGACTTATATCACTTAGCATCATATACTCTTAGCTCCATCCATGTCATTGCACATGGCAAGATTCCATTCTTTTTGATGACTGAATAATATTCCATTGTATATGTACACACCACATCTTTATCCATTCATCAATCGATGGACACTTGGGTTCTCTCCATAGTTTGACTATTATTATTAATGCTGCTATAAGCATTGGGGTGATGTATCCCTTTGGGATTCATTCATTCTTAAAGCAAATATTTCTTGAGCACCCATTTTCTGTGTCACTCTGTTCTAGGCACTGAGGATACATCACTGAACAAAATAGAGTCCTTTTTTTTCAAGATTTTATTTAAGAGAGAGAGAGAGAGAGATCACAAGTGGGGAGGAGAGGGAGAAGCAGTCTCCCCGCTGAGTAGGGAGCCAGATGTGGGGCTCGATCCCAGTACTCCGGGATAATGACCTGAGCCGAAGGCAGACAGCCAACCGACTGAGCCACCCAGGCACCCCATAAAGTCCTTATTTTCATGGAATTTCTGTTCTAGTGGTGGAGGGATATATGTTAATAAGAAGTAATATGAAGAAAAATAAAGCAGGATATTATTATTTTTTTAAAGTTATATTTATTTAAGTGATCTCTATGCCCAGCATGGGGCTCGAACTCATAACCCCAAGATCAAGAGTTGCATGCTCTTTTGACTGAGCTAGCCAGGCACCTAAAGCAGGATATTAGAATGAGAATGACTGGGATCTGTGCTTTTAAATAGGGTGACCAAAGACAGCTTCTGAAGAAATTGAGTAGATACAGGAATGAAGTGTGGTTTCCAGCCTTGCTTTGGGAGAAGATGTTCTAGACAGAGGGACAGTAGGAGACTAATGTGGCAGATAGAATAAGGGGATAGTGGTGAGACAGTTATGGGAGTAGAGTAGGGGAATGCAGTCCTTTATAAGGCTCATGTTCAGTCCCTAATTCCCACACTGTTCAAGGGTTGCCTGTACTTGATTAGGAATTGGAGTAGACAAATAGGCAGCTTAAGAAGAAGGGAATCAGGAAGATCTGCAACAAGGGGAGATCAGATAAAAAGGGGAGTAGGTCAGAGGCCAAGCTCTGTTCAGATAGATTTGAGGAGATGGGTGAATATTTAACTGCATCAGTGAGATTTGGTGATAGAGCTGCATTCTGCCCCTACTTTTTGAGCTTTTGACTAGTTGCTGAAGTATAGGAACAAATCTCAGTTGAGTAGGTCCATACTCTGTATGTGGGAATAGGCAATTTTGTGATATCTGACTGAGCTAAGTAGTGCAGAGGGTTGGAGATTGGCATGGGCTCCCATGGAGTAAACTGTGCCAATTTCATTCACTAGCTGTGGAAATCAAGGGTATACATATATATTTCCTGGGTCTTTAAAAGGTATGTTCTTATTTGGTATTTTATTACATGATTTTCTGCATCTTAGAAGTAGATGTCAGTTTAGGTTTTGAAAGGTCCCTGCCATGTGCTGTATTTTGATATTTTCTTCTTCCTCCTCAGTTTTGTTTTTTGTTTTTTTTGGAAGATTTTATTTTGAGGTAATCTCTGCATGCAAATAGGGCTCGAATCCACAACTCTGAGATTGAGTCATATGCTCTACGACTGAGCCAGCCTAGGCACCCCTCTCTTCAGTTTTTTATAATTACATCAGAAATGTGAATGTGAATGGTGTCTTGCCTTGTTTATGATGAGGGTAATAGAATTATTGTAGAAAATCATAAAGTAATTGAAACCAGAATTATCTTCTTGGCACTGCCTTCTATTTGCTGGGTGACTCTGGGCTTGTTATGTATCTCTCAAACCTCAGTTTTCTTTAAAATGGGCTAATAGTTCTTACTTTATATATGTCTTTTGGTCGGGTTAAATAAAAAAAAATAGAACACTACAGAGCCTAGCAGATTGCAAGTGCTCAATAAATTTTACTTCTTATTAGATCCAGTTTTAAACATTATTTAATTAATACTTAAGAAGTTTATCTAATCAAGATATTTTTTGTATGTAGTGAGCTATCAGTGTATACTTAAAACAGAATACATTTTGAAAATAGGCATATGTAGTTTTGGATGTTTAACGCTTAAAGATATGACATGTGAAGCTTTTTTTTTTTAAACAAGTGTCTTTTCGCTAGATTTTTTTTTTAAGATTTTATTTATTTATTTGACAGAGAGAGACACAGCGAGAGAGGGAACACAAGCAGGGGGAGTGGGAGAGGGAGACGCAGGCTTCCCGCTGAGCAGGGATCCCGATGCGGGGCTCGATCCCAGGACCCTGGGATCATGACCTGAGCCGAAGGCAGACGCTTAACGACTGAGCCACCCAGGCGCCCCTTTTAGCCAGATTTTCATGTGAATTTTAAAATACGAGATTTCTAAAATAGGAATGGGAAGAAACAACCTTAGCATCATATTATGAATATATTATATGATAAAATTAAAGATACTCTTGTAAAAATCAGGAGCAAAGTAAAAATGCTCTACTGTTATTTAGCATGGTTTGTTAGTCCTGGGTAGTGTAGTAAGTTTTAAAAAAAGATAGAATTACAAGTAGATGAATAAAAGATTTAAATAAGAAAATCAGAATCAAAGTACCAGCTAAACAGAGACAGAGAAAATAATATTCTTAGAATTTTGCATGCAAAATCAAGGGGCTCATGAATCCTCTGCAGAGGCACCTGGATCTCATGTTAGAACTCATGTTGTAGAGGAAAAAAAGATGGTTTATAACTAGTCAGTAAGTGCTAAAGTGACTTTCTACAGATTTGATGCCTGTTTTGTAATGTTTTGCCTATTCAGCTCTGCTGTTGTAGTATGAAAGCAGTGACAGAAAATACATAAATGAATGAGCATATAATTGTGTTGCAAAAACAGGTGCCTGGCTGCAATTGGCTTTTGGGTTAATTTGCTCACCTCTGTTTTACATTAATTGGGGACTTTTTCTAATCAGTACTTTTACCTGTGATAGCAGGTAAGGTGTTTCTTGCCTAAGTGGTAGCACCAGTGGTAACTAGCCCTATTAATACACTATTAAATGCTTAGATTGAAGCGAGCATGTAGAAAAAGAAAGATACAGCTGCTGGTAGAGGTCAGGGAATTTCTGTATACAGAAAGGTTGCAGGGCTTCTGAAAGTTGGATGTACTTCTGAAAGTACAGATCACTGGGAATCATGTAGGTCTGGGTAGACCCTGAGTTGCTTGGGGGATTGCAAAGGGGAGTGCAAGATTTTGCATTGCTAACAATTCCCCAGGAGATACCCATACAGCCAGTCCCCAAAACACACTTTGAATAGCAACGTTCTGTGTGTCAAGACTGAAACATGCACAAACGCAAATTTCCAGTCTCTGTGGTAATAGTTAATGAATGAACTTGTTATTTGAACACATGGTGAGTAGTAGGCTCCCAGATTTTCTTTTAGCTTTTTAGCTTAAATGTTGAGTTGGAACTTCAGTACTGCTAAGAAGTTCTTGGAAATGGTGTAGTTTCTACTTTCTTAACTGATATTTTCTCTTGATGTTTGATTTCCCGCAGTGTTCTTTTGGTACCTATGATCACTAGTTGTCATTTAATCTTTTTGTTTCCTCCATTTCTTACTACTTATGTCTTATTAACAAAAATATAGTTATTTTTGAATAATGAGTCATTACAGGTTGCTTAGTAGTTTCTTGGAGGTGAGTAGAATGTTGATTTCATTAATTTTCCTTAAAGAGGACAAGTTGTAATATTTGAGTTGTCTTTGTTTTTGATTCTGGATTTTTGTTTTTGAAAATTTTATAACTTAGGGAAAGGTAAAAGAAAGGCCAGATAGCCATATACCTACCTACCAGTGTGAGTCAACATTTTTCTTTAAAAATTTTGGATTAGCTTTATTGAGGTATAATTTCTATGCAGTAAACTTCAACAATTAATTTTGAGAAATGTATATAGCCATATAACTACTATCATAACATAGAACATTTACATCAACCTATAAAGTTCCCTTGTGCTCCTTGCAGTCAATTGAAAATACTTTGTGATATCCCTTTTGATTTCTACTTTGACCCGTGGGCTAATTAGAAGAGTGTTAAGTTCCTAATATTTGGGGATTTTACCACACATCTGTTACTGATTTAATTGCATTATAGTCAGAAAATATACTGTATGATTTCAGCCTTTTCAAATTTATAGAAACATGCTTTATGGCCTAGAATTAAGTCTGTCTTGGTGACTATTCCATGTGTCCTTGAAAAGAATATTCTGTTGTTGGGTGGAATGTTTTGTGAATGTTAATTGGATCAAGTTGTTTGATAGTTCAAGTTTTCTGTATTTTTATTTTTTGCCTACTTGTTCAGTGAGGACTGTTATGATTTCCAACTATAATTATAACTTCTTTCAGTTCTGTCAATTTTTTCTTCATGTGCTTCGAAGATCGTGTTATGTGGTACACATTTAGGATAGTTATGTCCTTTTGATGAATTGGGAAATGTCCTTTTTTACCCCTCATAATTTTTTTTGTTTACTTTGATAATACCTTAGCTACTCCAGCTTTCTTTGGATTGTTGGTATGGAATAACTTTTCCCATCCTTTTTACTTTAACTCATCTTTATTTTTGTGTTTAAAACGTGTTTTGTACAGCCTGTATTTACCTGTTCTTTTTTTATTTAAAATAAGAAAATGACTTTCTCCCATTTATTTGTTATGTTTAGGTCATTTACTTTTTTTTTTTAAAGACTTTATTTATTTATTTATTTGAAAGAGAGAGGGAGTGAGTGAGAGAGCATGAGTAGGGGGAGGAGCAGAGGGAGAGGGAGAGGCAGACTCCCTGCTGAGCAGGGAGCCTGATGAGGCTCTGTCCCAGGATTGTAGGACCATGATCTGAGCTGAAGGCAGATGCTTAACCTGAGCCACCCAGGCACCCCTAGGTCATTTACTCTTAATGTATTTATTGATATGGTTGAGCTTAAAACAACCATCATACTGTTTGTTTTCTGTTATTCCCCCCTCCACCTTTTCCTGCATTCTTTGGGATTAATTTATTTAAAACAGATTTTATTTATCTCTGCTGTTGGCTTATGTGTTATATTTGTTTGCTGTATTTTTTAGAGGTGTTCCTAGGTTGTACAATATATATCAATAACTTATCATGTATACCTTCAAATAATACACAGTTCCATTTCTGTTCTCCACAGTGCTGTTGTCCTACATTTTAATTCTATATGTCATAAATGTCACAGTACATTGTGTTTTTTAAAACAGTCATATAACTTTTAAAAGGATTAAAAAAGAAAAATTCTTTTTTCTCATATATTCATTATTTCTGGCACTATTCTTTGTGTCAATACAGATTTCCATCTGGTATCATTCCTTCTGCCTGAAAGCTTCCTTTAACATTTCTTCTAATGCAGGTCTACTAGTGATGATTTTGTCAGTTTCGATGTCTGAAAAAGGGATCATTTCACCTTTTCCCCACTTCACCTCATTTGTGAGAGATACTTTCACTGGGTATAGAATCTTAGGTTGAGAATTTTTTTTCTTAAAGTACTTTAAACATGTTGCTGCTTTATCTTCTGACTTATGTACAATTACACTGTCATTTATAACTTTGTTCGTCTGTATGTAATGTGTTTTTTTCTCTAGCTCTTTGGGGTTTTCTTTGCCCCTAGTTTTCAGCCAGTAGTCTATGATTTGCCTCTTTGGTTTCTTTTATATTTTATTCTGCTTAAGATTTGTTGAGTTTCTTGGTTCTGTATATTTATAGTTAAATCTTTTACTTTTTCCTCCTCCTCATGTTTGTTTTTTATGCTCCTTAACATAGGGAACATATTTACAATAGCTGTTTTAACCTCTTTGTATGCTAATTCCATCATTTCTGTAGTTTCTGTTTCTAATGTCTGATTTTTTCCCCAGTTATGCAGAAAAATAAATTTATATTTTCCTGATTTTTTTAACATGCATGGTAATTTTTGATTGGATGTAGATCATTCTGATTATTACTTTTTTGCATGTTTGATTTTGTCTCTCCTTTAATACTGTCTGACTTTTTTGGTGTATAGTTAAACTACTTGGAATCACTTTAATCCTTTGGAATGTTACCTTTAAGCTTTGTTAGCGTGTTTGGCTAATTTCACCCCATGAATAAGGTGATGTTTTTCTGAGGGCTCTACCCAATGCTCCATATATTACAGGTCTTTCTTCCCTGGATGGTGGGAATATGAACACTTCTCAGCCCTTTATTGGCATTCATTCATCCATTCATTTATTTTTATTATTAACCTATGATGTATTATTTGTTTTAGGGGTACAGGTCTGTGATTCATCAGTCTTACACAGCACACAGCGCTCATTACAACATATACCCTCCCAATGTCCAGCGCCCAGCACCCCCCCACCCGTCTCCCCTCTAGCAACCCTCAGTTTGTTTCCTGAGATTAAGAGACTCTTACGATTTGTCTCCCTCCATGGTTTTGTCTTGTTTCATTTTTTCCTCTCTTCCTCTATGATCCTCTGCCTTGTTTCTTAAATTCTACATATGAGTGAGATCATATGATAATTGTTTTTCTCTGCTTGACTTACTTCACTTAGCATAATACCCTCTAGTTCCATCCACGTCATTGCAAATGGCAAGATTTCCTTTTTTGATGGTGGCATAATATTCCATTGTATATATGTACCACATCTTTATCCATTCATCTGTCAATGGACATCTGGGCTCTTTCCATAGTTTGGCTATTTTGGACTTTGCTGCTATAAACATTGGGGTGCACGTGCCCCTTCAGATCCCTACATTTGTATCTTTGGGGTAAATACCCAGTAATGCACTTGCTGGGTCGTAGGGTAGCTCTATTTTCAATTTTTTGAGGAACCTCATACTGTTTTCCAGAATGGCTGCACCAGCTTGCATTCCCACCAACAGTGTAGGAGGGTTCCCCTTTCTCCGCATCCTCACCAACATCTGTCATTTCCTGTTGTGATTTTAGCCATTCTGACTTGTGTGAAGTGGTATCTCATTGTGGTTTTGATTTGTATTTCCCTGATGACGAGTGATGTTGAGCAATTTTTCATGTGTGTGTTGGCTATTCATATGTCGTCTTTGGAGAAATGTCTGTTCTTGTCTTCTGCCCATTTTTTGATTGGATTATTTGTTGTTTGGGTGTTGAGTTTGATAATTTTTTTTATAGATTTTGGATACTAGCCCTTTATCTGATATGTCATTTGCAAATATCTTCTCCCATTCTGTCGGTTGTCTTTTGGTTTTGTTGACTGTTTTCTTTGCTGTGCAAAAACCTTTTTATCCTGATGAAGTCCCAGTAGTTCATTTTTTGCCTTTGTTTCCCTTGCCTTTGGAGATGTGTCTAGCAAAAAGTTGCTGCAGCCAAGGTCACAGAGATTGCTGCCTTTGTTCTCCTCAAGGATTTTGATGGATTTCTGTCACACATTTAGGTCTTTCATTCATTTTGAGTCTTATTTTTGTGTGTGGTGTAAGGAAATGGTTCAGTTTCATTCTTTGGCATGTGGCTGGCCAATTTTCCCAACACCATTTGTTGAAGAGACTGTCTTTTTTCCTTTGGATATTCTTTCCTGCTTTGTCGAAGATTAGTTGACCGTAGAGTTGAGGGTCCATTTCTGAGTTCTCTATTAGTTCCATTGATCTGTGTGTCTGTTTTTTTGCCAGTACCATACTATCCTGATGATTACAGCTTTGTAATAGAGCTTGAAGTCCAGGATTGTGATGCCACCAGCTTTGGTTTTCTTTTCAACATTCCTTTGGCTATTTGGGGTCTTTCCTGGTTCCATACAAATTTTAGGATTATTTGTTCCATTTCTTTGAAAAAAGTTGATGGTATTTTGATAAGGATTACATTGAATGTGTGGATTGTTCTAGGTAGCATTGACATCTTCACAATATTTGTTCTTCCAATCTGTGAGCATGGGATATTTTTCCATTTCTTTGTGTCTTCCTCAGTTTCATAAGTATTCTATAGTTTTCTGAGCCAGATCTTTTGCCTCTTTGGTTAGATTTATTCCTAGGTATCTTACGGGTTTGGGTGCAATTGTAAATGGGATCGACTCCTTAATTTCTTTTTCTTTTTTTAAAGGTTTTATTTATTTACTTGACAGAGACAGAGAAAGCGAGAGCAGGAACACAACCAGGGGGAGTGGGAGAGGGAGAAGTAGGCTTCCCGCCGAGCAGGGAGCCCGATGTGGGACTCAATTCCAGGACCCTGGGATCATGACCTGAGCTGAAGGCAGATGCTTAGTAACTGAGCCACCCAGCTGCCCCACCTTCTTAATTTCTCTCTTTCTTCTGTCTCATTGTTGGTGTATAGAAATGCAGCTGGTTTCTGTACATTGATTTTATTTCCTGCCACTTTGCTGAATTCCTCTATGAGTTCTAGCAGTTTTGGGGTGGAGTCTTTGGGTTTTCCACATAAAATATCATATCATCTGCAAAGAGTGAGAGTTTAACGACTTCTTTGCCAATTCGGATGCCTGTTACTTCTTTTGGTTGTCTGATTGCTGAGGCTAGGACTTCTAGTACTGTGTTGAACAGCAGTGGTGATAGTGGACATCCGTGCTGTGTTCTTGACCTTAGGGAAAAAGCTCTCAGTTTTTCCCCATTGAGAATGATATTTGCTATGGGTTTTTCATAGATGGCGTTTATGATATTGAAGTATGTACCCTCTATTCCTACACTGTGAAGAGTTTTAATCATGAAAGGATGCTGTGCTTTGTCAAATGCTTTTTCTGCATCTATTGAGAGGATCATACAGTTCTTGTCCTTTTTCTTATCAATGTAGTGTATCACATTGATTGATTTGCGGATGTTGAACCAACCTTGAAGCCCAGGAATAAATCCCACTTGGTTGTGGTGAATAATCCTTTTAATGTACTGTTGGATCCTATTGGCTAGTATCTTGGTGAGAATTTTTGTGTCCATGTTTATCAGGGATATTGGTTTGTAGTTCTCCTTTTTGGTGGGGTCTTTGTCTCGTTTTGGGATCAAGGTAATGCTGGCCTCATAGAGTTTGGAAGTTTTCCTTCCATTTCTATATTTTGGAACAGTTCCAGAATAATAGGTATTAATTCTTTAAATATTTGGTAGAATTCCCCTAGGAAGCCATCTGGCCCTGGGCTCTTGTTTATTGGGAGATTTTTGATTACTGCTCCAATTTCCTTGCTGGTTATGGGTCTGTTCAGGTTTTCTATTCTTCCTGGTTCACTTTTGGTAGTTTATATGTCTCTAGGAATGCATCCATTTCTTCCACATTGTCTAATTTGTTGGCATATAGTTGCTCATAATATGTTCTTATAATTGTATTTCTTCGGTGTTGGTTGTGATCTCTCCTCTTTCATTCATGATTTTATTTATTTGGGTCCTTTCTCTTTTCTTTTAGATAAGTCTGGTCAGGGGTTTATTAATCTTATTAATTCTTTCAAAGAACCAGGTGCTAGTTTTTTTTGATATGCTCTACTCTTCTTTTGGTTTCTGTTTGATTGATTTTTGCTCTAATCTTTGCCATTTCTCTTCTCTTACTGGGTTTAGGCTTTATTTGCTCTTCTTTCTCCAGCTCCGTTAGGTGTAGGGTTAGGTTGTATATTTGAGACCTTTCTTGTTTCTTGAGAAATGCTTTTAATGCTATATCTGTCCCTCTTAGGGCTGCCTTTGCTGCATCCCACAGATTTTGAACAGTTGTGTTTTCATTTGATTCCATGAATTTTTAAAATTCTTCTTTAATTTCCTGGTTGACCCATTCATTCTTTAGTGGGATGCTCTTTAGCCTCCATGTTTTCAATTTCTTTCCAACTTTCTTCTTGTGATTGAGTTCCAGTTTCAAAGCACTATGGTCCAAAGATATGCAGGGAATGATCCCAGTCTTTTGGTACCAGTTGAGACCTGATTTGTGATGCAGGATGTGATCTGTTCTGGAGAATGTTCCATGGGCACTAGAGAAGAATGTGTATTCTGTTGCTTTAGGATGGAATGTTCTGAATATATCTGTGACGTCCATCTGGTCCAGTGTGTCATTCAAAGCCCTTATTTCCTTGTTGATCTTTTGCTTAGATGATCTGTCCATTGCAGTGAGGTGGGTGTTAAAGTCCCCTACCGGGACGCCTGGGTGGCTCAGTCGGCTAAGTGTCTGCCTTCAGCTCAGGTCATGATCCCAGGGTCCTGGGATCGAGTCCCGCATTGGGCTCCCCGTTCAGCGGGAAGCCTGCTTCTCCCTCTGCCTCTGTTGCTCTCCCTGCTTGTGCTCTCTGTCTCTTTCTCTCTGACAAATAAGTAAAATCTTTAAAAAAAAAAGATCTTTGGGCACCTGGGTGGCTCAGTTGGTTAAGCGACTGCCTTTGGCTCAGGTCATGATCCTGGAGTCCTGGGATCGAGTCCCACATCGGGCTCCCTGCTCAGCAGGGGGTCTGCTTCCCCCTCTGCCCTCTTCCCTCTCATGCTCTCTGTCTCTCATTCTCTCTCTCTCAAATAAATAAATAAAATCTTAAAAAAAAAAAAAATAAAGTCCCCTACTATTACTCTATTATGTCAATGTGTTTCTTTGATTTTGTTATTAATTGGCTTATATAATTGGCTGCTCCCATGTTAGGGGCATAAATATTTACAATTTTTAGATCTTCTTGTTGGATAGACCCTTTAATTATGACGTAGTGTCCTTCCTCATCTCTTATTATAGTCTTTGGTTTAAAATCTAATTTGTCTGATAGAAGGCTTGCCACCCCAGCTTTCTTTTGATGTCCATTAGCATGATAAATGGCTTTCCACCCCCTGCTCCCACCCCGCTTTCAATCTGGAGGTGTCTTTGGATCTAAAATGAATTTCTTGCAGACAGCATATCGATGGGTCTTGCTTTTTTATCCAGTATGATACCTTGTGACTTTTGATTGGGGCATTTAGCCCATTTACATTCAGGGTAACTATCGAAAGATATGGATTAGTGCCATTGTATTGCCTGAAAGGTGACTGTTACTGTATATTGTCTCTGTTCCTTTCTGGTCTATGTTACTTTGGGCTCTCTTTGCTTAGAGGACCCCTTTCAATATTTCTTGTAGGATTGGTTTGGTGATTGCCTTTATTGGCTTTTGAAGATTGTTCTGCTGATGTTTTTTGTGTGTGGTTAATTTTTCTGGCCTGTGATAGTTTATTCTCTCACATGTTCAGATTAGTACTCAGCCAAACACTTAAGGGGACCCCTTTTTAGGTCTCATGGCTCCTTCTCTGTTTAGCTTTTCCTGACACTTGACCCACAAATTCTGAATGCCCAGCCTCCCTGAACGCAGGTTTCTGGCTCCTCAATTCATTGAGATCCTCAGGCTGCTTGGGTTCTTCCACCCTGCATATTTGCCTGGAAACTGCTTGTAGTTAGTGAGTTGGGCCAATTGTAGATCTCACCTCATTTGCTTATATTCTTATGTTCAGTTTTCTAATTGTTTATGGTGGTGGTAGGTTAAATTCAGTCCCTTTTCTCCATTACAGCCAGAAGTGGAAACTGATTTAACAATTTGCGTTCTTTCTCTTTTTGTCCTGCTTGGAATCACTTCAATGAAAATTATGCATGTTTACTTTACCCCTAAATATTTAAAACATAGCTTCAAAAATTCAGAGTTTTCTTTTATATACCTACAATGCTGTTGTATTGAAGGATATTAACAAGGTTTCCTTAATATTATCTAAGATTGATTCCACTTTGTACAGGATTTTCTCCAAATGTTTTTTGTTTCCTTCTTAATTGGATTCTTATCTATTTTGCCTTTTTGTTTTTTTTTTTTTTTTTAATGTTTTATTTATTTATTCATGAGAGTCAGAGAGAGAGAGAGAGAGGCAGAGGGAGAAGCAGGCTCCCCGTGGAGCAGGGAGCCCGATGCGGGACTCGATCCCAGGACCCCGGGATCACGACCTGAGCCGAAGGCAGACGCTTAACCATCTGAGCCACCCAGGCGCCCTGTTTTGTTTTGTTTCTTTGTTTTTGCTCTAGCATATTTGGACAGTGTTTATGGTTGTTTCGCTTTTCCCTGCCCTGTTGTTCTTTTTGCTGTGATATAATGTGGGTAATTTCTTTTTCCCTTTTCTCTGAGCCAAAGTTTGAGGGGCTGACTATTTTGTGTTTTACCCACTTTTCTCCAGTCATGGAGTCATGATCATATTCAACCTTTTTGAGAATTCCAGGGCTTTCTTCTCTTTTGAGATTTAAAAAAAAGTGAATTGTATGACCTTTGAACATTAGGAGCAGCATCAGGAGTCCAGTGTGCTATGCTTTCCCACTTTCTCATTAGAATATTCTGTTTATTTCCTTCGCTGCCTGTTTGAGAGATTATACCATTAGGTTGTGCCCAGTGTTGTATTAGTGCACTGGCTCTCTTGAAAACAAGAAAAAAATCCTCTGATTTGTAGCCTTTTCTAATTTCAGTGGTATAAATAACCCCCCCTCCACGCGCCCCCTCCCCCCCCCCCGGCGGATTTCAAGTTACCAACATAATGTCAATGAATGCTGATTTGGGAAGAGATCTGGTGCTGGTGCTTATGAGCCTGTATAAGCTTAATCCAGCACACTGGTTATATCCTTTTCTTACTTGTTTTCAGTTCTTGAGGAATTTTTTTAATATGTGAGAATGGGCTGCTTTTTATTTTTTTTTTTAAGATTTTATTTATTTGCGAGAGAGAGAATGAGAGACAGAGAGCATGAGAGGGAGGAGAGTCAGGGGGAGAAGCAGACTCCCTGCCGAGCAGGGAGCCCGATGCGGGACTCGATCCCGGGACTCCAGGATCATGACCTGAGCCGAAGGCAGCCGCTTAACCGACTGAGCCACCCAGGCGCCCATGGGCTGCTTTTTAAAAGTTTTTTTTTTCTTCATGGATCCCCCTTTGTTTTATTAAGTGTTAGGGTATATAAATTACATAATATAGTTTCAGTACATTATCTTAACTTCAGTGATTTTTTTTTTTTAAGATTTTATTTATTTATTTGACAGAGAGAGAGAGCACAAACATGCAGAGCAGCAGGTAGAGGTAGAGGGAGAGGGAGAAGCAGGCTCTCCGCTGAGCAGGGAGCCCGACGTGGGGCTCGATCCCAGGACTCCGGGATCATGACCTGAGCCCGAAGGCAGATGCTTAACCGACTGAGCCACCCAGGCGCCCCAATGATTTTTTTTATATTACTGAGATCATCTCATAAATACTGATATTTAGGCATAGTTAACATAGAAACATAGGTCTTATGTAGAAGATGATAATGACGTGGACTTGATAACTATATGTTCCTGGGTAGTTTTTTTAACTTTACCAGTTAAAATCTGTGAATCATGTTTTATCTCAATTATAAAGATTCAGAAAATCATTATTCAGATCCTTTATCAGTGAAAGTAAACATTATCTTCCCTTAGAAAATCCCTTTGTGTGTGGGATGGAGAAAAGATGACTGTTTAATAACTCTCCCAGTAGGATTCCATCCATGCAAATAATTGAGCTTTTATCACATGTCACCAGAACTACAGTAGTTATTGTTTTAAGTTATCAAAAGTGACATATCTGAACTGTGACTTAAAAAGTTGACTTTTTTGGTGCTGAAAAAGGAGTGGGAGCAGTAACTTTGCAAAGCCAAGTTTGTGCTGTGGCTACTCGGTCCATTTAAATACAATTCATTAATCCAATGGAAATCCTACATTGAATTTCAAATTGAAAGAAACTACCCAAAAGTTCTCATACTACAGCTTCCTCATTCTTGATTTCTTAAAACCCAAGTATAAACTTAAAAATATTTTTAAAGAATATGGAAAATGTATGGTATAATACCTGATACCATTATTTAGTTTTGATTTTTAAAAGTTTCATACTAGCAGGCTTTATCATCTCATATCCTGGCTTCACTGTATTGTCTTTGTTAGTTGCAGACATAATTTTGGATTCTGGTTTTGGACTCCATTCTTGTTATCTCTCTTGAGAACTGTGCATTTAAGAGGACAGTGAAGTGACTTGATAATAGTTTACATTAAATGATCCTTTAATGCCAGTCTTTGTGCTAAGCAATTTACATCCATTTAAGGTAGTCCTTGTCTCTATTTTACAGGTAAGAACTCTGAGATTTTAAAAAAGTTAAATAATTACCCAGCTCATCTAGTCATGGCTAGGAAGTATCAGAATGAAAACCCAGTTCTGTGTTTATTCCTCACTTTATGGCTTCAATTTGTGTATGTAGGTCTCAAAGGCAAGTGTAGGAGGAGGAAGTAGAGGAAAAGATGGAGGAGATGAATGATAATGATGAATAATTTACTGAGCCTCTACGCTATTGTAGGTACTTTGCTAATTACGACACATGGCTTAAATCATAATCCAAACAGCCTTAAGAGAAAGGTATTCTACTTCTCTCCGGTTTTAAGGATGGGGCGCTGAAGCTCAGTTTTCCATTTGATGAGGGAAACAGGCTAATAAATGAAGGTAATGGTATTTAAACCAGATAATTTTTTTATTCTAGTAAAAAAAATGCTTACCATAAAATTTGTTACCTTAACTATTTCTAAGTGTACAGCTCAGTAGTGTTAAATATATTTACCTTGTCACAGTCTTCAGAACTTAAACCCAGATGATTTGACATAAGAATGTGTGTCCTTAACTGTACGATGATTAGCCACTGACTTGTATGTATATAGAAAATTTAGTGATGGACACTTAGGCTTTATGGGATATGTTAGATAAACCATTATAGGTTTTTTTTTTTTTTTTTAAATTTTGGTGTTCTGTTTTATAAAAGAAGGCAGTTTTCTTTGGGAAGAAATTTTGATTTCTTAAGGAATCACTCTTTCTGACTTTTGCTCATGGTGAAGATGGAGAGACCAAGACCAAATTTATCCCTCTGCCTGAAAAAAACTAAGGAAACTTAAGGGGAAAAAAAAAACCAAAAACAAAACAGAGAAACCACAGCTTTCAAAGACACTAGTCACCTGATGGTAAAGGACAATGATCCCTGAGAGGGGGGAAACAAATGAGGCCAGACCTATGATTGCTTCAGCTCTCTGTCTTGAGAAAATTTCCATCTGCAGTGATATGGGAGGGAACCTAGATGCAGGCCAACTGACTCTCTGAGTTGAGGAGATGAAACTGAGAGTCAAGGGGGACCAAAGCAACTAGAGTTCACAGACAGAATATCAGAATGAAGAGTGCTGCATAGAGAGAGAATCCCTGAGATCTGCAAAGGGTTCCCCTAGTGTTTGGCGGAGTATTGATCAGTAAATACATGTGAAGAAACTACCTAAGGCCAGGGAAAGAAACAGTGCCCTGTGTTCACATAGAGCAGGAAATAGTGCCTGTTCTCACTGGCTAGACTGAAAAAACTCGTAATTTGTGAAGCAGTGGGGTGGGTAGACTACTCAGATAGGTCTTGCTTCAGTAGTGGGGAATAATTAACCCTACACTGAGCACTGTTCCAGACCCCCCTAACAAATCATAAACGCAAGACCCAAAAGGATCAGACTGTTTCCACGTAACTATACTTTCTCCTGTAACAAAGCCTGAGAATATTTATAAAAATACAAAAAAGCTTAGCACCCAACAAAGTGAAATTTGCAATGTCCGGCATCCATTTGGTGAAAGATTATATTAGAAGGCATGCACTGAAGCAGGAAAACAGCAATCCATAATGAGAGGAATAAGCAATTAATTGGAATCAACCTGTAAATGGCACAGGTATTAGAATTAACAGACAAGAACATTAAAAGAGTATTATAACTCTATTTCATATATTTAAAAAGTTAAGTATAGACATAGAAAATATAAAACACAAATCTAACTTCTAGAAATGAAAACTATACTGTTTTCAGTGGAAGATGCAGTGGATGGCATTAACAGATTAGATATTGCAGAATATTAGTGAACTAGAAGATACAGCAGTAGAAACAATTTAAAATGAAAAGAGAAGAAAGAATTTTTAATGAATATGAAAAACCAGCAGTTAACTGTGGGAAAAGTTTGAGTGTTCTGATACACTTGTAATTCAAGTCCTGGGGAAGGATGGAGAGAGTTAAAAAAAAAAAAAATTGAAGAAATAATGGTTGAAAAACTGTCCACCCACAGATCCAAGAAGTTCACTGAAATAAAACTCAAGAAATATGAAGAAACACCTGGTAATCAAATTGCTCAGAGCCAGTGATAAAGAGGAAAATCTTAAAAGCAAACTAGGGAGGGAAAAGATACATTATATTCAGAGGAGCAAAGATAAGGATGACAGATTTCTTCTCAGAAGGAATACAAGTGAAAAGATGGTAGACTAACATTTTTAAAGTATTTAAAGAAAAAAAATACAAACCTGAAAGCCTGGAATGCCCAGTGAAAATATCTTTCAAAAATGAAGACAAAATAAAGACCTTCAGACATATAAAAGCTGGAAGAGTTTTTCATCAGCAGAAGAAATGTTAGAGGAAATCATCCAGAAGGAAAATGATACCAGATAGAAATATGGATTCACATAAAGAAATAAAGAACCCTGGAAATCTTAATTAGAGAAGATTTTTTTTCTTGTTATTTAAACCTCATTAAAAGATAATTGTTTCAACGAAAACAATAACAATATATTGTGAGCTTTATAAGATATATATATATATATGTAAAATATACAATGGCAATAATCTCTAAAGGCCAGCAGGAGAGAAATGGAAGTATATTAATGTCAGGTTCTTATACCTGAAGTGGTATAATATCATTTAAAGGTAGGCTGGGATAAGTTAATGATATATACTATAAGCCTTAAAGCAACTACTGAAATAACCAAACAGGATTTTGCTGATAATCCAATGAAGAGATAATAATGGAATCATAAAAAATAATTAGTTCAGGGGTGCCTGGGTGGCTCAGTCAGTAAAGTGTCTGCCTTCGGCTCAGGTCATGATCTCAGGGTCCTGGGATGAGCCCCGTATCAGGCCCCCGGCTCAGTGGGGAGTCTGCTTCTCCCTCTGTCACTCCCCTCACTCGTGCTCTCTCTCTCTCTCAAATAAATAATAAAATAAAAATCTGAAAAACACCACCACCACCACCACCACCAAATGGGTTAAAAAGTAAAAGGATGGGAAAAGATACACTATGCTAGCTCCCAAAAGAGAGGGTAATGGCCATATTATTTATTTATTTTTTATTCTTATGTTAATCCCCATACATTACATCATTAGTTTTAGATGAAGTGTTCCATGATTCATTGTTTGTGCATAACACCCAGTGCTCCATGCAGAATGTGCCCTCCTCAATACCCACCACCAGGCTAACCCATCCTCCCACCCCCCTTCCCCTCTAGAACCCTGTTTGTTTTTCAGAGTCCATCGTCTCTCATGGTTCGT
>NC_138377.1:87930783-87957456 GCF_054177405.1 Leptonychotes weddellii | reverse complement strand
AAGAATTCCTCATATCAGTGAGATCATATGATACATGTCTTTCTCTGTTTGACTTATTTCACTCAACATAATACCCTCCAGTTCCATCCACGTCGTTGCAAATGGCAAGATCTCATTCCTTTTGATGGCTGCATAATATTCGGGTAATGGCCATATTAATATCAAAGTAAATTTTAGGACATAGAATATTACAAAGAATAAAGAAGATCATTTGATAATGATAAAGGATTATTTAAACCAAAAGGCATGATAGTCATTAACATTTATGCATGTAATAACAGCTTCAAAAATCAATGAAGCAAACAACTGCAAGGAGAAATAGAAAAAAATTACAGTCATAGAGCTTTCAATACCCCTGTCTTGATAATAGGTAGATAGAAAATCAATAAGGATATTGAAGACTTGAACAACCTCGGTAACCAACTTGACCTGGTTGACATTTATAGAATACTCAATAAGAGCAGAGATTGACATTTCTAGAACATTCATTGTTAACAGCAGAATACATATTCTTTTCAAGTGTCCATGAAATATTTGCAAAGAGAGATCATATTCTGGGTTATAAAATAAGTGTCTGATAGATGAGAAGTAACAGACTTCTAATAGGACATGGATCAAAAAGGAAATTAGAAAGTATGTTGAATAGAATGAAAATGGTAACACAACGTAACAGAATCTGTGGGATGCTGCTAATGCTGTATTAAGGGGATATTTATAGCACTAAACATCTGGATTAGAGAAGAAGTGAAGTGTTAAATCATTGGCATTACTTTATGAAACAAAGAACAGTCTCAAAGTAAGCAGAAAAGAAATAATGAAGATCAAAGTGAAAATCAACAAATAGAAAACAAAATGAGGGAAAATGAAAGGAAATAAAATGGTTTTTTTTTTTTGAGAAGATCAATAAAATCAATAAATTTCTAGCCATCCTGATCAGGAATGAAAGAGACAAGCTGTAGATTACCAATATCAGGAATGAGAGAGATGACATCACTGAAGATTCAAAAGATATAAAAAAATATAAGGGCATATTATGAATAAATTTATTTCTATAACTTTTAACAATTTAGGCGAAATGGACAAATTCTTACCGCTCACTTAAGAAGTGTATAACCTGAATAGCTCTTTTTCTATATATGAAATTGAAATTATTGTTAAATTCCTTTTCACAAAAAGAATTCTAGACCAAGATGGCTTTACTGGTGAACTCTACCAAACATTTAAGGAGGAACTAATAACCAATTCTATATAAAAGTGTCCAGAAAATTTAAAAAGGGGTATACTTTTTCAATTTCTCTTTTACTCTAATATCAAACCTTGGCAAAGATAGTACAAAAAAAGAAAACTATAGACCAATGTCTCTCATGACTGTAAAAGATAATACACTGTGACCAGGTAGGGTTTATTCAGTAATGCAGAGTTGGTTTAATATTAGAAAATCAGTCAGTTTAATTCATCATAATAAACTAAAAAGAAAAAATCCATATAATCAACTTACTAGGTGCAGAAAGAGCAGGTGACAAAAGTCAGCATCTGTTCCTGGTAGTTTTTATCAACAGAGTATTAATAGAAAACTTAACCTGATAAAAGACATCAAAGACAAACCTATGGCTAACATTCAAACTTTTGTGTGTGGGTGAAATTCCCATTACAATAAGTTTTTAAAAAAAAGTATGTGAAAGTAAAATACTAACATTAGTGAGACAGTTGTTTCATATGTATTTGTAGATACTTGAATAATCATGGAATCATATTAGAACTAGAATGGACCATCAAGATGATACTAATTCAAACTGTTTATTTTTTATAGGTCAGTATGGAAATCCTTTAAATAAATACATTAGACATTATGAAGGATTATCTTATGATCCGGATTCATTACACCAAAAACACCAGCGTGCCAAAAGAGCAATTTCACATGAGGACCAGTTTTTACGTCTAAATTTCCATGCCCATGGAAGGTGAGTAAATTTCTTGCTGAGTCTGAAGTTTTCCTATATTTAATCTAAGTTAAAAGAAGAAATTTTATACCATTAATTTTCCTTCTCTAAAGGAAAGGTCCCCATTTGGAAATTCAGCCTACACTAGAATTTGGTATATATGCAAAAAAATGTTTTCTTTTAAAAAGGATTACCCTTTTTATATTAAGGAAACAGTCAAACTTAAATGTTTTTAAATTTATGAATCCAGTCCTCTGTTGTATTATTAGAGGATTTTTAAAAAAGATTTATTTATTTATTTATTTTTAAAGATTTTATTTATTTATTTGACAGAGAGAGACACAACAAGAGAGGGAACACAAGCAGGGGGAGTGGGAGAGGGAGAAGCAGGCTTCTGCTGAGCAGGGAGCCCGATGTGGGGCTCGATCCCAGGACCCTGGGATCATGACCTGAGCCGAAGGCAGACGCTTAACGACTGAGCCACCCAGGCGCCCCTATTTATTTATTTTAGAGAGAGAGAGATTGAGAGAACACAAGCAGGAGGAGCAGAGGGAGAGGGAGATAGAATCTCAAGCTGATGGGACGTAGGGCTTGATCTCCTGACCCTGAGATCATGACCTCAGCTGAAACCAAGAGTTGGATGCTCAATGACGGCACCACCTAGGTGCCCCTAAAGAACATTCTTTTTTATAATTTCCCACTACTTTTTATATGATTTATGGGGTCGATATATCTGTCTTAGGGGGCCAACAGTGAAGGTAGCTCGTTTTATGTCATTAAGTCATTTTATTTCTCATTAACTTATTTATTTATTTAGAGAGTGCACAGGAGTTTGGTGGGGCAGAGGGAGAGGGAGAAACTGAATCTTAAACAGGCTTCACGCCCAGTGTGGAGCCCAACATGGGGCTTGATTTCAGGACCCTGAAATCATGACCTGAGTCGACATCAAGAGTTGGATGCTTAAGTGACTGAGCCACCCAGGCGCCCCTAACTCAATTTTTTATCAATTCTCAAATGAGTTTGAAGACAGATTAGCTATTGTATGCTCATTTCTCAGAACTGTTAAGGGATAAAGAACAGGGACCCAAGGGAGAAAGGTAAAAATCACATTTATTTAGTGCCTGGGGTATCCCAGGTGCATAGATGCTTTATATGCATTTTCTTATTTTAATCTTCTCAAAACCCAAACAAGGTAAATATCTTTTTATATCCAAGAAAACTAAGGCTCAGAGAAGTTAAATGGTTTCTTTAAAGTTACACAGCATAGATTTGAGCCAGACCTGGCTCACTTAAACCCCATATTTTTTTTTCTTTCTGTGGGTTAGGGACACTTAGATACAAAATCTTGGGAGTATTATTTGTTAGACTCTGCCTTGCTTGCTGTAATTAGTAAATCTATTCCTTTTGTGCTTTTCCTACTGCTGTAACCCTGATTTATTTAGCTCCTAATAGGTTTCCCAGCTTCCACTCCATTTATCATTAAAGCTATCCTGTGGACTTCTACAAGATGACTCTTCCTTAAATGCTTCCTTTTTCATGTCAGCTTATTGCTCTAAAGTCTTCAATTAATGATTGTAAGCCAGATTTCTTAACTTAGCTTTCAAGATTCTCTCTAAATTAATTCTAGTCTATTTTTCTAAGCTTTATTCTGTTTCCCAACATTAAGTGTCTTTTTCATCCAGAATGATCTAATTGCTGAATATACCATGAACAGCTTGTTTTCTGTGTCATTTATCTTAAATCTTGATTATCTTTTAATGTACTGTTAAAGTTCTTCTTTAAAGATTTACTTACACTGGGGCGCCTGGGTGGCTCAGTTGGTTAAGCGACTGCCTTCGGCTCAGGTCATGATCCTGGAGTCCCTGGATCGAGTCCCGCATCGGGCTCCCTGCTCGGCAGGGAGTCTGCTTCTCCCTCTGATCCTCCCCCCCACTCATGTGCTCTCTCTCTCTCATTCTCTCTCTCAAATAAATAAAATCTTTAAAAAAAAAAAAAAAAAAAGATTTACTTACACCTTTCTTGGAGCCTTTAAATAGGTGAAATGTACCATTGGCATTTGATTCATTCTGTCTTCCTTTTCATGTGTGTATTTCATATTTATTTTTCTAGAACTGTATTTTTTGTTCCTCACAGGAAGGCATCCTGGCTACTATTTAGTAATGTTTATTATTTGTACTTATGCTTAAGTACAGATGTACAGATACTTAAGAAAGATATTAAGGGATGAAAAATCAGATAATAAATGCTATGAAGCTTAAAGTGTTTTATGCATGGAAATAAATGGATTACTTAAATTAACTTATTTTCCATATTTAAAAGTAATGACCATTGTAGAAAAAAATACTTATAAGTTATAAAATCTCTTACTTTGATATAAAGGAGGTAAAAAGATTCATTTTAGGGTCTGTTTGATTTTCTGGATAAAAATTTTAGTGGCAGCAATTCATATAAATTTCTATGAACCTTATCTTCAGATATTTTTAAATTACCCATTCTTTATTAGTACCATGAAATAATAAGCAATCATTAAGCCTTCCTAAGGTTTTAGTGACCACCTCAAAATAAGTTTAATACTATATTCCAAATATAGTGTAACTACCAGAAGGAAAAGTTGAGATTCTGGCTGCCTTTGGTTTGGATACCACATTTCTATTATATGATAGATTTTTATTTTTATCTGTCACGTGATTCCAATATCGCACTTGCGGCAAAACTAAATTCCTAGGCTCCCCCGTCTTCTTTTGGTGTATTTATGTGTGTGAGTGAGAGTGAGCATATGTGAGTGTGCATACTGTTGTTTATTAATCCAAAAACTTATTTATTGACTGCTAGTTAAAGGTTACTTAGTTTAGGCTGTGGGTGGTAGAAACAAATCAAACATAGATCTAATAAGGGCAGCAAGATGTGTGTTAGTCATTTTATAAGAGGAAAATGTGATATGGTGCTTTATAGGTAAAATACTATAGATATTCAGATGATGGAGAACTTATTCTTACTTATTTCTCTCAACAAAGGACCTGGAGCCAGGAAATTTCATGCGGTGTATAAGTGGTCATCTTAGGTACTTTTAACAGAAATCTGTTTAATCAACTATATATACACACACTACATTCTCTAGAATAGATCCAAATTGAGGTATTGTACTTTATTGTCTCAGTGGTTATACTTGTATATTCATGCTGTCTCAGAATTTGTGCCCTGGGCACCTGGGTGGCTCAGTTGTTAAGCATCTGCCTTCAGCTCACGTGGTCCTGGGATCGAGCCCCGCATCAGTCTCCCTGCTCCAGGGGGAGCCTGCTTCTCCCTCTTCCTCTGCTTACCACTCCCTCTGCTTGTGCTCTCTCTCTCTGTCAAATAAATTAATAAAGTCTTAAAAAAAAAAAAAAGCACTTGTGCCCCAATGTGTGCTGTCCTTGTGCATTGTGGCTAGACTTGTTATCTATTTTTCATCTTTTAAAAAATAATCAAGTAGAGTTTATTTCTCCTGATTGTATGGTAAGGCTTAATCCCCTAGAATCAGATCTCACTATATTTTAATAAAGTACAGAACATAATAAATACTGTGCAGTTAACTTAGAAAAAGGGAAAATACTTGAAAAGATATTTATTCTGTTTAGTTGGACATTTATGACTTGCATTTCTGAATATTAGCACAGTCTCTGGGTGTGTGTGTGTGTGTGTGTGTATTAAAGTCATTCTTTGTGCTCTTTGTTTTATGTTTAAGTATATGAGCAAATTTCTTTCCAACTGGCTTCCAAGTTTCCTAAATAAGAAAGGGTATATCACATCCCAAGTTTACAGATATTAATGTTAAATGAAGAAATGTTGAGATTCTTTAAGCCCACAGTCCATTCTTAAGAATTCCATGAAAAACCATTGCTCTTGAAATAAAGTTTGAAGTTGTTTGAAAATAAAAGTCATGTGAGGCAGTGCTACAGGAAAGATTGTTAAGGAAAGATAAGTATTTTGTAACATACTTCAGTAATATTCATTAGGATATTAAAATATTTTGATAATAGGTGCTAGGTTAAAGGATACTCTTAGTTTTGCTGAGAAATTAGAAATCAGTTTTCTTGATTTCAGAAATTGCTTCCCTTGGATAAGTTCTGATAAATGGGATGCCTAAGTGAGCATTGCTTCTTTAAGCTCACTTAGCAATATGTATATCAATTATAGCATTTAGTACATTTTATTATAACTTTGTTTACATGCATATGTCTTTTGTTCCCTGCAAACTTGAAGGGCAAAGTCTAAGTTGTATTTACCTTTTTTTATATAGATGGTGGTCATTTAAGTTATTTGAATGAGTGAATGAATGAATGAAGCATTATGAAGGGAACACAACATTTATAAGCATAAAGTTCTGACAAGGGGAGGTATATAATTAATACTTTTGTTTAGGTCTGGCCCTTACCAGAGAGTTTAATCAGAAAAAGTAAAGTATCAGTTGCTTATTGCATCTTTAATTTGATGGATATTAAAATACACTAAAATATTAAGAAATAGATTTTCAGCTTAAATATTGTGCAGTCTGGAATATCTCACCCTTTTTAGCGATTGTTCCTAATCAGTAAGTAGCAGGCAGATTTATTGTACTGTGGGGTGCAGGATTTTTAAAATACTTGTGGAAAATTTGTTCTTTATCAGTCCTCTTGTTCATGTGAAAGTGTGTGGTGTGCCAGGGACTGTCCGTTGTTATTCCCTTCCCTTATTCTACTTTGATACTAGTAAAAGACATGTTTTATCCTACAGTCCCTGGCTTTATGGTCTTGTGTTTTAGGCTTGTACATTACCAGTGCACTGCAGTTTCATTAGGAATTTTGCTAGTGTGACTTTCATAAAATGTAAATTTTATATTGTTCAAGTCTGGGTTTTATATAATATGCTGAAATATTACGATAGTCCTATATTGAAATAGATGAAAATTTAGAATAAGTATTCTTGGACTTATCCAACAGTATTAGTTAGTATAGCCTGAGAAGAATGGCAAGCTTGTTTAGTAGTGATTTTTAGTATAGCTCACAGTGAGATTCTGATGTTGTATATGTATTTTTTTTTAAAGATTTTATTTATTTATTTGAGAGAGAGAATGAGAGAGAGAGAGAGAGAGCACATGAAAGGGGGGAGGGTCAGAGGGAGAAGCAGACTCCCTGCTGAGCAGGGAGCCCGATGCGGGACTCGATCCTGGGACTCCAGGATCATGACCTGAGCCGAAGGCAGTCGCTTAACCAACTGAGCCACCCAGGCGCCCTGTATATGTATTTTTAATTTATGCCTTTTGTTGCAACCATCATTGAAGAGAAGCATGAGGGATCATTCCACTATTCCTTTTTCCTAATAGAACTGTAAATTTTCTGAAATACTTCTTCATAGTGGTATTTAAGAAAAATAAGTAGAAAGAATATCTGAGAACTCTGAAATAATATAGTTTATCTTTTTGGTAGGAAGTATGCATATACTGTTATATTAGATTCTGTTTTTTCTTGTTGTGTATATATGTATTTTTGAACCTTTTCCTTCTTACCTTGTTTTCCAAATTATGGACAGTCGTCTTTATTTTCTGGTCTTCTCACCACTTGTCTAACTTTACAGGCTTTTATAGATTTGATGGTTCACATCTACCAACTTTTCATTTGAGTGGAAAGCCACTTAATAAAGAAACTTGTGATTTTATAGGAAGGATAATAAGTGTATTGAAACAGTCATAAACTAGGTAGAGAAAGGGAGTACAGTGGTAATTCAGAGACGGAGTTCTCTACTAACTTCACATGTGTTATCTAGAGATTTCTTATGAGCCTCAGTTTCCTCAGTAAAACCTTGAATTTTGGACACGATAATTTTTAGGCCCCTTCCTGCTTTAAAATTCTATAAAATATATTAATAACACTCAAGTAACTAAATTTACAAAAGTCAAAACATTGTGTAGTCAGTAATAGACTATTTTTTCTGCCTCTGTGTTTAATTATTTGCATACATAATAAATCAAAAATTGTTTCTAATACATGGTTTGTATATAGTATAGAAAGATACCAGATTTTTTTTCTTAAGTTCCAGATAATGTTTTGGAGAACTTACACGTTTCTTTTTTCTTATTTGACAAGATAATTCTTCCTAATGCCTTTTAATAGTATGCTTACAAACTTTTCAAAACAAATGGTCAGACATTTGATTTGACATTTCTTTTGCAGTTTAGAACTTAAGTTCTCCCTACTGCTCATATACGAGGGTATCAAGAAGGTGGCCCAAGGAATTTGTAAAAGACATAAATATTCCCTTTAATGGATCCTGACTGGATTTGGGTTAGTCTGGAAGTATCTTGGTTTTATCTTTGTCATACCATGAGTGAGGTAGCAGAAAGCTAGGACACTTTTAACTCTGTGGAAACACCATCACACTTTGAGAAGCAGAGGTAAGAATCCAGGGAGCCCAAACAGATGTCAGCTCGTAAAGAACAACAAGAGAATAAATTTGAATTATATAAAAATATTGTTATGCATGAGGAAAAACAAAATTTTGAAAAATACTGAGTTGGCACTGAAATCTTTCCCAGCAAAATTTGAGCAGGTTGGAGCAAAAATTTATAAAGAAAAAGGGTATTTATTTAGTACCTACTTTATGTGAGATACAGTACTCTTTAGCATATATTATTAAGCTATATGTCACACTGCTTTGTGTGTCAGATGTGGATTTCCTAGGAGGTGATATTCTTTATTCTTGCCTGTTTTCTCTTTACACAGAAATTAAAAGCCTAACAATTTTTTTTAAAGCTAACAAATATGTTAAAAGTCTGAAGAGACACTGGCTATTTGAATTATTTCTTGAATCATAAGGAAAAACGAGCTGAGTTGGATTCATGTTAATTTTGTATTTAAGAAGCTAAGTTGAGAGCTGATGATTGCTCTGAGTTTAGCCTCTTAGATATGATTTCAGTTGAAATACCGTTTTTATTTTACATGTTTTTAAGCACTAAGCTAGGCTTTATGTGGAAGAGATGGAATGAGTGTTAAAAAAAAAAACAACCCCCCCCCCCCCCAAAACCTGAGCTTCCTCCTGCTCAGGGGAGGAAAAGGGAATGGAAGTGTAAGAGTATAAAAAGTACCTTTCTGGGGTGCCAGGCATGCAATTCTTAATCTCAGGGTTGTAACTTCAAGCCCCATATTGGGCATGGAGCCTACTTAAAATAAAATAAAAATAAAATAAAAATTCTGCCAAAAAAGTGTTTTTCTGACTGTTTTTAACTCTTTTGATACCTCATCACCTCTAAAGTTCATCAAAAACAGGCTTTTGAGGGGCACCTGGGTGGCTCAGTCGTTAAGCATCTGCCTTCAGCTCAGGTCATGATCCCAGGTCCTGGGATTGAGCCCCGCATCAGCCTCCCTGCTCCGCGGGAAGCCTGCTTCTCCCTGTCCCACTCCCCCTGCTTGTGTTCCCTCTCTGGCTATGTCTCTCTCTTCAAATAAATAAATAAGATCTTGAAACAAACAAACAAACAAACAAAAAAAACAAACCAGGCTTTTGATGTCAGAGTTTCTAAAGTTGTTGATCTAGACAGTAAATGTCAGAAATTACGTGTATTTTAGTAGTAGAAAAGCCCATCATTCATTTTCCTCAATTGTAAATTATATTTCATACTAAAATATTGCATGTGCAGTTGGGTCTTTTATGAGATAAGTTCTCCAACTTAGATTTAATTTGGATTCATAGCCATCCTTTTTTTTTTTTTTTCTTTTCTGTTATTCAATTGATTAAGCCCTATGTAAGTTGTGCTGTTTCTTTTTTTTTTTAAAGATTTTATTTATTTATTTATTAGAGAGCGAGCGAGAGAGAAACAGCATGAGAGGGGGGAGGGTCAGAGGGAGAAGCAGGCTCCCCGCCGAGCCGGAAGCCCGATGTGGGGCTCGATCCCAGGACTCCAGGATCATGACCTGAGCCGAAGGCAGTCGCTCAACCGACTGAGCCACCCAGGTGCCCCAGTTGTGCTGTTTCTTAAAAGTGTAGCAAGGGTTTTATATAACTAAAAGTTATTTAAATGCTTATCCTATTTCATTATACTTGAAAATCCTTTTATATAACTGTTGAATGGGTATGTTTAGTTTATTGGTTTTATGCTTGTTAGGATTGTTTTATTAAGCATCAGTGAAGTCTTGTATAGTTGTATGCTACTTTAAAACTGGTAACTGTTTAAAAATTCTTTGGTAATCACATATATAGTTTCTTTTTGAAAAGCTGAATATTGAGATTCCTCACTTGGTTGTATCATAAAACTTTCTAACTTCTTTTTTAACTTCTTAAAAGTCTTTGCTTCTTTGGGTTGACATTTTTTTGGGGGGGAGGGTTAATAAATATTTTTCATACTTACACATAGGGATAAAATCAAGCTGTTAATTTGTGTATGTCTCTGAAATCTTTTAACTACTTCAAACTAGTTCTAAAACAGTCTGTATGGGAAGAATAATGCTGAATCAACAAATCAAATATAAACTGAAAGTCTAGCGTTAGAATCTTAGATATGTTGTTATAGGACATATAGTTGTGTAATGTAGCAGTATTTTTTTTTTTTTTTAACCCTAAACCACAGATTCATTTGAATGGATTTTAATCTCTGGATTGAATGAAAAATACATTGTGCATTTCTTTTTGTTAAAATTTATTTGAGCTACAAGAAATGTTTCTGTAGTTTTAATATGCTGTGATTTACTGAGTCCGCTTTCATATTTTAAGCACCTAATGTATTCCAGGCACTTTAGTAGTCACTAGTAATAGACTAACTGAACAGACAGGTCCTTGCTGGTGAGGAGTTCATGGATTCATGAGAAAGGCAGGTGTTGGATTAGGAATAACAGCTGTGATAAATATTAAGAAAGGAATGTTCAGAAGATTGCTATGAGAGCATTGGGGATGCCATCTTGTCTGGAGGTTAGGGAAGGCCACTCTTAGGAGATGGCATTTAAACTGATCCTGGAAGGATGACAGAAGAGGAGGTGGTTAGCCAAAGAAGGGAGTGAAATGTGTTCTAGACAGAGGAAACAGCATGTGCAAAGATACTAAGATGAGAAGTGGCGTGTTTATGGAATTGAAGGGATTTCGGTATATGAGGGATCTTAAAATGTGAAGGAGTCTGGTTCCAAATGAGGCTGTAGATGTAAGTAAGAGCCAGATCTTTGAGAGTTTATGTAAGTCATGGTAATGATTTTTTACTTAGCCTTGGAAGGTTTTTTTTTTTTAAAGATTTTATTTATTTATTTGACAGAGACACAGCGAGAGAGGGAACACAAGCAGGGGGGTGGGAGAGGGAGAAGCAGGCTTCCCACTGAGCAGGGAGCCTGGTGAGGGGCTTGATGCGGGGCTCGATGTGGGGCACGATCCCAGGACCCTGGGATCATGACCTGTGCCGAAGGCAGACACTTAACCAACTGAGCCACCCAGGCGCCCCTGCCTTGGAAGGTTTTTAATGATAAGTGACTGTATAAGTTTTAAAAAGTTCAGTCTGGCTGCATATGAAGAACAGTTTGGAAGGGAGTTAAACTAAATGCTTTGAGACTGTTGCACTAGTCCTCATGGGAGATGGTAGCCTGGATTAAGTTGGTATTAGAGGTGATGAAGGAGAGTGAGTAGATTTAAGATATTTTATTTATTTATTTATTTTTTAAGATTTTATTTATTTATTTGAGAGAGAGAATGAGAGGGAGGAGGGTCAGAGGGAGAAGCAGACTCCCTGCTGAGCAGGGAGCCCGAAGTGGGGCTTGATCCGGGGACTCCAGGATCATGACCTGAGCCAAAGGCAGTCACTTAACCAACTGAGCCACCCAGGCGCCCCGATTTAAGATATTTTAAAGTAGAATTTATTGGACTTGGTTGATACGTAGTTAGGTATAAAAGAAGGAGTTATAAGAGGACTGTTTTCTGGTTTGAGCAACTGAGTGGCTACTGGGTCCACTTATTTAGATAAGGAGTATTGGAACAGCTATAAATTTGAGGAGAAATCGTTAAGTTCAGTTTTGGACATGTTCTGTGAAATTCATGAGGAGGGCCTAGGAGAGAACTCTGCTAAATGCCAACAATTTAAGGTTGGTGGGGGGGAAGCAAAGCCTGATGAGTGGTAAGAAAAGCAGAAAACCTGAGAGTGTGGTATCCTAGAAGCCAAGGGAAACAATGTTTCAAGGAGGGGAACAGTGAGTTGCTGCTTCTTGCTTTTGTTATGCTGAACATTAGCAATATTTCTAATCTATGTTATTTACCCTTTGAGTTTCTCTAGTTTTGATGATCTTGCTGGATATAATTGCACAGGGTAGTCCAGATTTGGATACTTCATAGTCACATATAAATAGGGTAACAAGATAACTTTTTTTGGTGTGAATTTCTAATGATTCATGAAAATAGCCAATATGTTTTTAGGCATTTTGGTTAAAAGCGCCTATTGGCCAATATCTTTGACTAACCATCTCTACTAATTCTGTGGTGATTGATTACAAGGACACTAGTTATCTTTTTAGCATAGCATGGCTAATTTTTACTTAAATGTTTGAAGCACGGGGTGCCTGGGTGGCTCAGTCGTTAAGCGTCTGCCTTCGGCTCAGGTCATGGTTCCAGGGTCCTGGGATCGAGCCCCACATCAGGCTTCCTGCTTGGCGGGAAGCCTGCTTCTCCCTCTCCCACTCCCCCTGCTTGTGTTCCCTCTCTCACTGTGTCTCTGTCAAATAAAGAAATAAAATCGTAAAAAAAAAAAGTATGATGCACAAACACATTAATTAATTTAATTGTTAATTTGTATGCATTTCTGAAATCTTAAATTATAATCACTTTGTATTAGTTAAGTTCCAAAACTGTCATTTCTGGGAGAATAATGCTGAAGCAGCAAACTATGTATGAACACCAAGTCTAGCATATCAAGAATCTTAGAAATGGTGGTATGGGACAAATAGTTGTGTTATGAGCAGTATTCATTGTTTTTTTGTTTTTGTTTTTGGTCCATAGTAAAACTGTTTGGACCATGTACGTGACTCCCAAAGTCTTCTAACATTTCAGTTTTACAAATAGCTTCTTCCCACTTGTCAAACTGAGTGAGCCTTTCACATTCTAAATCTTGAGAGACTTTAGAGATCACTTTGTCCAATGTAATATTGGATGATGTTTTTGAGACATGGTCATTCAGCTTCACTTCTATGTGTTTCAAGTCCCCAAATAGGAAATTTTACCTGTGCTTTCTGTGAACATTTAAGAATCTGCTGTATTGAAACCTTTGCTATCATATGCTGTTTTTTCTTTTTAGTAACTATAAAGTGATAAGATGAAGGTGGTATCTTTTTTTTTAAGATTGATTTATTTATTAGAGCATGCACAAGTTCAGCGGGGAGGGGCAGAAGGAGATGGAGATAGACAATGTCAAGCAGACTCCCTGCTGAGCGTGGAGCCCAGTCCCACAATCCTGAGATCATGCCCTGAGCCGAAATCAAGAGTCAGAGGCTCTACTCACTGAACCACCGAGGCGCCCCGATGGTGGTATCTTCTTCCTAAGTTCTTGTCATTTAATCATCCAGTTAATCATAGTTATTAGTATTAAGTGTAGAGTAGAAATTCTTATCATTGTGTTCTTTTTCTTCTGGAAGTTGGGATAATCAGCGAGGCAAATCAAAAAGCTGTCAAATGTTTTGCTGTAGCAGAGCAGCAGTACCTCTTCTTCATCAGAAACTTTATCTTAAGTGGGAGGGAGACTTAGGATAAGAACTGAGTATAGTACTCACCATGGGGAAGAAAACGTGATATACTTGAAGCCACAGTTGGATGGGTGGAGCCTGGGAGTAGAGCTTGGAGGAGGGGTTTGGATCCTCAGGCCTCTCTGGATCTGGATAGTTAAAAGGGGAACGAAAATGTGGATAGGAGTGGAATAATTGAGGAGCATAGGGAAGAGATAATGATAGGTTTTATCTTTAAAAAAAGAGAGATCTGAGGGGCGCCTGGGTGGGACAGTTGGTTAAGCCTCCAACTCTTGGTTTTGACTCAGGTTGTGATCTTGGGGTTGTGAGATCAAGCCCTGCATTGGGCTCTGTGCTAAGTGAGGAGTCCGCTTGGGATTCTCTTTTCCTTTCCCTCTGCCCCTCCTACTTGTGTGCGCACGCTCTCTCAAATAAATAAATTTTAAAAAAAGAGAGAGAGAGAGATCTGAAATATTGAGATTGAATGCAGAGGGGCAAATTCCCTTCTTCACTTTGCCCCAAAAAGGGAATAGGGAATGTTGTAGTTTGAAGGGATATGGTCATAGAGATGTTTTAGAGTGTTTGCCACATGAGGAATAACCTGCTAGCTGCCCAGACAAGTCTTCATTAATTCAGCAAAGGTTTTGGAATCCCTTCTCTATGCTAGATTCTGTTCTCTTACCTTATCTTCTGCTCTTCTCCCCTATTTTTTAATTTGTTATTTATTGATTGATTTTGAGGTAAAATTGGTATATAACATTATATAAGTTTTAGGTGTACAACATTATGATTCGGTATTTGTATATACTAGAAGTAATCACCACCCTTAGTCTAGTTATTGTCCATCACCATACAGTTGATCCCTTTTACCCACCTCCCAACTCCCTTCTCTTCTGGTAACCACCAGTCTGTTCTCTGTATCTATGAGTTTGTTTTTGCTTTGTTTTATTTTTTAGATTCCACATGTAAGTGAAATCATATGGTATTTGTCTTTCTCTTACTTATTTCACTTAGCAAAATACCATCAAGTTTCATCCATGTTGTTACAGATGGCAAGATTTCCTTCTTTTTTATGGCTAAGTAGTATTCCATCGCATAGATATACCACATCATCTTTATCTATTCGTCCATCAGTGAACACTTGGGTTGTTTCCGTATCTTGGCTATTGTAAATACTTAAGTAAACATGGGGTGCATATATCTTTTTGAATTAATGTTTGAGAGTTTGGTTCCGATTCAAGCTCTGATTTTATTTGTGTGATCTAGGTCAAATCAGCCTTATCTGATCTGTGAAATTAATAAATTTAGGTGATTTTTACGATTTTGTATGTTTGATTTATATTAAATATTGAATAACTCTTAAATCCTATCATTGTTTTAGTGTTTTATAGAGGTATACTTTGGAGATATTGCAGGTTTGGTTCCGGACCACTGCAGTAAAGCACATATTGCAATAAAGCAAGTCAAATTAACTTTTTGGTTTCCAAGTGCATAAAAAAGTTATGTTTATACTATACCATAGTCTGTTCAATGTGCAATAGAATTGTATGTAAAAAAAAAATGTATATACCTTAATTAAAAAATACTTTGTTAAAAAATGCTAAATGCAGGGCGCCTGGGTGGCTCAGTCGTTGGGCATCTGCCTTTGGCTCGGGTCATGATCCCAGGGTCCTGGGATTGAGTCCCACATCGGGCTCCCTGCTTGGCGGGGGTCCTGCTTCTCCCTCTCTCACTCCCCCTGCTTGTGTTCCTGCTCTCGCTCTCTCTCTCTCTGTGTCAAATAAATAAATAAAATCTTAAAAAAAATGCTAAATGCATCATCTGAGCATTTAGCAAGTTGTAATCACTAACCACAGATCACCATAACAAATATAATAATAATGAAAAAGTTAGAACTACTGTGAGAATTGCCAAAATGTGACACTGAGATAGGAAGTGAGCAAAAGCTGTTAGAAAAATAGCACCAGTAGACTTGTTGGATACAGGGCTGCTACAGACCTTCAATTTGTAAAATAAAAAACCACCCTATTTGCAAAGCATAATAAAGTGAAGTATAATCAAATGAGGTTTGCCTGCGGGCTCCTGGCTGGCTTAGTCAGTTGGAGTATGGAGTATGGAGAGTCTTGATCTCGGGGTTGTAAGTTCAGGCCTCATGTTGAGTGTAGAGATAATAAAAAACAATGAGGTATGTCTATATTCAGTAGTTTTGTTTGCCAGTTGTTTAGTTAACATAGTTGCATAAAGTCAGAAGGTGTTTACAGAAACCTTTTTTTCCCCTCTCTAATAGATAAATCTGTTTATTCTCAAGTAACGTAAAATACATGTAATCTTGTGTTCTGTAATGATGCCATTATGGCAGATTCTTCCCCTTGGCTCTCCTTTTATGGGAAAGACTTAAACTAATGATCTGTTTGTCTTCTTACACAGGATAAAGTTACTCATTTTAGCTCAGGTTTTAGTTTTATTTTTATCTTCACTGAGGATTCTCACATACGTGTTTTTGCTTGTTTAAAGTAATTTACCTTGGGGACAATAGTTAAGCCTGGAAATAGGTCTTTCAAACTGTATAGCCCTAGAATTTCTGGGGTGGTTGCCTCAGGTACTGCCCAGTGGGGTGCCCGTGGGCGGACTGTGCCCTTTCCCTTTCTACCAACCCGTTCATTTTATCCTTTAAAAATATATATATTGGCTTTTAAAAGATCATTTGAAAAAAGGATTTTTCTGTTTCAAAAATTGTGCTAGTGGAAGTAAACTAGATATATGACTCATAGTAGTATGGTATTAAATGTTGGCAGCTTGTCTTAAAAAATAATTTGGATGGAGACTCAAGGATCTTTATTAAGAATAAAGTGAATGTTGGGGCACCTGGGTGGCTCAGTTGTTAAGCGTCTGCCTTCGGCTCAGGTCACGATCCCAGGGTCCTAGGATTGAGCCCCACATCGGGCTCCCTGCTCGGTGGGAAGCCTGTTTCTCCCTCTCCCACTCTCCTTGCTTGTGTTCGCTCTCTCTTTGTCTCTCTCTCTGTCAAATAAATAAAAAAAATCTTTAAAAAATAAAAGAATAAAGTGAGTGTTAAGAGATAACATCTAGAGACATCAGGGATATCCTGTTAAGTAGTACAGTTTTATTTCTAGGAGTCATTGAGCCAGGTCTGCCATAGACCTGTTCCATTTAGACATGATAGACCTCTGTTTTTAATGACAGTCTTGGTCTTTGGGACTGGATTACACTGATGTACTTTTAAGCAAGGCTTTTGCTGTCAGGGTTCTTCCCTGTGTTACCAAGGTACTTAATTAGTTGAGGCTTTTGTTCTAATATGACTTCAGTTCAAGGGATGTACCCTTTATCGTTTTCTTCTGAGAATCAGAGCCATACTCTCATTAGCCAAAATAGCAACTGTATGGACAAAGGCAACTTCTTTTTACTCTGTATTTTTACTGTTCTAACTGTTGTAATATACAGGAAAGGTACTTATTTATATAAAGATGTAGAGGGTACGTGACGTTCCAGAAATTTTATAGAGTCATATCCTAAACAAAATTTATTTTGTTGTTCTGCAGCAAAGGTGGTTCAGGTACCTCTACTGTTTGTTTGGTTTAGATGTAGAGTGCTTTTCTAAAGCCTAGAAAGGAAAACCAGCTGTTACTACCATATGGTACAACTAGATCTTCAAAGCAGTGAAGCTAGAGAATTGGAATCTGTTTGGTATGTTTTTTCAAATTACTGTCATTTGTTAACTGATTTTGCCCTCCTATAATTTCACTCCATTCTTTACAGCTTTACTGTAGTGCCACTGAGGAAAACAAGAAAGCATTGCAGTAGAAATACTATAATCAAGATGAGAGACAAAATACTGTTGATCAGTAGAATCAATATAGTGGTTAAATCTAAGAGTAGAAAAGCATTCCAAGTGCAAGTAATGTTCTTTAACAGAGCATCTTCCATGCCAAAGAAAATATAAAGTTTATCTTTGATGACAGTGTGGTATATAGTAATAATAATAATAATAATAAAATTAAACTTAAAGAAACATTGTAAAAGAAGACAGAGGTTAGCCTTTTTCTTGAAAGTGGCTTAACCATTAATAAAGAAAATTTCTTATGGTGGTATTATAAAATTTTTACTGAAAATTAAATAAGGTTATATTTTTATCTCTTTATTTGCATTTGTTCAGATTTTAAAAGATGACTTGTTTGCGGAGACTGATAATATTATATTAAGACTACTACAGCACTCAGCGTGTATTAGCTTGACTTTTTTTTTTTTTTTAAAGATTTTATTTATTTATTTGACAGAGAGAGAGATAGCGAGAGCAGGAACACAAGCAGGGGGAGTGGGAGGGGGAGAAGCAGGCTTCCCGCCGAGCAGGGAGCCCGATGTGGGACTCGATCCCAGGCCCCTGGGATCATGACCTGAGCCGAAGGCAGACGCTTAACGACTGAGCCACCCAGGCGCCCATGTATTAGCTTGACTTTTTAAATCACATGCTTGAGATGCATTTGTGTTATGGTAGACAGAGCAACTTGCAGCAACCAAATACTGGAGTTCTAGTCCTAATTCTAGTCTTGTGACTTTGAGTCATACCCTTTGATAAAAATATTCATCATACCTCCTTTGCAGCGTTACTCTGAGGATAATATGTAGTAACATAGGTAAAAATGCTGTGAAAATCATAAACCTATATACATTTGGGAAGAATGTTTTATTTAATCTCATTATGATCACAATGTCACTATCTCAATTGGTTCTCTTGGAGCTTTTATCGCTAAGAAGGATATCTCTGGCCACACAATTTTTTTTATACTCCAGCTCTTTTGAATCATTTTTAAAATGATTCAATCCAGCTCTTTTGACTCCAGCTCTTTTGAATCATTTAAAAATGATACAATCATTTTTAAAATTTACTTATTTATTTTTATTATGGCAAAATAACATATGATTCATACATTGTGACAGACTTGAATTCAATCTGGCTTCTTTCTACCATTTACCTGCCTTTCAGGCTCACTGTCGTTCCATTCCCTCTTCTGTTGATACATGTTTTAGATGCAAATTAATGTTAATAAAAGCAGTGCATTTGGGGGGTATGATCTAAGTTTGATTTTTTGTTTTATTATCTATACTGCTACTTGATTGTGCATGGATAATTGAGAACTGATTTTATATATAGTTCAGTCCAATTTAAATCAGTACGGAGAATAACGTTTTGTACATGTGAGATGATTTTCTTATGCTGTCAGTATCAGGGTTGGAAGGGACCTACTTCAAGTGTTTTTAAATTCTTTCTGTTATAACTTCCCTCTAGGGTTCCTATGTGCTTAAACATTTTAAGTGATGTAAAGCTATTTTTGTGGGGGTAGGGAGTGTAGGATAGATTACTGAGTTTAAATGTCTTTCTGAAGCTTATACTCCCCTTTTTTGCATATAGAGTATACTCTTGCTTATAATGGTTATAGGGTATAACAGTTTTGCTGAATAATAAATCTTGGATGATAAATATACTAAGCCCTTGGACATTTAGTGTTTTAGTCTGTTTAGTGAAGATGCTCTTTTTCAGATAGTATTTGTACAGGTAGTTAAAAGTATATATAATGATAAGTTAATGATTTTTCAAAATATTGTGATCCTTTAAAAAATAATGTATTTATTTATACCTGCATATATGATCAAGAATTTCCTGTTAGTTAGCAAAAGAAATTTTATGAA
The DNA here is from genome assembly GCF_054177405.1 of Leptonychotes weddellii. NCBI lineage: Eukaryota > Metazoa > Chordata > Mammalia > Carnivora > Phocidae > Leptonychotes > Leptonychotes weddellii. Next base: position 87,938,117 of record NC_138377.1, on the reverse strand, counting down.
AAGACGGGATGTGCAGTAAGAATTCAGGCAGGATTCCTGTTTGTTCAGGGTAGTTATTTTTAACTTTGCGGAATTCCCGTTTAGAAGATATGTTTGACTTTTTGATTACTTCTGCCAGGAGATGGAAAACTTAAGGCCCTAAGAATCCTTTTCCTAGTCTAGAGTCCTTGTCACAGCACCTGGGACGCTTTAGGAGTTTTTTGGTGAGAGTTTTAGGCAAGTAGAAAATGAATACAGCCTCAAAATAAAAGAGTGCCAAGATTGACATGAAGTTAAAAGGAAAATAGAAAATAGAAAAATTTGAAAAAGGGACACAACTTTCTGAAGCTAATGAGTATACCCTATTGACCCTTATTTACTTGAAAAATGAGTTTTTTTCCTTTAAGATAAACTTTATTGAAGTATAATTTATATATTTTTTTAGTATATGTGCTGCTGAAGTGAGCACAAAGTATAATTTACATAAAATAATATACAGTTGGCCCTTGAACAATGTGGGAGTTAGGGGCACCAACCCCTTGATGCAGTCAAAAATCCATGTACAACTTTTGACTCCTCCAAAACTCAACTACTCCTGTTGACTGGAGGCCTTATTGATTATATAAACAGTTGATGAACACATACTTTGTATGTCTTATGTATTATATACTGTATTCTTAAAGTAAGCTAGAGAAAAAATGTTACTAAGAAAACAGTACTGCACTGTATTTATGGGGAAAAAAATCCATGGGTAAGTGGACCCATGCACTTCCGATCTGTGTTGTTGAAAGGTCAACTGTACTCATTTCAAGTGTGTAGTATGAGTTAGGTTTTGACAAGTGTATATATTTGTGTAACTGCCATTCAAATCAAGATATAGAACATGTCCCTCATAGCAAAAAAGTTCCTTCATCTCCCTTTGCTCTTAGTCTCTCTTCACCCCAGGCAACCACCAATCTTTCTGTCACTGTAGATAGGTCATTGCCTATTCTAGAATTACATATCTATGGAATTATACAATATATATATTCTTTTGTGTCTTCACAAAAGTACATATTTTTAGTAGTTTGACATTTTTTATTGCTGAGTAGTTTACCATTGTATGAATAAGCCACAGTCTTTTTATCTCTACTTGTTGATATTGACTGAAAAACTGATTTCCAATTTTTGTATATTTTGAATGAAATTGCAATGGACATTTGTGTCCAATTTGTTTTTGTGGACTTACTTTTTATATTTTGATTTCTCTTGGGGTAGAATTGTGGGTCATAGGGTTTTTATATGTTTAACTTAAAAAAAACTGTCAGTTTTCCAAAGTGATTGCACCATTTTATACTCTACCAGCAATGTGTGACAGTTCAGTTACTCTACATCCTACTAACATTTGGGGGTTGCTATTTGAACACTTAGGTTCAGATTCATTGAGGAGAAATTGTGCGGTGTGAGACTTTTATGACAATTATAAAAGAGACTTGATCTACTTTTAAGAGTTTAGTAATGATAGCTAATTAGTTGCCATTTATTTTGCAGCTCCTCTGTGCCAGGTGCTGTGTTAATGACTTTACATGCGTTATAAGCTGTAATTCTTACAAGGGTTTTACAAGACAGAATGTATTGTCTTTATTTAACAGATCGGAATCCTGGGCTAGTAGATTTTAGGCATAAGATTTGATTCATAGTTTGATTCAAACCCTAGATTCTTTATTTAATTTCATCTCAATATTTTGGTCTTTCTCTTTCCTTTATAGAGGACTGTTGAGAATGAGTATGATTTCAGCTAATATCATGGTCTTTTGGCTTCTCTCTCGCTCTCTTTTTTTTAAAAATATTTTTATTTATTTTGACAGAGAGAGAGACAATGAGAGAGCAAACACAAGTAGGGGGAGTGGGAGAAACAGGCTTTCCGTCGAGCAGGGACCCTGGGATCATGACCTGAGCTGAAGGCAGATGCTTAATGACTGAGCCACCCAGGTGCCCAGTCTTTGGCTTCTCAAATTGAGGATGGTCTAATGATAATTAGAAGAATTAGAAGCCATAGGGAAAACATACAGGAGTTGAAAGGGGATGTGTGTGTATGTATACGTAAAAGAACATGCATACTTGCTTTTCTGAAGGAGAGTCATTAATATAGATGCCACTTTTTAAATGTCTTGTTTAAGTTGTGAAAAGTAGGGGAAAATGGCAAAGCTGCAGAATTACTAAAGAGGGAAGACAGGTAGTGGTGAATAATAGTAATTGGGTCAAGAAGCTTGTTTTTATGTCCAAGCAACTTAGTTGCTGTTGGAATTAACTTGTTTTACCCCATATACGAATCAGCCTATCGGCATTTAATTTTTAATGTATCTTAGACAGTTACCGTTTAATTACATATAATTTAGATTTGTATCGCAGCTACTAGGTTGAATTTTGGAGCGTAATTTTTATAAGAAAAATCTTGTAAAGTGTATTTCCAAGTAGACAAATGGTGTGAAACAGTTTATATTTTGCAGACTTTTTAATTAAAAAAAAAGTTTAAAATTGGGATCCTTTTAATTTCATTTTTTCCCTTTTCCACCCTGTTTTGCAGACATTTCAACCTACGAATGAAGAGGGATACATCCCTTTTCAGTGATGAATTTAAAGTAGAAACATCAAATGAAGTACTTGATTATGATACCTCTCATATTTACACTGGACATATTTATGGTAAGTTGAATCTTAGAAGAATTCCTTTCTTTAGTTTTTTTCTACACAAAGAAATGCATGTATTTTGAGCTATAGGCATATATTTCAGAGAGGTGGGAGAAATCCCGAGGAGATTTAAATATATCACGAAGGATAACAGTCTTTGAAGAATACAGTAGCCCTTGGACCTCTCTCTATTTGTATATTTAATATTTGATTATACAGTGCCTGGCTTTTGAAAGATATGTAGTTTTGATTCTCTCAATACCTACAAACTGTTAATTTTTTAAAAAGTTTTTATGGGCCCAGCACGCTTCCGCTGCGCCACTCTGCTCCTTTTTAAAAAGTTTTTAATGACTAATTTTCTGATCTTTCAAGCAAAACATTACCTGTGTTTTATAAGAAGAGAGAAGAAACTTAAAGGGAAACTATAAAGATCATCTTAACAGCCAAAAATAATGTGACAAAGTCATTCATAAAAAAATCCTTTCAGGGCCTTCCTGCCTCAGAATCTATTTGCTGTGTTCACAATTCTAACAAATGTTCCCTTACTACAACTGATTAAGAAGATACTGGGGGGATGGGGAGCACACTTAACCCAAGAGAAAGTTACATTTGACAGTTTAGTAGTGTGGAAAGAACAGTCAGTCTTCTGGAGGTACTAGAGAGGGTCGAAATATTGTTATAACTGTATGTTAATAAATACTGAAGATGATTCTCAGTTATTAAGACAAAGTTAACTGAAAGTTAAATTTCTACATATTAGAGAGATTTCCACTCAAAATCATAACATTATGGAAAATTGTTTAAAAATGTTTCTAATTTTTTATTATGCCAGATAAATGAGGCATTAATAAATAAAAAGTCTTATGTACTCTTGTAGTTTTGTAAACAAAGGAAAGTGTTTTTCCGTCAGTCTAGGCTTTTAATATTGAACCATTATTCCTTTTTTTTTTTTTTTTTAAAGATTTTTATTTATTTATTTGACAGAGAGAGACACAGCGAGAGAGGGAACACAAGCAGGGAGAGTGGGAGAGGGAGAAGCAGGCTTCCCGCGGAGCAGGAAGCCCGATGCGGGGCTCGATCCCAGGACCCTGGGATCATGACCTGAGCCGAAGGCAGACGCCCAACGACTGAGCCACCCAGGCGTCCCCTGAACCATTATTCCTTTGATCATTTATCTTTTTGGGCAGATAACTTTGTAGTGTCTGCCCTTCTTTGCTAGGCGATGGTCAAGAAAAGTACAAGACTAAATGAGTTTGTAGATAGAAATCATGTCATTTAAAATACCAGTGTCTTGGGTTCTTAGCATCAGTCCTTAGTTAATTCAGTCAATTAATTAATGTTAATCTATAATTTAGAAATTGTGGAAAGCCTGATACTTATTTTAATGAGAAAATTTTAACAGGTAAATTTAACTTTTAACGTACCATCCTCCTACTTTCCACTTCTTTATGTCATTTGATGGTTGGCGCTCAGCTTTTCTTTGCAAATATCTCAAAATACCCTTTTTTCCCTGTATTTTCTTTCACTAGGGAACTATAATTGATGGGACAGTATTACAAATCCAATATCTTAAGAAGGATTGTTGGTATGCTTTTGTTCAAACTACTTCTGAAATAATTGGTACTTTCTTATTTAAAAAATGTATTTATAAAAAAAGGAAGCCAGGGCGCCTGAGTGGCTCAGTTGGTTAAGCAACTGCCTTCGGCTCAGGTCATGATCCTGGAGTTCCGGGGTCGAGTCCCGCATCGGGCTCCCTGCTCAGCGAGGAGCCTGCTTCTCCCTCTGACCCTCCCCCCTCTCATGTACTCTCTCTCATTCTCGCTCTCTCAAATAAATAAATAAATCTTTAAAAAAAAAAAAAGGAAGCCAAAAGTTTCATGCAAATTATATCAGGTGGGAAAAGAACTTTTTTTTTTTTAGGTGGGAAAAGAACTTTTTTACTTATGGTAATTAGAGCAAAACCTCAGAAGATACTTTCTTTTCTTTCTTCTCTCTCTCTTTTTTTTTTTTTAAATGCGGGGCTTGAACTTGTGACCCTGAGATCAAGACCTGAGCTGAGATCAAGAGTCAGACGCTTAACCGACTGAGCCACCCAGGCACTCCTCAAAAGATACTTTAATATCTTTATTTTGGAAGTGCATATTTTATCAGTGGATCTGCTTGCCTCTTTCTGAGCTTAAGTTAATTTAACAGTTATTTATTGAATGACTATTGAATTCTTGCCAGGTACTGTGCTTAGATGCTGGGAATATGATTGTCAATGAGACAGATGTTCTATTTCTCACTGTTGTTATCTAGTAATTGTATAGATTTTAACTAAGTACTAGTTGCTGTTCACGTCTCAAATTCCTCTTGATATATTTTATGTGAAAATTAATTTCCCTAATAAATTTGTATTCAGGTTTTTAAAATAGAATGGCTTTTTAAAGGAGAATGAATTTAACATTTACATGCAAATTAATTTTTCAAGTGTTTGTTGCTTTCATTAATAGGTGAAGAAGGAAGTTTTAGCCATGGGTCTGTTATTGATGGAAGATTTGAAGGATTCATCCAGACTCGTGGTGGCACGTTTTATGTTGAGCCAGCAGAGAGATATATTAAAGACCGAACTCTGCCCTTTCATTCTGTCATTTATCATGAAGATGATATTAGTAAGTACTTAAATTAAAGGCATATAAATAGTTAAAAGTAAGTGGAGACATACGAAGCCTGAGTTGTTTTCTTTCCTAAGCTATTAATCAGGCTAGAAAATAGTTTCACAGCCAAAGTCTCAATTTAACAAATAGTAGACCTATATAAAGAGGTAATTTCCTTGTCAGTCCATGCCAGTCCTACTTTGTTGATATGATATAACCAATTCTATTTGAACTATGAGTCAACCAACTCTGATTGAATTGGAAATTCTATATTCTGATATCAGCCAGTCATTTAATGCTATAATGCCTTTGTGTGTGTGGCTTTCCTTCTAATGTAAATTTCAGGGTGGGTATTTGTGTACTATTATGTAGTATTTAAGAAATATTTTAGATATTTTTGTAATTCTAAATCCTTCAAGTATTTCTTTTTGGAATCTTGAAATAATGATTTTACTTCAGCTTGCTAAGACTCCAGGTTTATCATGATGGATTTTGTCCTCTATCCTGGTTTTTATATGATGGTAATTTGTTGGGAGAGTTCTTTTTCTGTGTTTTAAAGGGTAGAAAATGTACTTAGACTTCACCGTTTAATTTTACCATTGTCCATGTATTCACAGTCATCCAGTCATGAGAATGCTTTACTGAAATACCACAGAAATACATTCCTCTAATTTATAATGCCTCTTGAATACTCATATTTTATTTTTGACTATAATTAGACTAGTCTCTCATTTTTGCCTATTTTCCTAACTTGGCTCCTTCCTTCTGGCTTCATTTTCTGTTCTACAGCCAGAAATTTATTGTCAGTAATTTCATTCTCACTCCTAATAATGTACTGGAAAGCCTAACCATCTATCTATATATACATATTTTTAATGCTCCTTGCCTTTATTTTTATTCATCCCTGTGTGATTCCTTTTCCAGTTTCCCCTCCTGGTGTTTCAGATTTTTCTCAAGCTCATGCTATAGTCCTTCTTAACAAGCTGGAATATGAATTCCTTTGCCTTCCTTTCTTTCTGTCAACAGAATTACTATCTACTTGATTTGTATGTTACTTTGTAATTTTTTTAGTAATTTAATCTTCTTGCAGGTTTACCTTTCCTGTCAGGGTGTGTAAGTTCTCCAAATGTGGTTTCTGTTTCTTTTGCTCCTTTAACATTGCAATTATTTAATCTCTGGAGCAGACTCTTTATAGACACTTAATAAAATCTTGAAACATTTTCCTTATAATGTTTTCTCAAAATCAAACAAGGCCTTATGGGAAAGGAGGGAGAGGAGGAGAGTAATGGACAGATTTTGAACTCCTGTTTTTATTTGTATTATAATCAGACTTTATCCTTTGCTGATTTATACTTCCCATAAGCACCCTATACTGTGTTCGTTCTGCCTTTTATGATTTCTATTATTACATCTTCTCTCTCATTTCCTTCCTTCTCCTATCTACTTGTAAGTAAGTTAAACATATTCTGCTCCTTTTTTGCATTTTTATTTCTTCCTGTCCTGTAATTGCATTTTTTCACTTTCCATCTTACAGTAACTTCCAAATATCTTCCTTTATGTCAGCCTTTCTCTTCCCTCAAAGATGATGAGTTAGCTTGGAGGATCAATGACATTGGATGTGACTGAGTTTTCTATTCCTTTTGGCATTTAACTTTACCATTGATTTCAGCTCTTATTTTTTACTTGTCCAATTAAAATGTATGTTCATTAAAAAAAATGTTCATGCTAAGGAGGCCTTTTCTTGTTGTTATTATTATTTACTTAATAATAGCTTAAAAATAGTAATGTTTAGAGTGATTTTGTTTGTAATTTTTTCCCATCCATTTGAAAATGTAAAAACTTTCCTTCGCTTGAACGGTAAACCAAACAACTGAGTTGTTCAGCAGGCTGTAGTTTGCTTACCCCTCCCTCTTCTAGAGGATGGATAGATAACTTACTTTTTTTTTTAAATTTTATTATGTTATTTTAATCAGCATACATTACATCATTAGTTTTTGATGTAGCGTTCCATGATTCATTGTTTGCGTATAACACCCAGTGCTCCATTCA